>NW_027186428.1:4944963-4967738 GCF_028583685.1 Petaurus breviceps papuanus
AGTAGTAGTAGTAGTAGTTATTGCATTAGTTTTATGTAGGTGACAGTGGAATAGAAAGAGTACTGGATTAGAAGGTATCAGGTGTGTTTTCTGGTCCTGACCTTGTAGGATTATTCTGCCCACTTAATGGATAAAGAAACTGAAAACTTTCCTAAGGTCACACCAGGGGGAAAGAGCAAGGCCAGGACTACTGCTACTGCTGCTGCTACTGCTGCTACAACTACTTTAGAATGAATATATTAATAATAAAGCACTTGCCTGATATCTAGCAAGACAAGATCAAGTGTCCAGATTGTAGAAAAAAAAAAAAAGAAAAAAATCCCTGCCCTCAAGAAGCTTACAATCTAATGGGTGAAGACAACACACAGCAGGAAGTTGAAAAGGAGGGGAAGAGGGAATGTATGTGGTGCAGGGACATGATGGAGAATTCCAAAGGAAGGTGGCCAGGTGAGAAATTAGGAGATGACTGGCCTGGGTCATACATATTTAGCATGAGGACAGCTATTTAAAATGACAGTTAAAAAAATGGGTCAGTGTTATGTCAGGGTGATTGTTGGCAACATTCCAACTGTCATGATGCCCCAGGTCTAGTGTTTATAAAAGTTGGCAAGCTCCTGATTTACCATCCATTAAGTGGGCAGAATAATCCCTACCCTGACTCCTTTGTAAGCCCATGGTCAAGATCAAATGGGATATCAGAGGGTAAAGTGCTTTATAAATGGCAAATTGTAAAGAGCCCTGGACTGGAAGTCGGAGAATCTGGTTTCAAGCCTTCTATATATCATATACGTCCTATGTGAACTTAGGCAAAGTACTGAGCCTTATGGTTTTTTTTACCTCTAAAATGAGTTAGATTTGCATGACTACACATGTAGAACGTGTATCAAATTGCTTGCCTTCTCAATGAGGGAAAATAGGAAAGGAGGAAGGATAAGAATTTGGAACTCAAAGTTTTAAAAGTGAATGTTAAAAATTGTTTTTACATGTAACAGGGAAATAAGATACATAGGCAACAGGGTGAAGGAATCTATCTTACCCTGCAGGAAAATGTAAGGGGAAAGGAATAAGAGAAGGGGGGAGGTTGAAAGGAGGGAGGGCAGAATGGGGGAAGAGGTAATCAGAAGCAAAACACTCTGAGGAAGGACAGGGTGAAAGAAGAGTGAGAATAGAATAAACAAGGTTAGGGGAGGGTGATTAGGGGGTACAGTGAATCAGCCCTGAAGTCAGAAGGACCTGAGTTCAAATACAGCCTCAGATACTTAACACTTACTAGCCATGTGACCTTGGGCAAGTCAATTAACCCCAATTGTGCTGCCTTCCCCTCTGGGAAAAAAAAAGCTTAGGGGAATGGGATGGAGGGAAATACAGTTAGCAATAGTGACTGTGAAAAAAAATTTTTTGAAGCAAGTTTCTCTGATAAAGGCCCCATTTCTCTAACATATAGAGAACTGTGTCAAACTTGGAAAAATAAGAGCCATTCCCCAATTGATAAATGGTCAAAAGATATAATCAGTTTTCAGATGAAGTAATTAAAGCTATCTATAAACATATGAAAAAATATTCTAACTCACTATTGATTGGAGAAATGCAAGCTAAAACAATTCTGAGGTACTATCTTATGCCTATTATATTAGATAATAGGACAGAAAAGGTAAATGACAAATGTTGGAGAAGATATGGGAAAAATGAAACATTAATATACTGATGTTGGAGTTGTGAATTGATCAAACTATTCTAGAAAGCAATTTGGAACTATGCCCAAAGATCTATAAAATCATGCATACCCATTGACACAGCAATACCACTACTAGGTCTGTATCCCAAAAGAGATTAAAAAAAAACAAAGAGGAAAAAGACTCATATGTACAAAAATATTTATAGCAGCTCTTTTTCTGGGAGTAAGGAATTGAAAATTGAGGAATGAACATCAGTTGGAGAATGACTGATTAAATTGTGCTATGTAATTGTGAAGGAATACTATTGTACTGTAAGAAATGATGAACAGGATCCTCTTAGAAAAACCTAGAAAGACTTACATGGGTTGCTCCAAAGTGAAATGTAATGGGTACAAAGTAACAGTAATATTGTAGGATGATCAGCTGTGAATGACTTAGCTATTCTCAGTAACATAACAATCCATGACAACTCTGAAGGACTTAGGAATGAAAATTCTATCCATCCCCAGAGAAAGACCTGATGGTGCCTGAATATAGATTGAAGTAACGTTTGAGGGTTTTTTTCACTTTATATTTCTTGAGTGTTTTAATCTATGTTTTCTTTAACAACTACTAACAACTATTTCCCTAACTATTATGGATATGTTTAAGATAATTACACATATATAACCTATATGGAATTACTTATCTTCTTGATGAAGGGGTAGGAGGGAGGAAGGGAGATAATTTGGAACTCAAAATTTTAAAAACAAATGTTAAAAAATGTTGTTTATATATAACTAGGGAAAAATTAAATACTTAATAAATTTTAAAAATCGAGTTAGAATAGATTAATTCTAAGATTAGAATCTTTCCCTCTTATACATTCTATGAGCCTGTGATTCTGATATCCCAGGCAGTTTGAGGGTTTTTTTCTTTATTCATTCATTCATTTATGCAACTGGTCTTGAAGGGTCATATACCGAGGGCCCAGGCTTCTCCTTTCACCGTTATTCAGAAACTGCTGAAAAAGACTGGCTCCAGAAGAGATTTATAGCCTTTTGTACAGCTGAGCTGAACTCATTCCCTCTCAGGGTCCACAGAGTTGTTAAGTCCTTCTACTGATTACTTTTATTGACTTCATTGGCATTCTGAGGCCTGAACTAATTTCCCAGCCCTAGAAAGGAAGGGATGAGACAACTAAGCTTGAGCCATGCTTTAGATAAGATCTTAGAAAATCCACCAGAAGGAGGGTCCAGTTTAATCTTAAATTCAGTCTTTTGGGGGTTTCATTAACTCCTCTCATTAATAGAAGCTTTGTTCCAATGCAAAGGTACCTGCTAGAATCCTTGGGTAGGGGAGAAAAGGAAGGGAAGCTGCTCCCCAGAAAGGCACATCCTCACCTGACTCATTAATCACACTAGGACAAAATGTCTTTATTTATTCCTGGACAGCCCTCAAAGGAGGGAGGAAGCTGCCTGGCCAAGCAGTCCAGCTCTGTGCAGGTGCAGGGGAGGGACTGTTGTGACCAAAGCTTTTTCCACTAAAGGAGGAGGTAGACCATTGCTAATAAGTTTGATATTTTAAAATATCATTCATGGATGGGGCCGACATCGAGTGCCTATTAATAGCATGGCCTTTATTAGCACCATGAAGTTCAACCTTTCCAACACCAGTCCTTGCTCATTGGTGTCCATAATGAATATTCATTGAGCCATCCGTACCAGTGACTAGATGTCAGCTCCCCCACTCTGCTGCATCAGCACTTTTAGGAGAGTTTATTTCTCTTATAATCTCAGAATAGGAAAGTAAGGCATGGGAGTGGGGGTTCATGAGACTGGCTCAGATTAAGATGAAAAGCATAAACTATAAAGCTGAAAGTTGTCTGGGTCTGAGAGTCACAGGCTATATTATAAACATATGCTTATGTATATTCCTTCATCCACTCATCTATTTATTTATTTATTTGTTTGTTTATATAGATATAATCCTCACTCTCTCCCCATATATGTGTGTGTGTACACACACACACACACACACACACACACACACACATACTTGGGGCAGCTAGGTGGTATCACAGTGCACAGAATGCTGGTCCTGGAGTCAGGAAGACTCATCATCCTGAGTTCAGATTTGGCCTCAGACACTTACTGACTGTGTGACCCTAAGCAAGTCAACGTAGCCCTGTTTGCCTCAGTTTCCTCATATGGAAAATGAGCTAGGGAAGGGAATGGCAAGCCACTCTAGTACCTTTGCTAAGAAAACCCCAAATGAGGTCGTGATTTGGACATGACTGAAAATTACTCAATGCCACCATACATTCATACATATATACACAAATGCATATGCATATATACACATGTATAATAAACATCTATACATCTACATATACATTAGAATGATTATATATGGACATATATTTATGTATCTTGAAATTTAAATAGCCCCAATTGTCCAGCACAGTGCCCTGCAAATGTGTAATCAATTGTTATTGTTTTATTTTAAATAAATGAACTTCAGAAATTATCTCATTCAACCTCTTCATTTCAGAGATAAGAATCTATGACCACGAGAAACTAAGCAATTTTCCCAAAGTCACACAAGCAGTAGTCAATAGTAGAGCTGGAATTTAGATGTAGATCCTTTGGGTATGAGAGAGACACTGTCATCTATCTTGCTCCCTCCCCCTACCTTGCTTTGCCTCTCAAGGCACCGATGTTTAGGCTCCTGATGGATTTTAGAGTAGCAGAGATCAGAATTCCAGGAGAGTCAGTGGCAAGAGAAACCACTGGAAACTTTTCTGTAAGGGATGCAGACTTTGTGTTCCTATCATTCAGACTGATGCTATGGCTGGTGTGTAGCAGTCTAGCCCTGACAAAAATTCATTTCTCTCCCCATTTGATTGGTATTCTTTACCCTCTAGCACACACCCCTAGTGGGCTTGAAGTTACACTGGGTCTCTTCCAAGATACCATCTCCTGAGTCTACTACTCATTCACAGCAGGAACATAGTAGTGAAGTAAAATCTTCTCTTGAAATTAAATTTTACTTATTCAAAAACACTTTTTAAAATTTAAAACATTCAAACCACATTTTCATTAATATTGGGGGGAATTCATGGTTAATAGATTTCAGTTCATAAATTTAGTCCCTAATTACTTTGCAATGCTATACATTTCTGTGAGAAGGGGAAGATTTTCTTCCCTTTTTATCTCATTCTTTCTTTGCATTTCCAATCTGTCCAGAATTAGGAACGTAATGATGAGATTACATTTTTTTTTTAATTTTGGGGTTTTTAGAAGAACAAGCTTCTACTTTTTTCTTGCTTCTTAAAATTTATCTCCCACTGAAAGTTTAATCAAAAGGTGAGTGGAAGTTCTTATTTTGGGGAAATATGAGTTCAGCATCAGAACTACAGTGAAAGTTGATTTGGGTGTGAAATTTCAACAATTAATTCATATGTAAACAATGTTTCAAATATAAAAGAAAAAGAGCTCTATGGTCAAGGATGTCTAATTTCAGAAATTAATCCAGTCCAGAAATTTTCAGAAAGATGTCAAAACTAGATTCTGATTGGAAGGAATATTCTCCCAATTAGCCAGTAGACAAAGCCAAATGGGTATGTTTAGAAAGGAAATACATTTTGCTATTCCTTCCCTCTTTCACTTCCTCCTTCCTTCCTTCATTTCTTCTTTCCTCCATTCTCTCCCTCCTTCCTTCCCTTCTTCCCTCCTTCCTTCCCTTCTTCCCTCCTTCCCCCTCTCCTTCCCTCCCTCCTTCCTTCTTTCTTTCCTTTCTCCCTTCCTCCTTCCCTATTTCCCTTCTTTCTCCCCTCCCTCATCTCCTTTGTCCACATAGGGAATCATATCCTTACCTGCAGGTGCCCTGCCCAAAGTAATATAAATTCCAATCACAGAAACCTCATAGGATATTTTGGGGTTTACAGGCTAAATTTCTTTTTTGAGGACCATACTTTAAACCTGAATCATTCTGACTCTTATTGATTGGCCAACAATAGGGCCCAGCCAAAGTCTCACTTGGTCTTTTTTTGGGTTCTAATGGTGCAGAGTGAGTGTAAATAGCAATTGTTTCTGTTTTGACTGGAAAACTGTGAGGGTCTTCACCCCCTACTCCCACTAATTTTTTTTAAGTAGGTAAAAAAAAGACATTCTTTGCCTCATTTCTCACCTATCTTTAATCAATGAATGGGCATTGAGCTGGGATAGACCTTAGATTAAAAAGAGCAAGATCTCCCACTGCATCCAGGGCCATGTCTAGTCATCTTGATGTATGTCTTGCTATTGGACCCAGACAGCTCCAGAGGAGAGAGTGGGGTTGATGACTTTATACAGCCCTGCCTCACTTAAATCTAATTCATTTGCATCACCTTCCTAATGTCACGGTCCTCTTCAAGAACCAAGGACAAACTATGAATTGTGAACCTTCAACAATTCATTTAACTAACCTTAATTATCTATAAAATGATCTATAGCCTTCGATCTATAAAATGAGGTCCTTTTCAGTACTAAATCTAGGACCTTAAGAGTATATGAATGATACAAAGGTTATATGTGGTAATTGGGGTTGATTAACCTGGAAAAGAGTTAGGGGACACATAATCACTGTCTTTAAATATCTAAAAGTCTAATGTAGAAAAGAGGTTCTAAGCTTGTCCTGCTTGGTGCCAAAGGGAAGAAATAAAAGCACTGGGGTAAAATTTATAAAAGAAGTATGTTTTATTTCATGATATGCATACTTTTCCATCAGCTATAACTATCTAACAATGGAGTTCAAATCAATAAACATTTATGAAAGGCCTGCTATGTTAAGAGCTCCTGTAATAGACCTCACCTGACTCAGGTCAGTGTGGTAGTTCAGGTTTAAGACTGGAACAAAATGAGAGTTTGAGAGTCTGTTTGTTATCAAAAGAAGGTTAGCCTCTTAGGATACTGCTTCTACCACAGTACTCTGCTGTTGTTCATTCTTCGTTTTCAAAGAGAAGCAGTGACATCATGGATGATGTTTTGTTTTGCTCCTGAATTGAATTTAAGTGAGGCAGAACCTCAGCCTCACTCTCTCTTCCACAGTCATAGAAGTCCAGTGGCAGGACAAAAGTCAGGACAGGCAATGGCCCGGGATGCAGTAGATGCCCTTGGCATCTTTGGTTGTCTGACCAAGCACCTGCTTCAGGCACCTTCATGGTCACTAGAACAAATTATTCTCATCTGTCTATTCTGCCAGGGAAAGTCTTCACGTGTTTGGGGTAGACACCTCCCTAACTCACTGATGGTTTTATGGCCTGTTACTTACCCCCAACTTAGTTTAGCCTATTTGCTGAGGTGGTTTTTACCAGGGTTTGGCCACTGTGCCTGTGATACTGTGCTAGATATTGGGTATACACACACACTCACAGAAACACACACAGAAATTTCAGGCAGTCCCTAATCCAAAAGAGCTTACATTCTACTGGGGCATAAAACATAAGCACTAATAAGTAAATACAAAGTAATTAGGGGAGAAAGAAGGAAGCAACAGTGAGAAGTATGAGGAAAGACTTGGTAGAACCTGAGCCAAACTCTGAAGGAAGAGAAGTATTCTGGGAGATGGAGAGTATGGAGATGGGATGCTGAGCTTGGAGAAAAAGTGAGTCTGAACGGACTAGAAAAGGTATGTAGGCACAGGTGTGCTGGAACCAGCTCAGACTTGATCTCAAGAGCCAACATTAAATTTTCAGTGTAAACATGTATACCTTGGAAATTGGCTTGATTGTTTAGGTTCAAGAAAGTGGTTGGAGATGATGTTAAATGCAGATTACACTTAAACATATGTCATGAGCAGATTTTTTTCCCCTATATAGAGCCAACTAAAATGAAATAAGACAGTGGTGACTCATGAAAGAGTGAATTTCCTGACACTAGAGATCACAGCATCACAGAATTATAGAATTGCATCTGGAAGGGACCTCAGAAGCCTCCAGAAATAACCCCCTCATTTTCCAGACAAGGAAATGTAGGGTCCATGAAATTTAAGTGACAGGGTTCAAGAAGAGGCTGGATCACTTTTCAGGGTTGTTAAAGCAATTCCTGCTTCAGGAACAGGTGGAACTTAGAGGAAACATCATGATAATTTGGGAAAGGCTCTAGATTTTCAATTGGAGCCCCAGCTATAAGCCCTTCTTCTGTCCTACTAGCTCTGTGACCTGTGACCTCTAGGACCCTCCGAGTTCTCATCTACAAAATGGAGGTGATTGCTAAGTAAGCACTCTTCTAGCTCTAGATGTCACAGATAGATGACTTGTGAGCTTCTTTCCTATGTTGACAATTTATAATTTTTTTGAGCAGGAAGAAGAAAGCTATCATTATAAAAGAATAAATTTTAGGAAAACTGATGTGGTAAGGGGCTAGCCCCTAAATAATAATTGCAGAAATATGTATATATATGTATATATATATATATATATATTCCTTCAAGGTTTGCAAAATACTTGGCATATTTTATTTCAAATGAGCTTCTTAGCAATCCTGTCAGGTGTCACAGACATCAATAGGCCCATTTTGCAGATGGGCAAACTTAGGCTAGAATAGGTTAAATGACTTACCATTTGAGTTGATTTTTGAAGCCCTATCCTAATTCCAAGTCTATCATGTCATCCATTGCCTCTGAAGACTTCAGGCACTAACCAAGCATTTCTTTCAGCATTAAGAAATAAGCAATGGAAGGTGAGGTTTGGAACCTACCTTTGACTGGGGGAGGAAAGCTGATAAAACAGATTTTTCAGAGCACCAGAGCAGACAATAACATAATTAGAGCCCATATAGCTATGAAAAGTTGACAAAACACCAGACTCAGAGGGAATGCATCCTGGAAGATAGAAGGGAGGGGTAACAAAGTCTCTGGCTGAGGCCATGAGAAGTCAGGAGGAGTTCAGTAGGCATTTGGATGGGCAAAATCTAGGAATCAAAGGAAAACCTGGGAGCAGCAATGGACATTCTTGATCCTCTTCTCCATCCTTCTGATCAGGAGTCCTTAACCTGGGTTTTGTAAGCATTTTATTTTTCTGATTTGATCACAGAATTTCAATATAGGCTCCTTCATAATACTGTGCAATTTTTTTTTTTGTATTTTAAAATTTGATTCTGAGGAGGGGTCTGTAGACTTCCCCAAAGGGGCTCCATGATACACAAAATAATTAAGAATCTTGTGATTCTTATGTTTGTGATCCACAATGTCTGTATCCCCAAACAGGAGCCCCCTGAGGTCAGGGACTACATCTTATTTCTCTTTTCCTCTCCTGACTTTGTTCCATGCATTTACATATCACACCCTTCAAAAATGTTTATTGCCTTAGACAGACTCCTTCAAAGCTAGCTCAAGGCCCACTTCCTCTAGGAAGCCTTGCTCAAAACCTGGCATCTCCTCTAAACTCTTAGATTGCCTACTACGTAAGTCAAATTGTTCAAGATTAATCTGTCTATAATGGTTCTCTGTTTCCCTTGTCTCTCAAACTACATTAGGAGTTCTTTCCTACCTCACTTTCCCCCACCTTCAGTTGGATTTTCAAGATCCTCCAAGGCAGGACCTGGGGTTGCTTAGGGCTGCTTGTCTCCTCCAGGCTACCAATTCTTTGAGGAGGACCTGGCCTATAGATCTTCTGTTTCCTGAGACTTTGCCTTCCTTTATGGTGGTGCTTAGATCTGTCCCTCTGTCTTCCTAACTAGAACTCTCTAATGGCAACGTGTAGGCCTGTTCCTTCTTTCTCACCCCAGACGAGGAGCTTCCAAAGGGGAGGCTGAACTTGTCTCTCCCAAATCTTGTTCTGTATCCCCAGACTGGGGGCTCCCCAAGGGCAGGACCTGAATCTGTCCCTGCTCTGACCTCCCAGCTAGAGCACCTTGAGTACAGGGCAACCCCAAAGTGCTGGAGCCAATTCTAATGGGCCAAGGGCAGTTTCCACACAAGGGACCTGAGAGGCACAAGGCCAAGGATTCAAAGCCACTTCTGGCTGTCCTGTGTCCAGGTCCAGAGCTTTTCCCACTGTACTACATAACTTCTATAATATAGGGAAAATTTGGAATTGGGGGTGGGGTGGGAATCAGGGGAGATGGCAAAGATTATTACTGGCTGAGGGAATTAGGAAAAATATAATAGAAGAGAGTTGTACTTTCAAAAATGGGAAGAAACTGAACAAGAAAAGAGGAGAATTATCAGAATTACAACTTCAGATAACCCCAAGGGTAATGAAAAGATTCATGGTGGGAGAAAGTAAATTGGAGCATATTTCCAATAATGACTTGCTCTGGAAAAGTGGCATGAAAGATTATAGATAATCAAATGTTAGAACTGGCAGAGACCTAAGGTACTTGAAAATTTTTTGAATTATGCTGTTTATGTTGTTTCCCAAGCTTTTTTCACCCAAAATTGTTTCTCAAAATTGCAATATGACAATTTTTAACCAGATTGCCAAAAGCCCTGAATTTAGAGGCAGGAGTCCTAGAAGAATTAGTCTTCGTACTTACTCACTGTGTGATCTCCAGTGCCTTCTGGGTCTTTAGTTTATATATAAAATGAGGAAGTTGAAGGAAAATATTCTTAAGATTCATTTCAACCTAAATCCTGTATTTTCCCTAAGGGAGAAGTTCTAAGATGATGTTTCACCGGCACCTTTGAGCATAGGACAGCCATTAAATTAGCGGCATGCTTATCCCTAGGAATATGTGCTATAAGGAATCAATTAGCCAGTCATCAAATGTTGCCTGAGTTTCTTCTGGGCTCTGTGCTAAGTGCCAGGGGAGACAGAGGTGGCAGCCTAGGCCCCTGCCCAGAGAGAGCTTGTAGTCTGGCTGGGGAGATAAGCCACAGTCACAGATAAATATGCTAAGTACACAAAAGAAAGTTACCTGATAATTGGTAAATAGACACAAAGAATCTCAAGAGTTCAAAAAGACCCCTAGCACTTATCTTTTCTAACCTGGATCTGAATTATGAATTCCTTTTACTATTAATAATAATAACACATTTCTGCAGAAAAAAAGTTTTCAAATATCTTTCTTTGCAGCAACCCAACATCCCCAATAAGTCACAATCTAACCTATCCTCTTGAAGACTTCCAGATCCAGGGAACTCACTAACATATTGAAGCTCACTCACACCCACCATGCTCCCCACCAGGGCCTTCTGAGTCATCTTCATTTTCAGTTCTTCAGAAACTGCTGTTCTATGATTCACGGCTATACATCACTGGCATAATGGTATTACAAAGATGGGCTCTGTTTCAGCGAGAAGCGTCATTAAGACAACTTTGCAATTTCCCAAAGGCCATCTAGCATACTTTCCTCCTCTTCAATTCTGGGCCCAACTCAGTATCCATTTTGTCATGTAGACATATATATTTACTAATATATACTGATAAAATAATATACATACATTTACTAATACATGAGTTCTACAGCTTGTCCCTCCAAATGCATATAATTCAGGAGAATTAGATATACTTCATCCACTCAGTTTTTCCTGTGGATGATTGGGCCAAACCCTTTCCAGGGGTTAAACATTCTGCAATATTCTCAGGCTTGATGTGAGCAGTAGAATGCCATCTGCAAACAGGACTGGCAAGAGGACCTCACCATTAATAAGGAATCCCACTGTGGTTCACTAGATCCCTTCCATGATAATGGTGAACACCTTCGGTTCCATGATGACAGTGAATGCCTTTGGTTAGCATAGGTCTCTCTGTATTGTGTTTGGTCTGCTATTATTCTTCAGAGGGTCACACAACATGGTTCTCTCTGCTGTTAAATTCTTCATGGAATCTTGCATGATTTTGACATACACATGGTAAATACCTTGTTGGAGCAGAAACTTGACAATGCTAAAGTTTGCCCTATATAATCATAGGCTTTCAAAAAGTCAACAAACTAAGTACAGTGGGACATTTTTCAGTTACCATGTTATGGAAAAGGTGTGGTCTACTGTGAAATATTGCCCACAATATGGTCTTTTCTAATACTCTCATCAAGGATAATCTCAACAAATACATTATTACATAAATATTTGTATCTTCTTGGTCACCTCTCTTACTCTTTTAAGTAAAAAGGTCTTATATTTTTCCATGCTGTTGGAATCTTTATCTTTCTTGAAGAATCAATGCTCCATCATCCTCACAATTGTATCACCTATGACATGGACCTCCATTGTAAACACTTGATCCAGTCCAACAACTTTCCGCATCTCTGTTTCTTTTGGTGTTATTTCTCCTTCCTTTATAAAAATGTTTGGACTATTATATCAGTGTCTAAGTGAGGTGTTTCAACTTTTCTTTTTTTTTTTTTTTGGAGGGGGGAGAGCAGGGCAATTGGGATTAAGTGATTTGCCCAAGGTCATACAGCTAGTAAGTGTTAAGTGTCTGAGTCTGGATTTGAACTTGGGTCCTCCATATTCCAGGGCTAGTGCTGTATTCGTGCCACCTAGCCACCCCTCAACTTTTCTTAATAGTTAAAAAAAAGTTTTCAATAATTTTTGCTGCTGGTTTTATAGTGCTTTAAAGTTTTCTGAGCATTTTACAAATATCTCATCTGGATAACATGACAAACCTGAAAAATAAGGCATTATAATTATTCCAATTTTTAAAATAAAGAAACTAAGGTTCAGAGAGATTGTTTTGTGCAAGATCAGGAAGCTAGAAAGTGATTTGAACTCAGGTCTTCCTTACTTCAAGGGCAGCCGGATGGCTCAGTGGATAGAGCACCCAGCCTAGAGTCATGAAAACTCATCTTCCTAAGTTCAAATCTGACCTCTGGTACTTACTAGCTGGGTGACCCAGGGCAAATCACATATTTACTATTAATTTAATTAATGCTCATCCTATTAGTATTGGTTCTATTAAGACAAAAAATGAAGCAGCAAAGGAAACACAAAGAATATTCAAAATAATCTCAAGAGGGAGAGTGGTCCCTTGGGGCAAAGAGGTCAGGAAAAGCCTCCTGTAGGAGGTGCCATCTGTGCTGTATTTAAGGGAGGGGGAAGTGAGGTGAAGAACCTTCAATATATGCAGAGCCACCTTTATAAAGGCATGTAGGTGAGATTTGGACTGTCCTGGATTAGGCAGCTAGGTGGCACAGTGGATAAAGAGCTGGGCCTGAAGTCAGGAAGCCTCATCTTCTGACCTCAGACACTTACTAGCTGTGTGATCCTGGACAAGTCACTTTACCCTGTCTGCCCCAGTTTCTGAAAAATGAGCTGGAGAAGGCAATGGCAAACAGCTCCTTTATCTTTGCCAAGAAAACCCCAAATGGGTCATGAAGAGTTGGATATGACCCAACAACAACTCTATCTGGAAAAGCTAGAAGGCCAGTCCAAATGGATAGAAGGTACATGAAGGAGAATAGTATGAAATACAACCCAAAAAGTAGCTGGGAGTGACATTATATGAGGTTTTAAATACTAAGTCAAGGATTTGTGTTTTGTCTTATAGGCAACAGGGAGCTATTAAAGATTTTTGAGTAGCAGTGACATGGTCAGATATGGGTTTTGGACATATCTGTTTGGTAGTTGTGAAGATTCTTACAGTTTCAGACATGAAACAACTTTGTGGGAGGGATGGATGTAGAAGGAAATATCATGAATTCCATTTGAGGTATGTGAAGCTTATAATGTCTACAAGATATTTGGGTAAAAATGTTGAGCAGGTCTAAAATTCAGGAGAGATATTTTGACTGGATATATCACCTTGTTTTCCATCCTCTGGATGAGCTCGATTTTGTTGATGTTCTTTCTGAAATATGGCACTCAGAACCAGACATAATATTCCAGATGTCTGACCAAGGTCAGAGCATAATGGGATTGCTACCCTCCTCATTCTGAGCATGCTGCCTCTTGTTATGCAGTCAAAGAACACTTTTTCTGAGGGTATCAGTCATCACTAGGTTGGGTGCAGAATGATCACATTTCAGTTACAGAAACTCTACAAAACTGACTACAGCTATGTCCCAATTGGTACAAATGATTAATTCTCCTGAAGTGGTTGCATTACTTGAATTCCTATGCATTTTCCATTGAGTTGGAACCAATTGCCATATTTTACATAATAATAACTTTAAATAGTGCAAATTCTACTTCAATGAGCACTTGATGGGATTCATTATTAACACTAATCGGGACCAGGCTATGCTAAGTTAAAGAGAGTTTGCAGTCTATGATGGCAGAGTGAGTACCACAATCAACAAAATTACAGATCCTTGATATATTGAATATGAAGAGTCAACATGTGGTGATTACAAAGAGCCAGGATGGCTTCCTCAAAAACAGGCCATGTCATACTCACCTCATCTCTTTTTTGACAGTATTGTTAAATCAGTAGATGCAGGGGATGCTATGGATATATATTACATAGGTTTTAGTGTAAGGGTGAGCATTGATTGGGTCAATTAATCAATCAGTTACCCCACCCCACTTAAATTAACTAACAAGATGCAATGCCCTGATATTGTAATCTTGCAAGAACAACTCTATTGAATCAATCAATCAAAGGTTTTAGAAGAGTAGCACCAAGTCCTTTAGAAGGAAAGTCACGTTAGAAATTCTTGAAAGTCACTGGATAAAATGCTATGTTGAACAGGAAAATATTTGGATTGTTTGAGGAAAATTGATCATACCCTGTGGGGCCTATATAAAACTAGAGCATTCGTTTGGAAATTGACATTCCTCATGTCCAAGAGCTTAGTCACTCAGTCAAGTCCTTGGCCAAGAATTAGCTTGGCAGGAGGTGGTCTCAGTCTCCTTCCACCCCTTTACCAGAGGAAGACTTTCTAAATTTCAGAGGGCTTAAGGATTTTGATCTTTGCGTAAGCATCCTATCAGTAATTCTGGATCAGCAGTGCCTGGCAGCACTCTCTGTATGGGAGTTGCGACCCAACTAGACACCTTGAGGAAAGGAGACTTCATGACCCAGCAAGGAGTCCAGCAGCATGCCTAAGGGAATCATTTCATGAGTACCTTCATGAAGGGAAGAAAAGGATTTCCAGCTACTAAGATCTGTGAGTTATTCCTTTGCCAAATCTATTCCCTAGGCTGGAGCCCATGCCCCTCGAGGTTCTGTGTGTTCTGATGGGACAGAGCATCACAGACTTTTCAGGGCATACTTTGACCTAAGTGTACTTGTTCTGCCATCTTATTAAATAGCAATTTCTGAAAGCTGCTTAAGGCTGGCTTGACTGTATTGACTCTCACATGATAATCTTGGGGAAGAGAGATTGGGAGTTTATGAGCTATACCTTTATAAAGACATTCCCAACCCCTCTGGCTTACCCCTAGAACTAGGAAGGAGAGATCTCGGGGGACCCAGCCTACCAGTGTGAGTGGCTATTAGAAGAATAGGTACTGAGTAAGTGTTACATTAACAAAACTTAGGACAAAGTTTATAGCTCTATTCTTGAGAAGAAGATGGAGACCTCTGGGCTGCATGATAATACCATTAGATAGGTTCAGACTTAGTCTGATGATCAGACTCAAAGTGCTGTTATTAAGGGCTAAATGTTAATGTGGCAGGAGGTCTCCAGTGAATTACCCCCAGGCATCCATGATGAGCTGTTTAATATTCTTAACAGCAACTTAGATAGAGGCAGACATGATATGATCATCAAATTGGCAGGTGACATACAACTGGGATGGATAGTGAATGTGCTGGATGACAGAGCTGGGATCCAAAAAGAACTTAACAAGCCAGGGCATGGGGCTGAATCTAGTAGGCTGAAATGTAGTCTTGCACTTGGGTGCAAAAACATCAACTTTATACATATAAGACGAAGAAGGCATGTCTAGATAACAGCTATTCTGAGAAAGACTTGGGGATCTAAGTGTCAGAAGTTTGATGTGACAATCAAAATCTAATGCAATCTTGGATTGCATTATAAGGCCATTACTTCCAGGAACTGGGAGGCAATTGATCCACCATGTTCTATCTATGCCAGACTATATCTGGAGTATTATGTTCATTCTGCGTGTCATGGTTTAAGGAGGTCATCAAAAAACTCTAGAATGTCCAAAATGTGGACATGACAGTAAGGGTCCATCGATTCATAAAAATAAACATTAGTTGAAAGAGCTGAATGTGTTTAGCCTGAAGAAGTCTCAGTGGAAACAAGATAACTGCCTTCGTATCTTTGAAGCTCTGTCTTGTGGAGGGCAACTAAACTCATTCTGTTTGTTCCCAAACATCAAAACCAGGAGTGATGTGTAGAAGCTGCAAAATGGTCGATTTATGCTTGAGGTTCGGAAAAACTTCCTAACCATTAGAGCTACCCAAAAGTAGAATGTTCTGTCTCCAAAGGCAGTAAATTTCCCCTCCCTGGACAACTTCTAGAAGAGGTCAGACTAGTTCTTGTTGGGTTTGATGCAATGGGTCTTCCTTCCATATATGGGTGACAAGGTATAGCAGGTAAGGAAATGGCCTCAGATTCAGGAAGGCCTGGGTTTAAGTCCTGCTTCTGACATATACTCTCTGTGTGAACCTGGACAAGTCACTTAACTCATCAGTGTTTTAGACTACTAGTTGCAGAGGTTCTGATTTGCTTTAGTAGAGGAATTTTCCTTATTTGGAGTTTCCTGTTCCATAAAATGAAAGGTCCAATGCATGTCTCTATCCTTTCATGTTTATGTTAGAATAGATAACTGTGGAGGTCCTTGCCAGCTCTCAGATTTTGTGACTCTGTGATAATAAAGTCACCTTACCTTTTTTGGCTTCCACATCACACCATTGATTACTATTGAACCTGCAGTCCTCAGTATAGTCAGGATTTGGAGGGGTGAGAAAAGTGGATGGGGTATTCTATACAGTGAGAACAGCGAGAACAAAAGCATAGAAATGGGAATAAATGAAGGGGCCTCAGGGAATAGCAAAGAGACCAAGCTGGTCAGATGGGCTGATTCACGCAGGTAATAAGAGAGAGCATTGGAGAGGAAGATTGAAGCCAAACTGTAAAAGGCCTTGAGAGCCAGGCTGAGTTACAGCACAGAGACAGCATGGCACAGGAGACATGAAATCAGGCTTCCTGGGTTTCCACTTCCCCTTTGCCATTGAGAGACTTTGGGAAAATGACAGTGGTGCATTGAAGGAAAAGAAAACCAGGATAGGAAGGTGGTTGTTCATTAGAGGAGGAAGAGGATGTTTGAGTAGAGATTACCAGGTACGGTGAAGATGAATTTCAGGCCCCCAGATGTGCATCCTTGGCTTTGGCCAGTCTTCCCTTGGGAATATGGGAGTGATTAAGAATTCAGGCAGCATTGTAGAAGCAGTTCTCCAATCCATTTACCCTCTGGGTTTTGCCCAGCCCCCAAGACAGACAGAAAACTAAGTCTTACTAATAATCCTCCAAGAACAAACCTAACATTTAAGGGGCTGATAACAAAGCCCTGGCATATATAAAAGCTCTAATTGGCACAGTTCTGAGCACCTCAGTTAGGTGGCACAGTGGATAGAGTTTCAGACCCAGAGTCAGGAAGAACTTCCTGAGTTCAAATCCAGCCTCAGACACTTACCAGTTGTGGGACCCTGGGCAAGTCAACCCTGCCTGCCTTAGTTTTCTCATCTGTAAAATGAACTGGAGAAGGAAATGGTAAGCCACTCCAGTATCTTTGCCAAGAAAACCACAAATGGTGTAACAAAGAGTCATATGCTGCTAAAACAACTGAACAACAAAAAAGCCCCCCCCCCCCATAATATCCATCCAGGCAAAGAGAGAATCTGAGGAAAGAGGAAGGGCAGAATGTGGAGATGAACTGATAGCCACAGATAGATAGCATTTAGAAGTGGGAGTGGGGGGAAATCGCTCTTTTTCAGCATCGCTACTCACAGGCTTCTGGGGCCCAGGGTAAATGACCATTGCTTGCTCAGTCTCATTTTCCTCACCTGTAAAGTAGGGACAGTAATGTTTGCATATCCTTCCTCACTGGGTGGTACAAAGCTCTCTGTAAACCTTATAGCACAATAGAAATGGGACTAATTTTGTTGTTGTTGCTACCATGCAGTTCTACTTTTATGAAACAGAAGTAATTGTCTTTTTCCACTCTGAGAAAGATGTAGCCCATGGCAGGACTGAATGGCCAAGAGGTTGCCATGAATTAATTATGAAGAATGATGAGCTAGAACAGGGCTTGAGAGCTTAGGGGGTGAAAAAAAAGATTAAGGTGGTTGGGACCTGGAGACATAAAGGAGACACCTGCTGGGAGATGAGTCGATAAGGAGAAACAAACTGTATTAGGTTGTAGCTATTGAGAAAGAGACACAGAGGAGTTGTTGAAGAGAATAGGCTAATTTTTTTCTGGCTGGGATTCACACAACCCCCAGTGCTAATTTATTGGAGAAATAGCAAGCTTTGGTAATAAAAATGTAGCTCCACAATTTGAGTGGAAACAACAAAAAACATTTGGCAGCCAGGAGACTGGCAGCAGGTTGTTCCTGGACAAGGCCTGAAGAGTGGGGGGGGGGGACCCCCCCCCTTGGGGGGGGGCAGAAATTGCTGGTGGCTGAGGGCATTATCCCCTCCTGGCTCTCAGCAATCTCTGTAAACTGACCTCCTCAACTGTCAAGGCATCCAATGGGCCAATAACTCTAATTTCCTGGGCTCTCAGACCCTCAACCCAGACAGTAGTAAAGCTGTCCCCTCTGCATTAGAGGCCCCTGGGAAACAATGGGGGAAAGTTCTGAATTAAGAGTCAGGACACCTGAGTTGGAGTAACATTTCTGCGACTGCATGACCTTAGGGAAGTCACATGACCTCTACAGGCCTCAGTTTCCTCTTAGATAAAATGAAGTTATTCAGTCAACCAGAATTTGTTCATCTGGGAGTTGGAAGATGGAATAGTGTGTGTAAGGAACAGCAAGGAAGCTAGTGTCACTGAATCGGTGAGAAAGAGAAAGGGGAAAGTGATGGAAGGGAAGAGAAGGTATAAGAAGCCTGGAGAGGTAGGAAAGGGGTGGGTTTTGAAAAGGTTGCAAAAGTCAAACAAAGCATTTTATACAGGATGTCCCAAAAGTCTTTGTTCAATAGGCTAAAACTGCACAAAGAATACTTTTAGAACAATGTCTATTTGATCCTGAGATGAAAAGGAGCAGCTAGACTTCACTAAATAGGGGCATGATATGATCACAATTGCACTTTAGGAAGATCATTTTGGTAGCTATTGGAAGATAGTAAGGAGTGAGAAGAGACTTTTTAAAAATAATTATACTTTAATATTAATTTTTTTTAAGCATTCGGGGTTAAGTAACTTGCTCAAGGTTACACAGCCAGTTGTTTCTGGGTGTGGTGCTGAGTTGTCTTGAGCCTGTGACTCGCTGAGCCACCTGGCCACCCCTAAGCAATTGGGGTTAAGTAACTTGCTCAAGGTTACACGGCCAGGTGTTTCTGGGTGGGTGCTAAGTGTCTGAGCCCAGGATTCGATCTCCAGGTCGTTCTGACACTGGAGCCAGTGCTCTTACTCACTGTGCTACCTGGCCGCCCCCTTTAATATTAATTTTAAAAAAAATTTTGAGTTCCCAATTCTTCCCCTCCTCCTGATCTCCCATCCATTGAGAAGGCAAACATTACAATATCAATTATACATACAAATCCATGTTGGGGAAAAAAAGGCTAGACAAAGTAAGTGAGAAAAGCATAATTGAATCTGCACTCAGAGTTCATCAGTTCTCATATAGCTCTTTTCTTCATGGGTCCTTTGGAATCTTGCATAGAGATGATCAATGAAACCATAGGAACTGATGAGATCACCAAGGGAAACAGGATAGATTAAGAAGAGAAAAGGACCCAGAACAGATCTTTAGGGGATCCCTACTGTTAGCAGGCATAACATGACTGAAGAACCAGCAAAGGAGATACAGGAGATGTCAGACAAGTAGGAAAAGGACCAAGAGGGAGTAGTGAAATGAAAATCTAGAGAGAAGACGGTATCAAGGAAAAGAGGATGGTCAATACTGTCAAAAGCTGAAAAGAGGTCAAGACAGATGAGAGCTAAGAAAATATGATTATGGGGTAGCTAGGTGGTGCAGTGAATAGAGCACCAACCATGGAGTCAGGAGGCCTGACTTCAAATCCTGCCTCAGATACTTGACACTTACTAGCTGTGTGACCTTGGGCAAGTCACTTAACCCCAACTGCCCTGCCTTACCCCTCAATAAAAAAAAGAAAATATCATTACATTTGGCAAATAAGAAGTAATTAGTAACTTTGGAGAGAACAGTTCCAGTTGGATAAGTTCAAGTCAAGAGTTAAGAGAATGAGGAGAAAGGAAGTGGCGACATCTATTGTAGATGGTCTTCTGAAGTTTAGGAACAAATGGGGGAGAGACAGCTAGATAACTAGAAGAAATGGACAGATCAAGTGAAGATTTTTTGGAAGATGAAGAAGACATAGGTATATTTGAAGACAGTAAACAAGCAGCAAGTAGACAGGGAGAAGAAATGATAGATGGGGCAATTTGCTGGAGAAGATGGGCTGGCATGGGATTGGTTGGGCATATAGAGGGTTCTGCTTAGGCCAGGAGAAAGACTGCTTTGTCATGCAGAACAAGGGTGAAGGAGGAGACCGCCACATTTGAGTGAAATAAGATGAGGAGGAGAGGAGAAAGGAGGGCTCTCTGTGAATGACTTCAATTGTTTTTAGTGAAAACCAAGGCAAGGTTCTCAATTAGAGAGGATTCTGCAGAGGTTTGAGAAGGGTTGAAAAGGTTTGGAAAAGCTGCTGGGGTGGAGTAGGGTGATGGGAGTAGTGAGGAGGGTAGTCAATTAGGGAATTATAAAAGGGTTTGCTTTGCCACAGTGAGGTCCAATTGAGTTTATGCAACATTAACTTGTTGTAGACCCAGTCGGTAGTCTCTTAATTTTCTCCAGCTTCAATCAGCAGCAGTGAAATAGGAGTGAAGGCAGCAGATAGTGGGTAACCCAACGTTGAGGTTTGGAAGGAGATCTTTGACAAAGGACTCAAGAGAAGAGGACGGTGTTAGAGTTAAAATGGTTCACCAGAGGATTAAGATGGGGAAGAGAAGGGAGTGTGACCAGTGTAGGGATGATAGCCTGGGAATGATCTAAGGAGTGGGAAGTTTGAAGGTTTCAGTGAGGAAGAAGAACAGGATTTTGAGTGGTTAACCAGAGGGAGAAATGGAATGACAGCAGATTGTGAAAAGATAAAGGAATATCAAAGTTTGAGGATATGGAGTACTTGTGGGCAGGAATGTTGTGAGGCTCAAATGAGATAATGAATGGAAAACACTTTTCAAACCTTAAAGTGCAATATGAACGCCAGTTATAATTATTGCTCTAAATCTATAGTTACCAGGTCTCCAATCTGGTGATGACTTTATTCCCTGTGCCTTCTACTAAACTCCTGCAACATTTACAGAGCATTATAGGGGTATGATAAGGGGAAAATGTATGGACATACACTTTTAAGTTTAGTCTTCCTTATTGCCATTTTCTCCATCATTTTCCCAGTTAACCACAAAATAATAAATTAGGCCCTGATTTATAATGGTAGCTGATTTCTGAGATGTAAATACTCACACTGAAAAGTTAACAATCACTCTCATAAGCGGTGAGAGCTCACTCCAGCAGACACTTGTGAGTAAAGGCAAGATCAAGGGTAGAACCATGTCTGTGTATAATTATGGTGGGGTAGGGGAGTAGATCATGGGAAATGAGGAAGTTGAGGATTTGGGGAGTTGGAGTTAATATTCTCCAGTCTCTTTGAACCCTAAGAATCTAGGAAGTCATTAGACCTCAGGCAAGTCATTTTTCCTCTCAGAGTTTATGAAGATGGGTTAAAAAATGTTTCAATAAGTATTTATTAAGCACCCCTTGTTGTAGGTAATATGCTAGGTGCTGGAGATACAAAGACAAAAAAAGAAATTGTGCCTGCCCTCAGGGAGCTTACATTCTATGGGGAGAAAGACTAAAAGAGCTAAAGTGTCTTCTAGCTAGCTCTGAACCTATGATCCTTTGAGGGGGCTGGACAAGATGACCTCCAAGGTCTCTTTCAGCTCAAACATTAGGTAATCCTGAGACCTAAAAATATATTTATTAATTTGTAGAAATATGTACATAAACCAATCACAAAAGAAGTGCTTAAAACACAAAAACTCCCAGGAAGCAATGCTGTTACTCAGTCGTTTTCAGTCCTGTCTGACTTTTCTTGACTCCATTTGGAGTTTTCTTGGTAGAGATACTACAGCACTTTGCCATTTCCTTCTCCAGCTCATTTTACAGATGAGAAGACTGAGGCAAACAGGGTTAAGTGACTTGCCCAGGGTCATACGGCTCAGAAGTATCTGAGGCTGGATTTTGATTCAGGTCCTCCTGACTCCAGGCCCAGTGCTCTATCCACTGTGTCACCTAGTAGTCCTTAATGGGGTCACAAAGGAAAGCAGCAATGACAAATACATACACACACATATACATATATATGTATATATATATATATATATATTTCATTTTCATTTGGCATTTCATGTTCCCCTTCGATCTTCTTTCTCTCTTTTTTTTTTTTTTGGAGGGCAATTGGGGCTAAGTGACTTGCCCAAAGTCACAGGCTAGTTTTTGTGTTAAGTATCTGAGGCCAGATTTGAACTCAGGTCCTCCTGACTCCAAGACTGGTGCTCTATTTACTGCGCCACCTAGCCACGCCTTGGATCTTCTTTCTAAGCAACTCATTCCGGGTCCCCATATTCTGTCCATCCCATCATTCATGATTCATTCTCATGTGAGTGGTCATCTTTTCCTACAAGAAATTCTGACTTTGTGGTGAACTTCCTACCCAGAAGATGACACCAATTGAGAAATCCAAGAATTTCTAAACTCCCAAGGTATCCATCATTCTCAGAATATCCAACTGTCATATTACCTGTGTTCAGGACAAGAAAGACAATGCAGAAGAAGCCATTGGGACCTTGAGATCTTGGTTCAAGCCTACTCTGACAGCATATGTACTCCTTGGCATGCATAAGAGAATGAAAGAGTCCTGATGTGCTCAACAGAAGGAAAGAGAGACAGAGACAGAGACAGAGAGAGAAAGTGAAAGAGAGAGGAAGAGGGAGAGGGAGAGAGAAAGAAAGAGGAAGAGAGAGAGAGAAAGA
>NW_027186428.1:4967838-4993770 GCF_028583685.1 Petaurus breviceps papuanus
ATTGTTCCTGATATAGTGGCCTGTCCTCTTTAAACATACTTCAGTTCTTAGTGGGA
This sequence comes from Petaurus breviceps papuanus, assembly GCF_028583685.1. NCBI lineage: Eukaryota > Metazoa > Chordata > Mammalia > Diprotodontia > Petauridae > Petaurus > Petaurus breviceps. The sequence goes on from NW_027186428.1 coordinate 4,967,895, forward strand.
TAGAACACATGACAATCAGCTTATGGTTCTTCATCTCCTGTAACCAAGAACCTTCCCACCAGAAAGGGTCAAAGTAGATATTCATCTCCAGGAGATTAGGCCTAATCCAGCAGATCTTGGGGGCTGCCTAATTATCTTCATTACACTAACATTTGTAATTATGCTTGAAAAACATCCCTTGACCAGGATTTCAATTGCCCAATTATGTATTGGCTTTATGATAAGAACAGCACAGTTTCTATGCTACATCACTGATCACAAAATGCTTTTTTCACCATAGTGAATGTGAACAAAATGAAGCCAAGAGTGATTCAGTGGGTTACACAAAACCATTCAGCTAGTCAGTGTCAATGTGAGACCTCAAATCCAAGTCACCTGCTTCTCAGTTCTTCCCCTAAATCCTGCCTATTTTATATGTATGTGTGGAATGAGTGGGATCTGAGCTCTCTGCTTTGGGAAAGATTTATCACTGCTGACTCCCTCACTATAAGTCAACACTGAATAATTAAAAGGCTTGTGATTAAAGGCTAATTTAATATTGATCTTGTCCTAGGGTGGGGCCAATACACCATGCTGTTCTGTCCTGACCTAGGTTCCTCAGGCAAAATGAGGAATTGTAATTGACCGGTGCTGTTTCCAGTCTCTGGACAGTGACCCTTATATTTCTATTCTGCTTCTTGGCCTACATCTGTCAATGATCTGTGCCTGACAGGTAGCCTGACCAGAGAGAGTAGTTATTTTCTAAATCAAGTCCTTCATACCACAGGCTACCCTCAGGCACATTGGGTAAGCATTTTTGGAAATACTTCCCCTCCCCCCCATATCTCTCCAGGCCTGTATATCCATCTCTAAGCAATTCTCATCCTTTTTACACCCTTCTATATCTTATACCATGAAGATGAAATGGGATATTTGGTACCTGGCCTTCTAACACGGTCAGTTTCAGAGGCTCGTGCTTATATACATCACGTATATATAGCATGTATATGTGTATGTGTATGTATATACATTTGCATATGCATATCTATATCTATATGTGTGTGGCATTATTGTTTATTCATGTCTGACTTTTTGTGACCCCATTTAGGGTTTTCTTGGCAAAGCTGCTGGAGTGATTTGCCATTTTCTTCTCCAGTCCATTTTACAGTTGAGGAAACTGAGTCAAAAAGGGTTAAGTGACTTGCCCAGGGTCACGTGGCTAGTGAGTGTCCGAGGCCAGATTGGATTAGAACTTAGGTCTTCTTGGTACCAGAGCTGGCTTTCCTTCCATCGTATTACCTGGCTGCTCAGAATTCCTCAGGATGGGGCCTAATAAGCCAGAAACAACATAAAAAAGACTGAGTTTTCTCTTTAGTAGAGCATATTCTCTCCATGTGCTAAATCTGACTAGGAACTCCTGAGTGGAGCAGCATCTTCAGGTCCTGGGCCTGTGAGCTTTATGTAAATATCAATAATTGGGGAGAAAGTACATTATAGTAGAACAAGCATAGATAGAATTTAGAGCCAGAAGACCTGGTCCCAAAGACCCAATTGCTTGGACAAGACACCTAATATCTCTGGACTTCAGCTTCCTCATCTGTAAAATGGGGTTAATGATATTCATGCTAGCTACCTAGCTGGTACTGATTCAAGGAAAGAGCTTTGTAAGCATTAAAGTGCTAGAGAAACTCAAGTTATTATTGTTGATTTGAGAGACAACAGGGAGTCAGGTAGGTCCTTGAACAGGCCAGTGATGTGACAATTGATTTTTATTTATCACCTCATAAGTGACCTGAATTTCTTTGTTTCTGCTCCAGGATTTAAGCAGAGACATATATTACTATTTCCATCATACCATATACTCTAATAAAGAGCATTATTGAAGAAATAATTAAAGGTCTCCCTGCTAAGGAAGGCCGTAAATTGCTGAATATCACACATACACCCTGGCCCCATTCCCAGGATTAATGCCCCAGCCTATCTTAATCATTTTTTTAATTACCAAAACCAGATAGGCTATATTATCAACAAATTGCTTGCCTTTAAAAAAGAAGAAAAGGAAAAAAGAGAGAAAGGAAAAAAGAAAAAGCCCCAGCTCCTCTCTGAGTCACACCATACAAGTATATAAATTGTGCCCCCAATCAATGCCCCTCAATCATTTTCTAGCTTCCAAATGGAATCCTTTTTATTTTTTTTTAATTTTTGACAAAGAAAAGTGTCTTCAAGGTGAATCCTTTCATTCCTTCTCCTATTCAGGTGTCAATTCTGTCAGCTGAAGGTTCCTTCCCCGAGCAATCCAGATTTTATAAAATGCAAAGACTACAATATTGACATCAGTCTTTTTGTAAGCAGTGTGAATGGCGCCATGTAATTATCTCCCGGTAACTTCCATTAAGCAATTCAATGCCTCCTCCGTTCTGAAATAAGCAACATTTTACATTAATGCTTGAATCCATTAACAGGATCCTGAGTTACTCGGGTCAGGGCACTCTGTCTGAGGGGCAGTGTTTCACAGTAGAGCACCCACTGGATTTGGAATGGAAGCATCTGAATTTGTGTCTATGCTCAGCTCCTCAGTAACCACACAACCTTGAATAATTGATTCACAGGCCTCTGTTTCTTCGTCTGTAAAATGAAGAGGTGGCCCTCATGAAGAGTGTAGTTTCATGGCAGGAGTGAGAGAGGTAAGAAATGGATACAAATAACCTTCATTTATCCAGTGCTGTCTCCTTTGTATAGAGCACTGCAATGGATATTGGAGGAGACACAAAAAGGTTGACTAGAACATGGAGAACCTGACCTCTGTTTCCCCATACGTAAAATGAAAAAGTGGACCTCACAAAGTACATAATCTCATGAAGAGGTATAATGCTAATGGGATTTAATATCTTCCCTGACCATTAATAGACCTCATGTGGAACTCATTAAGGGAAGCTTGCTTAGGGGAGGCTTACTTGTAAGAAGGCTTACACACCTTTTGCTAATTTCTAATTAGGCACTGAGTCACAGAGGGTTGTGAAGCCTTCTGGCTCTGAGAAATATATATATACTCTGGGTTGATATTTTGCTTTGGGGGGCTCCCTTATGAGAAGTATCTTGTGATTTCCCAGTCGAAATTCTGAGTGGCCTTATGTTCAGAGCTCCCGACCACTCAGATGTAAAGGCTCTCTCCATCCAGGAATGTATGTGAAGTATACAGTTGATTCGAACAGTCAGAGTCCTGTCTGTTGGTCTTTATTTCTCTGCTTATATTTTCTCTGAAGTTCAGGGTGCTGACTTTTCCCTGAAATTAGTGAATGTGATTAAAAAAGATTGTTGACCCCTTGAACAGCTATCTTTCCTAGTAAAGCAGATCTAAGATCCTGTGCTAACAGCCATCCTGGGTGTGCCAGTGTGGTTGCTGCTACATGTGGATAAGAAACATATCAAAATAATCTTTATTTATCCAGCACTTATTAAGTGCCTACTGTATATAGAGCCTGATGATGGATGCCAGAGGAGACACAAAGTTTAACTAGGACACAGTCATTGCCCTCCCTGAGCTCATTTTGGGGGAGGTGATAAGTAGGGATGAGACTCTAATAATACACATTGCTAAATGATAAATTCATTAGAGTGGGGCAAATATAGTGAAGCAGTAGAAGGGAGGACATTATTACTCACATGAATAATCAGGGCCTCATGTGAGAGGAGATATTTATTTGAGTCAGGCAATTGAAAGAAATAGGTTATGTTAAAGAAAGCTGTGGTATGCTTAAAAGAGCACTGAATATGGTACCAAGAAACTCACATTTGAATCCTGGTTCTCCTACTTACTACCTATTTCGAGCTTGGGCAAGTCACTTTTCTTTCCTGAGCCTCAGTTTCCCCATCTGTAAAATCAGGACGTTAAACTAGCTGTCTTCTAAAGTACCTCCCAGCTTTAAAGCTTCTGATCCAGGATCAATCTGCCCATCTCATCGCTCCTTACAGAGTGCAAGATGACAAGAAGACATAAGCCAGGACCACAGGTGGCTGGAAGAGTAAGGAGACAGGTCAGAAAGAGGATGTCAGAATCCTGTGTTAAAGGCTCACCAGAGAGAATGGGAAAGGTCTCAGAAGATGCAGTCATGGGTACTGCTCTCACTGACCCCTCCACATCCCAGAGACATTGTTATCCAGCCCTTTAGTGAATTCTGTGCCTAAAACCTTGGAAAATTTTCCAAAGGATATACACAAGGCAAAAGAACATAAACATAAATACACAGGAAAATTTGCTCAGGAAATGCAGATTCTCCCCATTCTTTCCTGAAGAGCTTTCACCAAGCTATTTCTTTCTCCCTTCTTTCAATGTAGACAGATCTGTCCTACAGTATTATAGCCCACACTTAAATACCAGTCACTGTCCTGGGCCGTCGTGGGATTTGCACACCATGTCCAGTCAGTCTCACAGTGGGACGCAGTGGTGTCCTTTTCAGGGTGATTGTTTACAGCTGTTGCCTTCTTGCCCCCCAGACCCACTGTCCAACCTTTCTGGCTGTGGTAACAAAGAGGGGTGGAGAGGTAATGGATGACTAATTAAAATCACAAGACCAGAAATTACAGTCCAGGATGATACCGCTAAATGGTAACTTTTACCAAATGAAGTCTTAGGTCAGGCCCACCACATAAAGCCAGGAAGAAAATGAGTAATTGTGTCAAAGATTGCCCTAAAGTTTCATGCATATGTTATTTCTGGTCTTTAGTTCTTTGCAAGGCTGTCTGATCCATCCAAAGCCTAGGTGATGATAAGGACAAAAATGCCTGCTCTCCCATGTCACAATACCTCACATTCTTCCATTAGCAATTTCTTCTCTTGATTCTTTGGCCAATAGGGAACTTCCCCCTCCCCCCCCCTTTTGTTGTTGTTGTTTAGTCATTTCAGTAGTGTCTGACTCTTTGTGACCCCATTTGGGGTTTTCTTAGCAAAGGCACTGGAGTGATTTCCAATTTCCTTCTCCAGTTCATTTTACAGATGAGGAACTGAGGCAAACAGGGTGAAGTGATTTGCCCAGGGTCACACAGCTACTAAGTGTCTGAGGCTTGAACTCAGGTTTGAACTCAGGAACATGAGTCTTCCTACCTCCAGGTCTGGAACTCTATCCACTGAACCATTTAGCTGCCCTTCCCCCACCTTAGGACACCCAAATAGCACTTAGAGTTACTATCTTCCCTTTGGCTCTTAGTCATAGACCTACAGGCATACAGACTATGTTAGCCCTGGAAGAGAACACAAAAAAACCATCTAATCCACTTATTTAATAGTGGGGGAAATGGAGGCCCAGGGATAAAAAGTGACTTCTTTAAGGTTCCACAATAAGTCACTAGAAGAGCCAAAGCTAAGATTCAGGCTTCCTAGCTTCTAGATTCACCTGCCTCAGGATATGTCCTCAGAAGGACCCATTTTAAATGTTCCCTGATTCTTTCCTTCCTGTGCTGGGAGTTTCCAGGTCCTCCAGACACTGACACCTTCCTATGCCCCAGCCCAAGGCCCCTACTTTGGGGGTAGTAAGTCAGAAGGGAGAAGAACCATAAGTAAATAGTAATAGTCAGTTGTTGGAACTGCAGCCTCATGGAGTCATTTGCATTGATAAGTGAATTTGGGTAATTACTTTGTGGAAATAACACAATTTACGAAATAGGAGGTCAAAATGGCCAGCATCCCCCAGGATCCCATTTTTTGCTGAGGTGGACACATTAAGCCTCTGAAGCAGCCCAGATAATGACTTTGTAACCCAATCATTCAGTTAATATAATTACTTATTTATTTGCCTTCAATTGGAGCCCCACAGCGTTCCCTAATGTTAGACCCTTCCTTAAAATGCCATAACTTCTTTCTCTCCCAGCCACCACCATAAGTCAACAGACTTAAGAGCTTAAGTGGATGCTTATGGTAGTTTAAAACCCCAGGCACCTTGGCCTTTCTTGGGGTGCTATTCATATACTTTCTTCCTGGATTCTTAACAACCACAATCTAATGCATCCTCCCTAGCCCTGGCCTTTCTCAACTCCTATGCTTTCAACACCCAAAAGGAGATTTATCACTTTGATCATGTTATTCTTTTATTGTCAAATCTTCTGTAGCTCACTGTGGCTTATGAAATAAACCTAGACTCAATCTCTCACTCAAGATCCACAATAATCTGGTTCTCATCTACCTTTTCAGCATTCCCTGCCAATGTTCTCTGTAACATAATGTGCACTACAGCCAAACTGGTCAATTCACCATCCCTTAAATATGCCTTGGACATTGGTGTTACCTGCCTTTTGGAGAATAGTATTCAAGTATATATTTTACAACTATATTTAGAGCTTAGAAATCAGTAACCCCTTCAGTTTACAGGTAGGGAAAGAGCAATGGGGGGGGGGGAGTGGAGTCAAGATGGCAGAGTAGAAGCAGGACCTCCCAGCTGCTCCAGCTTCTACCTTCCCCAATCCATGTAAAAAGGGGACTCTAAACAAACTTTGGAGCTGCAGAACCCAAAAAATGACACAGAGAAGCTAACCTCCTGCTGAGGAGAGCCCAGCAGGACCTCAGGAATTGGCCAGCACAGCATTCTGGGAGCCAAGTCCAACCCCATGCCATGGCTTTAGCCCCAGGGAGGGTGTGACCAGTCTCTGGCTGGAGGGACTCCAGATCAGCAGCAGCTGTGTCCATTTCCAGATTTATCAACACATAAATGCAAAGGACAAAGCGAGAGGTCAGCGCAGTCTGGACTTTGGGACCCAGTAAGTGGGAGTGCATGGCTTTTGCCCCTGGGGTGAGAAGCTGCTGAGACACAGGCACAGCCAGCCAGCCCCACATGGAAGCTTCAGCTCCTGGCCTGCAGAGTGTAGGGGGACCAAGCACCAGTCTGAGGGGTAATCGCTCTTGCTTTAACCTGCTTGGATCTGAATTGCAGTCTAGGGTGGAGGTCCTGGCGTGGGTGTCCAGCTTGCCAGAGCATGTGAAGACCTCAGAGAGGGCACCCATCTAATACCTCCGGCGTCTGAGAAAACCCCAGCATTTGGGACGAAAGCTCTCCTGTCTGGTGGCAGAGTCCTACTGTGGCAAAAAGCCCAGGGGTCAAGTGACTGAGGAGCAATATGACCAGACAAAGGAAACAAAGCAGACAGAAGATTCCAACATTAGACTCCTATTTTGGGGACAAAAAGGAGCAAAGCATGGAACAGGAGGAAGACAGTGAAGTCAGAACTCCTGCACCAAAAGCTACAAAGGAAAATACAAGCTGGTTACAGGCCATAGAGGACCTTAAGAAGCAGATAAGAGAAGTGGAGGAAAAAATGGGAAGAGAAATGAGAACAATGCAATAAAATTACAAAATGAGAGTCAACAGCATGACTGAGGAAAATAACACCTTAAAAAATAGACTAACTCAAATGGCAAAAGAGGCTCAAAAAGGCAATGAGGAGAATGCCTTAAAAAGCCAAATTTGCCAGATGGAAAAAGAATCTCAAAAGATCAATGAGGAGAATCATTGCTTCAGAATTAGATTGGAGCAAATGGAAGCTAATGATGTTATGAGAAATCAAGATGCTGTTAAACAGATCCAAACAAATGAAAGAATAGAAGGCAATGTGAAATATCTCATGGGAAAAACCACTGACCTGGAAAATAGATCCAGGAGAGATCATTTAAAAATTATTGGACTACCTGAAAGCCAGGATCAAAGTAAGAACTTAGAAATCATCCTCCAGGAAGTTCTCAAAGAAAACTGCCCTGATGTTTTAGAACCAGAGGGCAAAATAGAGGTTGAAAGAATCCACTGATCACTTCCTGAAAAAGATCCCAAAAAGAAAACTCCTAGGAATATTATAGCCAGGTTCCAGAATTCCCAGATTAAGGAGAGAATATTACAAGCAGCCAGGAAGAAACAATTTGAATATTGTGGAAACACAATCAGGATAACACAGGATCTGGCAGTTTCTACACTGAGGGATCGAAGGTCTTGAAATATGATATTCCGGAGGTCAAAGGACCTGGGATTAAAACTAAGAATGACCTACCTAGCAAAACTGAGTATCATGTTTCAGGAGAAAATATGGTCATTCAGTGGAATAGAGGACTTTCAAGCATTCTTGCTGAAAAAACCAGAGTTGAATAGAAAATTTGACATTCAGATACAAGAAGCAAGAGAAGCACGAGAAGGTAAACAGGGAAAAGAAATCATAAGGAACTTATCGAAGTTGAACTATTAACATTCCTACATGGAAAAACAATAATTGTAACTTATGAAACTTTTCTCAGTAGTTGAAGGGAATAGAAATATATACATGTCTATATATGAGGGTATATGAGCATATGAATACATATGTGAATGTGTGTATATATGTTTACAGGTATACATAGATAGAGGGCACAGGACCAATTTAACAGGAAGGGATGATACTTAAAAGGTGAAATTAAGAGGTGAGAGAGGAATATAATTAGAGGAGATGGGGAGAGACAGAAAGGGGAAAACTATCTCATATAGAAGAGGCAAGGGAAAATGGTTACAATGGAGGGGAAGAATAGGAAGGCAAAAGGGAATGGGTCAACCTTATTCCCATTGAATTTGGCTTAAGGAGGGAATGAAATACACACTAAATAGGGTATCTCACCCTACAGGAGAGTAGGGGGGAAGGGGATGAGGGGGGATGATGGAAGAGAGGGCAGGCTGGGTGGGGGGAAGTTGGAAGCACCCACTTTTGAAAAGAGACAGGATCAAAGTAGAGAATAGAACAAGTGGGAGGGGGGGATAGGAGGGAGGGAAATATAATCAGTCTTTTACAATATATCTACCATGTTATTATTTTGCATTAGCCACACATGTATAACCTATACTGAACTGCTTATCTTCCCAGTAAGGGTGGGTGACAAGGGAAGAAGGGAATGAATCTGGAATTCAAAGTTTTAAAACCAAATGCTCAAATATACATATATATATAATTATTAATACTATTTTACATGTAATTGGGAAATAAGATATACAGGTACTGGGTCATAGAGATTCCCTGGAAAAGTCGAAAGCAGTATGGGAGAAAATATGGGAGAGAGAAGGTTGAAGTAGGGGATATCCTGCGGGACTGCTACTTTTGGACGGTGGGTAGGGGAAAAATGGGGAGAAAATTTGTAACTCAAAATCTGGCAGAAATGAATGATGTAAATCAGAAGTTAATACACCATTTGTAAAAAAAAATAAAATAAATATTTTTTTTAAAGTGCAATCCTAAGAAATCAAGTAACTTCCCCATGGTCACTAAAGTGGTAAGAATCAGGGCTGAAATGCAAACCCAGCACTTCTGATTACTAATCCAGTGCTTTTTGCCACCTGGATTGTCAACCATGCCCCAGAGAACCAAATTCTTTTTCTCCTGAACCACCCACCATCGCTTTAGTTACCCACTTCTTGTCCACCTTCCCAACAACCAATTTGCCTCATCCTCAAAAGCCTTGCCATGTGGCTTTCCTGATTCTCCCCCTACACACACACACACACACATATCCCATCACCACTACTTCCCACTGCCCAGGTTCTTGAACCATCATCAAATCAATTCTGTCATTGCTAATGGAAAGGATTTATCAACTTATTCCCTTACTGTTCCACTCACCACCCAAATAATTTTTCAAACCAAAATATTCCTCCTTGTCTGGCCAGCCCCTCCTCACTCATGTTGTCTCCCCAATAAAAAGATAAGGTGCTCAAGGGTAGGAACTGTGTGTTCTCACGGGTGTGTGTGCTGTTGTATTTAGTGCTTACTAAATTCTTTTTCAGTCATTCTTTCTTCTAGTTGCTACTCATTCCTCCTTACTCACATTATTACCAACCCAACCCCTGATTCTGCTTTTCAAAATTACACTCATTTGTCAAGACCAAAATTAAATGCCAATTCCTACATGAGGTTTTTCTAGCTGTCATAGCACTGGTTTGTGCATCTTGTGTCCTTATGTCATATTTTGTAATAATATTGTAGGTGTATGAAATGACCCCTCACACACAGCAAAGGTTACAGTAGTGTGTTTGTGTGTGTGTGTGTGTGTGATGTCTCCCTCCTATTTTCATAGCATCATAGATCTTGAGTTAAAAGAAACCTTCAAGGCCCTCTAGTTCAATTTCTTTGTTTTGTTGGGGGAAAAGCTTTGATTTGGGAAGTTGAGTGATTTCCAAAGGTCACATTCAGAGACTGGATTTGAATCCAGTTCCTCTGGGTCATAGTCAGTGCTCTGTTTCATGCTTTTTTCCCTCCTCCTGCCTCACACACATACATATTTAACAACTGTTGTTTGAATTTTATTGAAAGCATTAAGCCCAAAGTCTCAAAGAAGAGTTGAATGTGCTAGGAGATGAGGAAGAATAACTTGCCTAAAGGAAGAGCCAGGCTTTGAGTTATACCCAACCATGATGCCATTTATCTCTCATGATAAAGTAGACTTGTTTTCATAGGGAGAAATAGTTCTTTGAACTCCAGAAAGCAGAATAAACACCGATCTTTATAGCACCCTTAAAGTGAACAGCTATGTCGAATAGCACTTAGGAAAAGACATTTCAGATGGAAGACTGAGAGCCATTAGAACCAGATTCCCTGGGAGAATTTTAACTGGAAAAGACAAACATGGAAGATCTCTGTGCTTCAGGATAATGTTTTGCAGGTCAGCTAATGGGCCTCTCCCTCCTTCCGTCTATGTTTTCCCAGACAGGAGGGACAAAGTTAGACTGTCTTGCTAATTAACCAGCCAGGCCAAAGTTTAGGATGCTTTGCTTCAATCATCATTCCTTTCTCTTCCATTGACTCCTTTCCATCTCTCCACAAACATGTTCAAGCCTCCCCAGACAACCCTCCCCCCAAATAAACCCAGACTCTTCTGCCCCCATCCAGGGGCAGGTCCATCCTGCTCTTCCCTTTCATGGCCAAGCTTTTGAAAACAGCTACCAAGGCCCATTTTCTCACCAACTGCTCTCTCCCCCATCCTCCACGATAGGGCTTCCTCCTCCACCATTTTATGAAAATTTCTTTCTTGGAGTTAATCAATATCCTTCTAATTCACCCCATCAGAGATGAGCCTTCTTCAGTCCTCATCCTTGTGTCCTTTCTTTTAAACTCTCCCTCTGCAGCAGAGGCTTCTCTGTCACTTAACTCTCAAACCATGCTTTCTCTGGCCCTGATACTATCTTCTCAGTCCCTTCCCAGTCTTTAAGGAGCTTATAAGATCATTCATTTTATTCATGAGGAAAATGAGGCTTAGACGAAGTGACTTGCTGGGAGGGTCATGCAGCTAATAAATATCACAGCTAGGTTTTGAACTCAGCTCCTTCAACTCTATAGAGCCACTATTCTTTCCATTGTATCATTTGTTCCCCCAGGGTCCAGTCTCGGCCCATCCTCCTCCTCTCTCTCTACACTGTTCTCCTTTAGTAATTTCATTCATGTCCCAGCTTCAACCACAATTTCTACAAAAGTGATCCGCAAGAGAATACCTCTACCACTGACCTCTCTTCCAAGCTCCAGACTTGCATATTTAACTGCCTATAGGACTTCTTTACCAAGACCTCGGTGGGCTCTCATGGTAATTGGACAGTGCAGTGAATAAAGCACTGCGCCTGGAGTCAGGAAGACCTGAGTTCAAATCCAATCTCAGACACTTACTAGCTGTGTGACCCTAGGCTTAACACTTAACACTTAACCCTGTTTCTATTAATTGCCTCATCTGTAAAATGAGATGGAGAAGGAAAGGGCAAACCATTCCAGTATCTTTGCCAAGAAAATCCCAAATGGGATCATGAAGAGAAAGATATGACTGAAAATGACTGAATAGCAGCAATCATGTCCAAAACTAAGATCATTTGATTCCCATCAAATCTTCTACTACTTCTAACTTCACTCCTTTTATCTATAGCATTAGCATTATACCTAGTCTCCCATTCTTGTAAATTTCAGGTTACCTCTGACTCTCCCTCCCCCTCACCAGTCATTTACCAGATCTGGCCAATTCCACCTCCACAATTTCTCTCTCCCCTTCCCTCTAGATACAATACCACCTAACAAGTAATCTAGTATCCTTTCTCTTCCCTTTCCAATTCATCATTCAGATTGCTGTCAGAATCATTTTTCTTATGCAGAGATCTGGCTATGCCACTTCTTTGCTCATTAATCTTCAATGGCTCCTTTTTGCCCACAAACTAAAGTTCAAAATCCTCTGCCTGAAGTCAAGGCCTTCCACCTTCTGGCACCATGCTATCTTTCCAGTCTCATCTCATACTGTTTCCCTCTTTCCACAAACTGGACAACTCATCACACTGATTTTGTACTAAATTCTCAGTCCTCCATTCTTATGTTCTCCCTGCTCCTCACATCCAGAATATCTTCTAACCTAGAGTATGACTGAGTGGAGAGAATGCAGAATTTAGAGTCAGGAAGACTTGGACTGATGTGACCATGGTCCATTCAGCTAATTTCTCTGAGCCTTGGTGTTGTCATCTGTAAAATGGGGCAATGATACCTTTGGTACTTGCTCTAAAGGGTTACTGTGAGGCTCAAATGATAAACTGTATATGAAGTGTTTCACAAACTTTAAAACTATATAAATATAAGCCAATGCTACCCCTTCTTCCCCTATTGAATAGCTATTCATCTTTTAAAACATAACGCAAATGCTACTTCCTCTATGAAGTCCGCCTTAAATCACTTCAAATAACCTCTCAGTACTTATCATGTATATTATCTGTTAGTGACTTACTTCATCTAGATAATCATTGACCCGTTTTAACAAAACTCTGTACCTTCCCCAGCAGCTAGCTATGTCATCTTTAAAGAGTAATAATTTCATGAGCATTTGTTGTATTTCTATAATAGGACACATGTAAATACATAGATATACATGCATAGAGCATAGTTGGTGCTCAAGAAAGAAACCAGAAAGAGTGCTGGGCTCAACAAATTCAGAAAGCATTTATTAGCCATCTGCTATGTACAGAGTATTAAACGGGCCCTGCAGGGATTTGATATCTTCAGATAAGATATGGTCTCTTTCCTCTTGGAACTCATGGAAGAACTGGGGTGTGGGGGGAGTGTGAGGATTATGTCATAGCTAGGGCTCTGTTGGGGGTGGTATTGACAATAAAGAGGTGGGATGATCAGAAACCAGACAGACCCTTAGGTCTTAGACAGGGGCTAGGACATTGTTCCAGCAGAAAAGTTTTGGGGTGATAAGATTTGACCTTGCATCTTAATTTTACTGCTTATTTCCTGGGTGACCTTGCACAGATTGGTCCAGAGGATCCCTATGGTTCGTTCTATCTCTGTGGTGCCATGATCAGTGGTATCAAACTCAAATAGAAACAGAAGCCACAAAACCACAAAGAAGGAGCTTGTACTTAGAAAACCACCTATTAATATTATCTATGTTCTATTGTATTTTTTATTTTTTACTTAGCTTGACTTAGAAAACCATATATTAATATTATCTACATTCTTTTGTATTTTCATTTTTTACTTACCTTGACTTAGAAAACCACATATTAATATTATCTCTGTTCTATTGTATTTTTAATTTTGTCTTAGCTTGACTTAGAATTAATATTATGTTCTATTGTATTTTTATTTTTTTCAAATACTTCCCAATTAAATTTCAGTCTAGCTTGTGCTGCATTTAGGAGACCTGCAGGGTATATATTTGACACCTCTGTTCCATGATCTTGGAGGAAGTCTGATCAAGCAAAGGCTAAAGTTAAAGGGCCCTGGCAAAGGGTATCAGGGGGAAAGAGTATAAGATCCAGCAAGATCTAGCAGAAGGCAGTGGGTGAGAATGCAGATAGTCACCATCAATGAGTCCCAGCAACAGAAGGGAGGAACATGGCAAGAATGACTCCAATCCTACATGGAAATGGGGGAGGGGTGACATAGAGAGGGAAGGTAAGAGGGAGAAGTCATTCCCAGGAATGACTACAGTAATTCTATAAATCACTATTGGAGAAATGCAAATTAAAACAACTTTGAGATACCATCTCATACTTATCAGATTGGCTAAAATGATGGAAGGGAGAAACAACAAATGTTGGAAGGGATATGGAAAAATTGGGACACTAATACACTGTTGGTGGAACTTTGAATTGATCCAACCATTTTGGAAAGCAATTTGGAATTGTGCCCAAAGAGTTTTAAAACTGTGTATGCCCTTTTGACAAGGGGTCAGGGAGTCCAGGAACCCCAATAACCAGAGTCCCTAGAAATCAGTCTGGAATGAATTCACGGACTCAAGCATTCTCTAAGTCAAGGTGGCAAAAATTTGTTGCCCTATACAGCGGGCAAGAGTTCTTAGGGAACCTGCAACCTTAGAGAGGGTATATTATGGTTTATATAGGATAACTATAGTAAAACCTGTGCCAAATATGCTAACTAGGTGAGTCAGGGAGGGACTAAGGACGAGTTAAGGAGTGGTCGGTTCTTAAAGGAACATGCACTTTTAATATCTACTGCACAGGTGTATTGCCCAGTATTCACTGGGAAATAGCCCAAGGGGTGTGGTTTTAGACTTGAAACTTCACCAAGTCAGTTAGCAGTCAGGGCTAACCAAACTACCCATCAATGTCATGTTTGAGAAGATGGATGTTGGAAGTACAGGTATATCCCAAGCTAACAAGGGATTTAGGGCATATATAATGGGCTAGGGAGTATACATATGACTGAATCTAGGATACATATGATAGATCTGACCCAGTACACAGCTGGGTCAAACTACTAAATTCTATAGGTGCAGCTGGCTACTGTATCAGGAAGAAAGATAAGTATTTTAATAGGGCATGCTGCCCTTGAGCTAGAGAGAAAGTGCCTGAGACAGTGTTTTGAGGCTAGGGAGAAATGTGATTTTGGCACTGGATGTGATTTTACAAACTGTGGTTCAAGTACCCAATCACTGTGACACAGTAATACCACTATTAGGTGTGTTTCCCAAGGTGATCAGGGAAAAAGGAAAAGAACTCATATGTTCTAAAATGTTTATAGCAGCTCTCTTTGTGGTGGCAGGGAACTGGAAAGTGAAGGGATGCCAATCAATCAGGGAATAGCTGAACAAGTTGCAGTACGTGATTGTGATGGAATACCACTATGTTGTGAGAAATGATGAGCTGGTTGATTTTAGAAAAACATGGAAAGACTTGCATAAAATAATGAAGAGTGAAATGAGCAGAACCAAGAAAACATTGGATACAGTAACAGCAATATTGTTCAAATAATAACTGTGAACAACTAAGCTATTCTGAGCATTATAAATATTCAAATCAACTATAAAGGAACTGTGAAGGAAGATGCTATCCACCTCTAGAGAAAGCACTAATAAATAGAAGTATGCACAGTATGATTTTACATATTTATAAATCTGTGTCAAATGGTAACCTTCTCTAGTGTGGGGTGAGGAAGGAGGGAGACAGAATACAACTTAAAATGTAACCAAAAAAAACCCCAACAAATAAAATTTAATTTAATTTTAAAAATAAAAATAATCAAATGAGTTAAGAAGAGTTTGATTTCCAGAAAATGGAGCGAGGGAGGCTTTTTAGCACATCCCTAAGGAGGAACTGCTTGAAGAGGAAGGAGATTCCTTGGTCTTGGCTGGATCTCCTTCCCCACCTCTCCTCCCTTTCTCTGGAGGAGGACCTTGTAAGATTGCCTCAGGGTCTGGACGATTTTGTACTTCCCATTTGTTTCCTAGCTGGCACTCTGCATTAGCTGGTCATAGTACATGCATCAATACCAAAGAATAGTCACCAATTCACTCTGCCTAAGGGGAACATCCTGAGCACCCCAAGATTGAGGGGAAAGGACTTCCAGTAACCAAGAGCTATGAGCTACCCTTTTTCTCACTTTTGCTCTTAAACTTGTGCCCACTTTCCCCTGGACTCTGAATATACTTGTGGAAGAGTGTGTCATAGACTTTTTGGAGGCAATGCTTTATACCAACCATTCTTAATGTACCACCTTAATAACATCACCTTAGAATATCTGTGCTAGGTAATGAGGTGGATAGAACACAGGACCTGGAGTCAGGAAAACCTGAGTTCAAATCCAACCTCATTCACTTATTGGATGAATGACACCTTGGCAAGTCACTTGACCTCTTTTTGCCTCCTTTTCCTTAACTGCAAAAGGGAGATAATAACAGAACCTAACTTGCTGGGTTCTTGTGATGATCAAATGAGATAACATTTGTAAAAGCACTTATTACAGTGCCTGAATCAAAAACAGATACTGTATAAATGCTACTAACCCACATGCCATTCTTGGTTTCTAAAGAATTTAGCCCTGATTAGTAATTTTCTTCTCCTCCCTGCCTTCAGTTTGGGACATGATGATGTCCTCTTGAACTCCCTGACTTACCAGTTCATCAATCTATGTAATTCCTTGACCTACACCTTTGATATGTCACACAAAGAAACTTTCATATCCTTCATCTCACCATCATCCATAACTACTTGACCTCTATAATGCAGAGTGCTGAAATTCTTCTCCAAGAAAGTGCAGCAATGGTTGACTTTGTGTAGAAGAGTCAAAAAACAAATCATAGAAGCAGTAATTAATTTAAATAAAGAAAATGACACCAATAAGATACCATGCCAAAACTTTGGGAATGCAGCCAAAGATGGGTAACCTTTATCTCAAATCACTCTAATTAACAAAGAAAAAATGTCTAGAGCAGTAATTCAGGAATTCAGCTGAGACATCAAGAGAAACAACAAATAAATTTTAAAAAACACACAACTGTTATAGTCCAGGGGTGCTGGGAACCCCAAAATTCAAAGGCAAAAGGTATGGGTTCTACCTCAAAAGAATTCAACTCAATCCTTCTTTCAGTCAGAGACAAGGTTTATTAAAGCACTGGTTGGGGTGGGTGAGATTCCTAGTGAGTATTTTTTATTGGCCAGATTTTAAGAATCTGAGCCATTTGTGACACTAATAACAAGGAGGCCAGACTCTTAAGGAATCTGAGCAATTTAATAAGGGCAAGATGGACACTTATATGCAGAAAGACTGTGGGAAGATCTGGATGTAATCAATGAGTGGCCAATAGCTTGGGGTGACTGGGAGGCAACCTAGAAGAAGTAGAGATAAAATTAAGGAGTGGCAAAATACCTGGGGTGGGGTCAGTTGCAGACAATGAGGGCCACAATGAAAGACAATTAAAAGGGGGGTGGCCAGGTAGCACAGCGAGTAAGAGCACCAGCTCCAGTGTTGGGATGACCTGGATCAAATCCGGGCTCAGATACTCAGCACCACACTGTGCTGAAACACCTGGCCGTGTAACCTTGAGCTAGTTACTTAACCCCGATTGCTTTAAAAAAAAAAAAAGACAATTAAAAGGATTACACTGGGATGGGCCAAGTGCCTCAGGCAAACACGGGAGACTTGGTTTAGGGGCTATGGGGTCCTTTTAGGGGTCCAGCACAAATCCCATCCCCCATCATTACTAAACAAAAAAAATTGAAATTCTGAAAACCAAAGAAGGGATAAAATTTAAAATAGAAAACTAGAGACTTTTTGAAAAAATTAATAGACATACTATTAGCTAATCTGACTGTTTTAGAAGAATGGAAAACAAAACTGTCAACATAAAAAAATTGGAAAGGAGAACTCATAATAACTGAAAAGGAAATAAAGGAAATTATTAGAAATATTTTTGCCAAATTGTAAATCAAAATGATCACTTAAATGAAATGGATGAATATTTACAAAGATTGTCAGAACAAGGGAGAGAGAATTTATACAATCTCAGGAAAAGAAATTGAATAAGCCATAAATGGACTCTAACAGGACAAAAACCCCAGGATCAGATTGATTTACAAATGAATTCTATCAAATTTTCAAAGAACTCAACTCCAAATTTACATAAATTTTCTGCAAAAATAAGGAAAGATGGCAACTTACCAAGCTCTTTCTTTGAGACAAATATAGTCTTTCTGCAAAATCCAAAGAAAAAGAAGTCAGGATATCAAACTGTAGATCAGAACCTCCTAATCTTGGCCATGGGTAGATTTTAGGGGGTTCATGAACTTGAATGAGAAAAAAAGTACATTTTTACTAGTACCTAACAAAAATTAAGCATTTCCTTCGGTTTTGAACATAGAGCTCAAGCATTCTTGAGATGGGATCCATAGGCTTTGCAGGACTGCCAAAGAGTTCATAGTGCAAAACAGGTTAAGAATTCCTGCTATAGATTATTATCTCAGGAGGTGGTGGCAGTGACAGTGACAGCAGCAGCTGCAGTGGCAGCTGCTTTTGGAGCTCCAGGCCCTCAGATGGTGGGGGGACCAAGCAGCTGACTAGGGGACAATGGTAGGAATCTCTTTGCTGGTGCTCAGGCAGAATTCTCTTGCTTTGTCCTACTTGGATCTAGGCTGCAGTCTTGGGTGGTGATCCTGGGGTGGGAAGGAGCACTGGTGTGGCAGAGCTTGTGGCAGCTGTGGAGAGGGAGTCCTCACAGTTCTGAGGCAGATGCCTAGAAGATGCTCTGACAGCTGCATAAAGCCCTAGAAATGTGGGACAGGGAACTCTATACTGCGGATGCAGAGTTCTACCTTGGCAAAGAGCTCAAAAGTCAAGTAACTGGGAAAATGAGTAAACAGAGGAAGATAAATCAGACTATAGAGTCTTTCTTTGTTGACAAAGAATATCAAAACAGAACCAGAAGAAGACAACAAAGTCAAAATTCCTGCATCAAAAGCCTCCAAGAAAAATATGAATTGGTTGCAGGCCATGGAGGAGCTCATAAAGGATTTTGAAAAGTAGAGGAAAAATTGGGAAGAGAAATGAGAGTGATGCAAGAAAATCATGAAAAATGAGTCTACAATTTGCTAAAGGACACTCCAAAAAAACACTGAAGAAAATAACACCCTAAAAAATAGACTAACTCAAATGGCAAAAGAGGCCCAAAAAGCCAATGAGGAGAAGAATGCCTTAAAAAGTATTGTTATCTCAAGTGAATGAATGTATGAGCATTTACAAACAATAAACACTTACTATGTACCAAGCACTCTACTGCATTAAGGGCTAGGGATGCAAATACAAAACCAAGGACCATCCTGGTTTCAAGAAGCTTCTTTTCTTTTTTTTTTTTTAAAGCAATCAGGGTGAAGTAACTTGCTCAAGGTTACCCGGCCAGTTATTTCTGGGTGTGGTGCTGAGTATCTGAGCCCGGATTTGATCCAGGTCATCCTGACACGGGAGCCTGTGCTGTTGTGCTATCTGGCCGCCCCAAAACTTAATTTTTTTTTTTTAGAGGGCAATTGGGATTAAGTGATTTGCCCAAGGGTCACAAGGCTAGGTTTTTGTATTAAGTGTCTGAGGTCGCATTTGGATTCAGGTCCTCCTGACTCCAGGGCTGGTTCTCTATTCACTGCGCCACCTAGCGGCCCCACAAGAAGCTTATTTTCTAATTGGAGTTTAACTTCTAACTTTGTAGAATTGTGAACTGACCCATTCATTCTACAAAACAAGTTAGAACTATTCTCAAAAAACCATTAACCTTTCCTTTGACCCAATGATACTACTTCTAGGCCCCCAAAAAAATTTGAAAAGGGGAAAGGACTCATATGCACGTAACTATTATAGCATTGTACATTTTGTTGTAGCAAAGAACAGCAAACAGAGTACCTGTGAGTTGGAGAATGTTAGAACCAAAAATGTTATATGGATGTAACTATCATTATGCCATAAGACATGGCAAAAAAAAGGGGGGAGGGAGGATGGCTTCAGAAAAACCTGGGAAGACTTGTAAAAAGTGATACAAAGTAAAGTGAGCAGAACCAGAAGCACTGCCTATACAATGACCATTGTTAAGGAAAACAACTTTAAAAGATCTAAAAATTCTTATCAATGCTATGACTAATCCAGACTCCAAAAAACTGATCTTGAAACATGCCTCCCACTTCTTGGTATGGACGTGATGGACTGTGAATGCAAAATGAAACATACATTTCCAGACATGATCATTATAATACAAATTTGTTTGCTTGATTATATATATATATATATATATATAATATGTATATATATATATATATTTTTTTTTTTTTTTAAACAAGGGAAGGCTTTTGTTTTAGTAAATGGGCTGGAGTGGGGTGGTATTAATTTGTGAGGCCAAAAAAAATGTGTAAGAGAAAAAATAAAATCATATCAATAAAACATTGTTATAAATACACAGAAGAAATAAGGGGGAAGTTCAGAAGGCAGCACAGACAAGCAGAGCAATGTTGATGCTACTATGTCAAGTTTAACGTATTAAGAGAACTAAGCTATAGAAAATGAGGGAAGAATGAAAGAGGCTCCACCCTCAGGGAGCTTGGATTCTAGCAGGAAAGAGTAATTGGTATATTTATTTTTCACATATTTGGTATATACTTACATAAGTGCATGTTTTCTATACCAGTGGAATGTTCATACCTTGAAGAGAGATTGATTCATTTTGGTTTTTGTATCCCCTGTGTCTAGACAGTGCCTGGCACACTATTGGTGCTTAATTAATGCTTGTTTGTTGATTGGGGGAAAAAAATCTCTGTTTTTCTTTAATAGTATTTTATTTTTTTCCAATTACATGTAAAGATATTTTTCAACATTTGTTTTTTTATAAAATTTTGAGTTCCAAATTTTTCTCCCTCCCTCCCCAAGATGGCAAGTAATCTGATATAGGTTATACATGTACAATCATGTTAAGCATCTTTCCACCTTAGTCATGTTGTGAAAGAAGAATCAGAACAAAAGGGAAAAACCATGAGGAAAAAAAAGTGAAAATAGTTATCTGCATTCAGACTCCATTGTTCTTTCTCTGGATATGGATAGCATTTTCCATTGTAAGCCTTTCAGAATTGTCTCAGATTATTGCATGGCTGAGAAGAGCCAAGTCCATCAAAGTTGACCATTGCACAATGTTGCTATTATTGGGTACAATGTCCTCCTGGCTTTGCTCATTGGTTCATGCAAGTCTTTCCAGGTAAAATAAAACAATACAACAGCAACAAAAAAACCTCTTAACTTGATTGAATCATTCTCTCAAACTACTGTCATATATATTTCCTCATTTTCGTAGTCAAACTCCTAAAAATTCTACTTCCTCTCCTCCTCACTTTTCAACCCTTCTAATATAACTCCCAACTCTATCACTTAACTAAAACTCCTCTCTCTAAGGTTATCAGTAATCTCATAGTTGCGCAATCCAGTGGCCTTTTCTTACTACTCATTTTGTTTTAATCTTCTGATGGTTTTGAAATGATAGCCCACCTCTTCTTTCTGAATATTCTCTTCTCCCTTGCTTCATGAAACTCTTTTCTTCTGATTTTCCTTCTACCTGCCTACTGTTATTCATTCTCATTTATCAGATTGTCAACTATGTCTTACTCCCTAAACACAAGTAAGGTATATCCTAGAGTTGTGTCCTTGGCCTTCTTTTCTTTCTCTAACATTTTTTCTCTTGGTGATCTCAATAACTCCTATAGGTTCAATTATCATCTTGTGCAAAAGACTCTCAGATCTACAATACCAGTCTTATTTCTCTCATCTCACATCACCATCTGCCCATGATATGTCTTAGAGCTCATTGTCATCTCAAACCCAACATGCCCCAAACACACTTCATCATTTTCTTCCTAAACTCATCCTTCCTCCTAGTTTGACTAATTCTATCAAGGGTACTACCATCCCACCAATAACCTAGGTTTGAAACCTCATTGTTAACATCAATTCTTCTCTCTACCTTACCCTCACCCCATATTCTATTAATCACCAAGTCTTACTCCACAGCATCTCTCACCTATGCCAGCTTCTCTCCACTCAGATGACCAACCATCATCCTGGTGCAGATCTCTATCACTCTCTTCTGTATTATTACCTGCCTGACATCTCTTCGTTTTCATTTATCAGACTGTCGTCTATGTATTACTCCCTAAAAACAATAAGCACCTAAATTATCTTGCTATTTTCATTCCCTTTGCTTTCCAATCTGTTTCCCACCATTGACAAAATAACTTTCCTTACACATAAATATGACTGTTGTTCACTCACCTCTTAAGAAGCTTCAGTGCTGTTAGTGGAGTTGTAAACTAATCCCACCTTATTGGAGAAAGATTTGAAACTATACCCCATGGGTGATAAGCCTATGCATACCATTTGAGATAGTAATACCGCTACTAGGTCTATACCCCAAAGAGACCAAAGAAAAAGGAAAAAGACTTAGATGTACAGAAATATGTATAGCAGCTCTTTTTGTGGTGGCAAAGAAGTGGAAACTGATGGAGTGCGCATCAATTGGGAATGGCTAAACAAGCTGTGGTATAGAATTGTGATGGAATATGATTGTGCTATAAGAAATGACAACCAGGTGGTTTTAGAAAGAGCTGGGAAGAACTAATGAATTGATGCAGAGTGAAGTGAGAAGAACATGGAGAGCATTGCACACAGTAATAGCAATATTGTAACAATGGTCAACTGTGAAAGACTTAAGTACCTTGATCAATGCAATAATCCAAGACAATTTTGAAGTACTTATGATGAAAAATGCTTTACGTTTCCAGTGAGAGAACTGAGGAACTGAGAGCAAATTGAAGCATGCTTTTTTCCCTTTTCTTTATTGTTTCTTGCTTTTTTTGTTGTTGCAACATGATTAATGTGGAAATGTTTTGCATGATTTTTCACATATATAATTAATATCATATTGCTTTCCTTCTCAGTGGGTGGGGGAGAGACTGGAGGGAAGGAGAGAATTGAGAACTCAAATTGTTTTAAAAAATGAATGTAAAAATGAATAAATAATAATTTTTTAAGAGGAGCATTAGTGGCTCCTTATTATTTCTAGAATAAAATATAAACTCCTTGGCCTGATGTTTAAAACCTTTCTCAATCTGGCTTCACTTTAATTTTTCCTGATCACATTCTCTATTCTAACTTATGTGACCCACTTGTTCCTTTTCATATGTGAAATCTGTCTCCAGTCTTTGTACCTAGGAACACTCACTCCCCACCTCTGCCTCTTGAAAGCCCTAGCATATTCAAGGCTTAGCTTATGTATCATGGTCTACACGAAAGTTTTCCTGACTCCTCAGCTTTTTGTGTTACCACCCAAAAAAAAGTGCTTTGAGGAATTACTTTATATTTACTTATTTGTGTATGTCACTGCATCCTGGACTCATAGAATGACAAATTTAGAGCTATCAGGGATCTTAGAGATGATTAAGCCCAATTCCTTTGTTTTAATATTAATTTTTTTTTCCTTTTTTGGAGGGGGAAGGTAGGGCAATTGGGGTTAAGTGACTTGCCCAAGGTCACGTGGCTAGTTTTGTGTTAAGTGTCTGTGGCCAAATTTGAACTCAGGTCCTCCTGATTCCAGAGCTGGTACTCTATTCACTTCACCACCTAGCCACCCTTGTTTTATATCTGAGGAAACTGAGGCCCAAAGAGCTTTATATGACTTATCCAGTCATGCCACTTGTAAGTGTCAGAGGTAGGATTCAAACTCAGGTCTGCCTAGCTCCGGTACCCTGTCCTCTATGTCTCCTCGGTCCTGTGATGTATGTACAGTATACTTGAGGCTATTTTTAGGGCAAGGACTATTCCATTTTACTCTTCTATCCTTAATGCCTCACACCATACCTTGCAATGTAAGAGGCATATATAAATTTATTTAAATTAATTTATTTGAAAAAGGAAATGGCAGATCTAGTTGCTATAACTGAAGAATGGAGGTAAGGTAAGACCAGATTGTTGTTGTTGAGCTGTTTTCAGTCATGTGCAACACTTTGTGACCCAATTTTGGGTTTTCGTGGCAAAGATACTGGAGTGATTTGCTATTTCCTTCTCCAGCTCACTTTACAGATGAGGAAACTGACACAAACAGGGTTAAGTGACTTGCCCACGGTCATACAACTAGTAAGTGTCTGTGGCCAGATCTGAACTCAGGAAGATGAGTCTTTCTGACTCAAGGCCTGGCCCTCTATCCACTGTGCCACCTAAGTGTCCACTGTAAGATTAGGAAGAAAAATGAATTATGCTGTGTCTCTGCACTGTTGACTCAAAACTTCTTCTATTACGTAATATAGATGGCCTATTTATCAAATTTGCAAAAGACATGACACTTTTTTTATGGGCAATCAGGGTTAAGTGACTTACCTAGGAACACAACTAGTAAGTATTGAGACTGGAGTTAAATGCGGGTCCTCCTGAGTCTATGGCCAGTGCTCTATCCACTGTACTACCTAGCTGCTCCAAAATACATGACTTTTAAAGGGATAGCTAAAATATCAGGCAAAAGTCAAAATCCCAAAATCCTTGACAGGATTGGACTGGGTTGGATCTAAAGAGACCACAGGGTCACAGCATCATAGACTTAGGGCTGGAAGAGATCTTAGAGATAAAGAAACTGAGGCTTAAAGAACTAAGCAAATAAACCATGGTCACTGGAATTAAATAGGGATAAATGTGAAACTGTAAATGTTTATTTGGAAATAGATAGGGAGCCACTGAAATTTACTGAATTTGTGGGGAGGGAGGGAGGCATGGTCAGACCTGTGCTTTAATATCAATTTAACAGCTGAGTGAAGGATGGACTGGAGTAGGGGGAGACTTGAGACAGAAAGTGATTGTGGTAACTCAGGAATTATGTCATGAGGCCCCATACTAGCATGTTGGAAGTGTCAGAGGAGAGAAGGGAGAACATACAAGACATGTCATAAAGTTATAATCAACAGGATTTATTAAGAAATTGGTAGAAGGAGGTGAGAGAGAGTGAGGAGCTGAGGACAAAACCTAAGTTACAAGGCTTGGTACCTAGGAAGATGCTGATGCCCTCAACAATAATAAGGAATAAGAGGAGGCAGGAAAGGTTTTAAAGCAAAGATGATGGGTTCAGTTTTGCCTGTGTTGCTTTAAGATATCTATAGGATATATAGTTTAAGATATCTGTGAGACTGGAGGTAAGCAGAGAGAAGATTCAAAAATCATGGCCTAGAAATGATAACTGCAATCACTGAAGCAGAGATCAAGTGAAATTAGGACAGGATGAAAAGAGGGGTCAGGACAGAGCTTTGTGTTGCACCTCCAGTTAGCAGCTATGACCTAGCAAAAGATACAGGAAAAGAGACAGAGAAGGAGCAGTCAGAGAGGTGGGGAGAGAACCAGGAGAGAGGAGTGTGACAAACACCTAAGGAGAAGAGTATATGGAGGAGAAGAGGGTGGTTAATCTGGTCAAAGCCCGAAGAGAGGAAAGGAGGATAAGGAATAAGAAAAGGCTATTAATTAAAAGATCATTAATAACTTTGGAAAGAGGAGTTTCAATTAAATAATCATATGGAAGCCAGATCATAGAGAAGAAAGATGACAATGAAAGGCACTAAATGTAGATAGACTTTCCAAGGAATTTAGGCAACACAAAAAAAGAAAAGGAGAGAGAGAGACAAACAGACAGATAGACAGACAGACAGAGACAGAGAGAAACAGAGAGAGAGAGAGGAGAGAGAGAGATAGAGACAGAGACAGAGAGAGAGAGAGAGGAGAGAGAGAGAAAGAGAGACAGACAGACAGACAGACAGACAGAGAGACAGAGAGACAGAGACAGAGAGAGACAGACAGAGAGAGAGACAGAGACAGAGAGAAACAGAGAGAGAGAGGAGAGAGAGAGACAGAGACAGAGACAGAGAGAGAGAGACAGAGAGAGGAGAGAGGAGAGAGACAGAGACAGAGACAGAGAGAGAGACAGACAGACAGACAGAGACAGAGAGAAACAGAGAGAGAGGAGAGAGAGACAGAGACAGAGAGAAACAGAGAGACAGAGACAGAGAGAAACAGAGAGAGAGACAGACAGAGACAGAGAGAGAGACAGAGACAGAGAGAAACAGAGAGAGAGACAGACAGAGAGAGAGAGAGA
>NW_027186428.1:4993870-5084940 GCF_028583685.1 Petaurus breviceps papuanus
GCTGCCTCCCCATGTGATAAATAGCAAAATAGTGAGAGAAGGCAGCTGAGTGATGTAGGGTGAGGAGGAGGGGAAAAGATGGAGCTCTTAGAGAAAGGCTTCATTTTTTTTTCCCCAGTAAAATATGAGGCAAGTTTCTCAGCTGAGAGAGTGAGAGAAGGGCGAGATATGAGACTTTTGAGGAGGAATGAAAATGTTTAGAAAAGCTGCGATGGTGAAAGGGATAATCAATTCATTAGGGAGGTCTAAAAGGATATCCTTGTTACAGCAAGGACCTATTTGAGACCATATATGTTTCACACATAAATTTTTAGTGAATGCTATCAGCATGGTTTCATGGCAAAGCTAAGGGGTACAATGGATAGAGTGACAGGCTTGGAAACAGGAAGGCCTGAGTTCAAATCCAGCCTCAGACACTTAATAGCTGCATGACCCTGGGTAAGTAAACCCCTGTTTGCCTCAGTTTCCTCATCTCTAAAATGGAGGTGATAATAGCACCTACTTCTCAGGGCTGTTGCAAGGACCAAATGAGATAATAACTGTAAATAAACCATTTAGTACAGTGCCTAGCACATAGTAAGAATTATATGTGTTAGCTATTACCATTTTCTCTAGGTCTGCTCAGTAGCACATGAATCATAGTAACAGCAGTGGGAATATTCCAAGGTTGAGGATTGTCAGGGAAGGATCAGACATAGGACAGGGGAACAAAGAATTAAAGAAAAGAGAACAGCAGAGTTGAACTGGCTCACTAGAAGGGTCAAGATGCGGAAGGGAGAAGGGAGGAGACTGTAGCCAGTGCAGGGGGATTGATGACCTGGGAAAGAATAGAAGGATGGAGGCACTGGGGATCTTGGTAAGAATTAAGAACAGGGTTAGGAGTTATAAAATATAGGAAAAGATGGAATGACAAAATATTGTAATCTGATAAAGGAATTTCAAAGTTCATGAACAGGGAAATGGAGCATTCTAGGACTAGAAAACAGCCCAAATAAAGAAAGAGGAGCATTGGGTCTTTTAAAGAGTAGAAACCTTTAATAAACGCTAAATAGATCTTAGACTGAAAGAGAATAAAATAAAAATCTATCCAAATAAACAAGGAAGCATTTTCTTTCTGGGCTTCTGTTCTATCTACAGGCGTCTAAAATGACTCTCTTCTCTAATGCTCAATCCTCCACCTTGCTGTACGCAGCCCTTGTCCCATTTCCACACTCTTTTCTACTCCTTGGGCCTGCAGAGCAGCCTGGACCACTTTGGAATTTCTCTCCCCCATGATCAGGAGAAAATATCTCTTTAAAATATTGATTGGTTTTCCCAAGCCTTCTTGCACTTGTCACAGCATTAGTGATGAAGAGGCTTTTTTTGCATGCAGATTAGATTTTTCAGCAATTCATTAACCCTTTTCTTCTTCCTCATTTGATGCAGGTCTCTTAGTAATGCGGAGAGGGTGTGTGGAATAGAGAGCTGAGTGATTTATGCTGAGTCTGAACGAGCCCAGTAGCCTGTATATTAGAAGAGCAGTTAAGGATACTGTTGACATGACCCATTATTTCCATGCTGATTAGGGCCATAAAAAGGTTTCTAAGACTAGGGTTTTTTTTCTGGAAATTGATAAACTGTAGACATTAGGAAACCTCCTGTTTATCTCCATTGTAGAGAGTTCATAGAAGGAGCATATTGACTCCCAGAGCTAGAAGGGAGGCTTGTGGTCCTGGAGTTCAAGCTTCTTTTCCACATGAACTGGAGGCTCAGAGAGGGAAAGTGAACTTGTTCCAGGTCGCAGTGAAAGAATAAGCTTGGACTCAAAAGGAAGATGATTCAGGGCTATTGTCACTCAATTATGTCACCCCCAGATCTCACAGCTAGCCTCTTGTCAGATCACTGTTGTATGCAAGAGGAACTAATTTTCCCTAAAAGATGACACGGTGATCCCAGTTGACTTGATTGGCCCCTGTCTCCTTGATGAAACTCCCTAGTCATCAAAAGGCATAAAAAAAGTCTCACTGATGAGGTTTAGGCTCTGGGAACCCCCTTGAATCTTCCCACTTGGGGCATTTACCTAAGGCCATAAGCCTTTCATCATTACTAGACCCAGATCTCTGTTACTTTTAACCTAGCCTAGCCCTCCATTGTCCAGCTACTTCTCACCCTTGATCCTATCAAAATATCTGTACCCAAACCGTTACCCTTAAACTAGCCTAGCCCTCCATTGTCTGTCATCTCCAGGTAGCCTTCAGCTATTTACCAGCCTTAATCCCATTCCTGGAGTCTGACCTTGGTTCCATCAAAGATCCTCCATAGACTCCTCCTCAAGACCCTCCCCAAACTCCTCCTCTAGACCAGCCCTAGGTCCCTCCCACATTCTTTCTGTATATGAGATCCATCTTGCCTCCATGAAGGTGCTGAGATTCAATCTAGAGGGTATTCAATCTGGCCGATTTGTCCAATACAAGCATCACAAATACTTAGGCTCCTTAAGAGTCTACCCATTATGGTGAATTTTTAATAAACTTTGCTTTACTTTGGCTGAGAGAAGGCTTGAGTCAAATTCATTGGGCAGAACCGGTGTGTCAGTATTTTGGGGTCTTGAGATTTTTGAAGTCCACATAAATCACCTTCCCTTTCTCTGCTGACCAAATGGTTTCTGTTTGCAAGCAAATGGGGAAACCGCATTCAGAGCAGCTGAGTGCCTCTGTATCCTTGTTAAATATCCTTGTTGTATTGTAAACATCTTGTTGTTAATTGTTTGATAACTTTCAAGTGACTCATTTTATCCCAATATTGAACCTGACCTGAGAGTGCTAGATTTAGGCCCACATTTAACACACACCAAGGATGAGATTCCTACATTCAGTAATAACAATATCTTCTTCTAGAACCAACACATGCATTCACACTTCTAGACCAGAAGCAGTTCTTTAGCAGTTTACTGCCTGGGACCCTGAAACATTCCCGCTAGGCAGACAGGGCTATGCTTAAATTTCTATGTTATCAAATACTAACCTTACCTAGAAGATCCCCCAATTGCACAGCTGAGGCCACACGGTTTTAGAAACCCAGATGCCTTGAGCATGGAAGGAGACAGAGATGTCCGTTACAGAGGCCTTGTCACAAGCTGCCTTCCCAATGGGAAAGCATGGTGGAGGAATGCAAAGATATGCCTCCCCAGGATAACTACCCACCTATAACGGTGGCCTTCCACCGAAAAGAAAGACTTGGGGTCCTAGGCTTATAGCTAGAAGGGACCTTAGAAGTCATCAACCCCAACTATTTCATTTTTCAGATGAGTAAACTGAGTCTAGAGGAGTTAAGTCAAAAAGTCAACAAGCTTTTATTAAGGATCATGCATATATCAGGCACCATGCTGAGTGCTTGTTGTTTTAGTCATTTTCAGTCATATCTGACTCTTTGTGACCCCGTTTGGGGCTTTCTTGGCAAAATTACTGGAGTGGTTTGCCATTTCCTTCTCCAGCTCATTTACAGATGAAGAAACTGAGGCAAACAAAGTTAAGTGACTTGCCCACGGCCACACAGCTATTAAGAGTCTGAAGCTAGCTTTGAACTAAGTGAAATGAGTCTTCAGGCCCAGCACTTTATGCACTATGGCACCACCTAGCTGCTGCTACACACTAGAGATACAAAGAAAGATAAAAGCCTCTATTTTCAAGAAGTCTTTCTTTGGTCTAATAGAGGAGATAATGTGCAAATAACTATGTACAAAAAAAAAACCCAACAACAGGAAAATTAGAAATAATCTCAGAGGGAGGGCACTAAGATTAAGAAGCATACATTCAGGATCACAGTATCTGGGGCAGGATTAGAATAGACGTTTTTTCTGACTCCAAGTCCAGCACTCTATTCATTATGGCTCTTCTTTGGCTCAATTCCTCTCTCCACTGATAAACCAATTCTGTTCAAAGGGAACAGGGTTTGTGTCAACCTTGCATCCACCAACAATAGTCACCATCTTCCTTTCTCCGGAAATACTCCAGCTTAATGATACTTCTACCCACCAGAATGTCAACACAGTAACTCTTGACATAGGTCTCCACCTCCCCACTGATTTTGTCTAATTACTATGTGCCCTCTAGAACAGGAGTTCTTAATCTTTTTTTTATGCTCTGGCCCCTTTGCCCCTTCTGGTGCTATCTATGGACCCTTTCTCAGAATGATGATGTGAATACATAAAAGAAAATTTATAAAATTACAAAGTAAATTAATTGTACTAAAATATACATATATAAAGTTTATTGACCCCCAGGAGTTAAATCTCATACTCTAAAATAAGAATTTGATTTTTCTCTTTAGTTTCTACCCTGATCATTGAAACTGGAATAAAAAATGAATTCTTGTTCCAATATTTTACAGGTACTTTTGCTATGTGTGTCTGTAGAAAAAAATTGAGAAAGGAGTGACTTCTGGGTAATTCCACCCAGGACCCAGGACTCACCTGGCCCAGACTCTCTCTCTTCTTTCTGCCTCCACGCTTAAGACCTGAATGACACACAATTGTTATCTGTTCCCTTTGAATGTATAATCATCCACCTTTGAGAGAAGAAAAACGATAGATTTTCAAAGAAGCCCTGCACTGAAAGGCTTCTCAGCAGTGAGCTAGTCCAAGGGAGAATCTTCTCTGTAAGATTCCTGATAAGTGATCATCTAGTCTAAGTCTGATGATTTTTGGTGATATGAAACTCACTACCACCCATGGCAGTTCATTGCACTTATAGGCAGCTCTGATCATTAAGGGATTTTACCTTAGGTAGGATTAAAGTCTACAGCTTGTCCACATTGCCCATGGAATTGCCCTGTGGTGCCAAGCAGAACATTTCCAATCTTTCTGCATAGCAGCCTTTCAGATATCTGAAGACAGTTATCATGTCCCTCCCCCTCCCCCATTGTGTTCCCTTCTCCAACTTAAACATCCTCAAGCCCTTTGTGTATGACATTGTCTCCAGGACCCTCCTCAGCCTAGTCAGTCTCCCATGCCCCAGCTTATCCTTCCCTTGGAGTTAAGCACAATGCTCCTCCAGCTACAATCTCACCAAGATAGGAGGTGGTTTTTTTTTAACACTGTGTTTCCATTAATATAGCCTAAATTTTTATTTCTTTTTAAAAAATCTTTATTGATATCTTTGGTTTTTGTGTATTCTTCTGCCCTCCCGTGCCTAATGAGCCATTCCTTATCACAAGCAGGAAAAAAACAAATAACAGGAAAAAAGTAAAACCAACCACCACATTCACTGAGTCCAACAGTGTCCTCATACCCATTATAGCTGGCACTTGCACAAAGAAGGGAGTGGGGTATGTTTTCTGAACTCTTCTCCAGAACTAAGCTTTTTTTTTTCTTTGCATTTTGCATTATTGTCATCATTGTGCTTACTGGTTTTTTGGTTCTGCTGACTTTGCTTTTCATTAGTTCACAGGACTTACAGGGTGGAATGGAGTCAGGAATATAGTTATCCTGTCCACATCATGGAGCTTATAGCTCCCCCATGATCTAGAAAATCCATGTAAAACTTTTTGGCCCTCCCTTCATACCAGAGAAGGTCTGTTGTTGTTTTTTTTTTTTCTTTTATGGAATGTTTACAGCACCTTATTGTAAAATTCGGGTTAAGTATTTGGTTATAGGCCCTCTGTTGTCTTCTGGCTTTCACATGTCATCTGCAAAACTCCCCCAAAATTCCCATTTATATTTTTATGCTGACCCATGACATATCAAAATCACAATAAGGAAAGTCATGATGTGGAAAAGCTAACTGTAATAATAGCAATTTATATGTGACTTCAAGATTCACAAAGCACTATAAATATAATTTCTCATTTATAACCCTGGGAGGTAGATGCTACTATTATCCCCATTTCATAGAAAAGGAAACTGAAGTAGACAGAATGTAAATGATTTACCCAGGTTCACACAGCTAGTAAGTGTCTAGGGGCTGCATCTGAACTCAGGTCTTCCTGATTTCAAGTCCAGCATGCTAACCAATGTGCCATTTAACTGTCTCTGAAAAGCTGTGTTCAAATCCTGCTTCAGATACTTAAACCATGTGTAACCTGGCGGAAGTCACAACATCTCTGGGCCCCAATTTCATCATTTACCAAATGAAGGGGTTTGACTCAATCACCTCTAAGGTCCCTTTCAGCTCTCAATATATAATCCTATGACCATTTCATAAAATGGAGCAATATTCCATCGCACATCCATGCCCCACAGTATGTTCTGCTTGGCCATTCCCCAATGAATGGGCATCTACCTTGCTTCCAGTTGATTTCAACAAAGCAAATACAACACAAAGGATACAATAACAAGACTCAAGTCTGCTAACAGAACTCTCCTCCCCCCACATCTGCATGTGGAACCAGAGCAGAGTGGGAGGGATAAAAGGTGTCCAAGCCCAGAGCCCCTCAGTCTGTGTTTAAAGTGCCTGAGCAGGGATTCTCCTGGCAGAACGAGTGTTGGGTAGACACCTGAGGAATAAGTTCTAAGGAGTCAGTCGACAAAGAGTTTTAAATATCAAATGGGGATATTGGTTTTTTGTTTTGGTTTTTAATCCTAGAGGAAGTAGGGAGCCACAGAAGTTTCTTAAACAGGAGTGAGACAGTCAGACCTACGTTTGGGAATATGACTTTGGCAGCTGTGGAGAAGATATATTGGAAAAAGAAGAAGATGGAAGGAGGGATATCAATTAGGAGGTTATTGAAATTTCCACCGCCTGGTTCTGTCATCTGCAGACAAGCAGAACAAATCCAGTCTCTTTGTCATAGTTTCTCTTCATATGTTTGAAGATAGTGACTGCGTCCCCTTAAGAACAGTTTGGGACCATTTCAGATCATGTGACATTTTAAAGAAAGTGAGAAACTCCAGGAACAGAATAGAGACTGAGGCATGATTCAATTCAATCCAATAGGATTTTATCAAGTGTGCAGTAGTGGGGGTGAACATGAAGCTAAAAGCATGAATGAGTGATAGCTGAAATCAGATCCTCAGTAGTGAAGACTGACATGATGCCCTGTTCTAGGACATACATTTTAGGAAGAAAATTACAGGTGAGGTAATAAAGTTGGTAAATAGAATACATGGGGTTCCCTCTAAATATTGTTTGATTAGAATTGGGGGTGTTTCTCTTAAAGGATAGATGACTCAGGAGGACATCATAGTTGTCTTCACAAATGTAAAGGGTTATCATGCAGAAGAGGGAATACACTAATTCTGCTTGACATCCTTGAGCAGAATTGGGAACAGCCACTGGAATATTTTGGAGAAGGCAGTGTGATGTAGGAGAGAGAGAGAGCTAGATATGGGTCAGAGGACCTGAGTTTTGAATCTGAGCTCTGCTATTTACTACCTATGTGACCTCTATAAAGGCACTTAAAGTCTCTGGGCCTCAGTTTCCTCATTTGTAAAATGAGTTTTTAGGCTCTAAGTCCAAGATCATTCTGAATTCTAATTCCCATAATCCTAGCGAGGAACTTCCTAAAAAGCAGTACAATTCAAAAGCAGACGAAGATGCTTTGGGAGGAAGTGAATTCCCCATGACTGGAGAACTTCAAATGAGGTATGCTGCAAAGGGACTTCCTATTTAGGTCTGATTTGGAACAGAATGACCTCTGAGGCTGCTTCCAACTCTGAGGTTCTGTATATCTGACTTCCCTATTCCTTGCCCAGTCCCCCAGCAATATTCCACCTCCACTAATAGTCTAAATCAATTCCCTCTGTTCAGATTGTGAAAAACAGCCTTAAAAATGAGCTCCCATCCTCCACCATTCCAGGACCATCATCAATTCTGCCCCCTACCTCATATTAGGAGGCCTCCCGTCTCTGTGGTATCTCTGTTCTTCTGATGTATTTGTTAGCCATAATTCACTTGGCTTTTTGTGCGTCCCTTATCTTTCTCCTGCAAGCTTTAGCTGATGCAGCAAATTCAGATTCTGTTCCTTTGGTCCCCCCCAACCCCTCCTTCTTACCCCTCCCCACTCACTGACACCATGTTTATTTCAGATACCTCAAAGATATTGTTGGAAACACTGTGAGGTCTCATGACCCAAGGTGAAGGCTGCCAGGGAAATAGAAGCAGGCACACAGCCAACAGAATTACAGCCCCTCCCCCAGGAGAAACCAGTCCACAGCATCTTGTCATGGTAGAAGGTTTGGCAGGTCTTCCTATGACCAAAAAAGAAAGAGGAGTGAGTAAAGAAATGCCATAAAGGTAGAATAATAACAAAAATTCCAGTTCTGCAGTCACTTCCCATGCGATCCCCCCACCTCGATCATCATGAAATGAGTTATTATCACCTAACCCCCAGGTTTGTTGTGAGAACCAAATTATATATGCAAAGATAAATATATAAATGTATACATACATGTATGTGCGCATATACATATATAGCATATATATGTGTGCATACGCATCTATATTGTGCTTTAAAATTTGCATATATGTAAACTTGCTTGATCTTCACAACAACCTTGGGAGGTGGATGCTATTATATTTTTTACGGGTAAGAAAATGGAAGCAAACAGAGGTCAAGTGACTTACCTAGGGTTCCATAGTTAGTATCTGAGGCCAAATTTGAACTCAGATCTTCCAGATCCTAGGTCTAATACTTTATCCACTGTGTCACCTAGCTACCTAAAAAAAATCAATGAGATCAATAATGCTTATATCCCCTCTTACTGATGAAGAAACTGAAGTTCAATAAGTAAAAGTGATTCACCCAATATCATTCAAGAGATAAGGACTAGAGATCAAGTCTTTTGATTCCAGAGTATATGTTCATTCCATTAAACTACTTTCTTGAGTATGACCAGGATACCAGAAGTGTTTAGAGAAATGTCTAAATGTGAATGGATAAAAGAGGTTATTAAGGGAAATTTATGCTCCAAATCACTAATAATAAGAGAAAAGAAAATTAAAACAACCTTCAGTTTCATCTCACACCCTGCAAATTAGCAAAAATGACAAAAGATAGAAATAGGCCCAATTGGAGAGGTTGTAGGAATGTAGTCACACTAGTGCATTGTTGGTGGAGCTGTGAAATAGTGTAACCATTTTGAAAAGCAATTTGGAATTATGGAAACAAGATTACTAAAATACTCATATCTTTTTACTCAGAAATTCCATTGCTGACCTTAAATACCCCAAGGAGGCCATTGATAAGAAGAAAATCCCCTATACACCAAAATGTTTATAACAACACTTTTTGTGGTGTCAAAGAATCGGAAACAAGGTAGATATCCATCAATTGGGGTGTGTCTTAACAAATTGAATGTAATGGAATATTATTACTCTATTATAAGATGATGAATGTGATGAATACAGAGAAGTAAAGGAAGATCTACATGAATGGATGCAAAATATTCCTACAATGACTATGACAATGTAAATGGAAAGACTGGATACACACACACACACACACAGAGAATGTAATAAAGAATAAAAATAAAGAAAATAGACAAATAAAGATCAAGGTTGAAAGAAAAAAAATACATGAGAAAACATTTCCCACCTCCATGAATTTGCAGAGACAGGAAGTCCTCTGGTGTATGTGTGTTTAATATATTTTATTTAGTTTGTTAAAATTTCCCAATTATGTATAAAAAATTTTAACATTCATTTTAAAAATTTTGAGTTCCAAAGTCTCTCCTTCCCTCCTCTCTCTCCCTCTTCCTTGAGAAGGCAAGCAACTTGATACTGATTACACATGTGAAATCATACAAATCATTTCATATTAGGCATGTTTCAAAAGAAAATACAGACCAAAGAAAACCAAGAAAAATAAAGTAAAAAATTATGTTTCATCCTTCATTTAAAGTAATCAGTTCTCTCTCTGGAGGCATATGGCATTTTTTCATCATGGTTCCACTGGAATTGTGTTCAATCATTGCCTTGATCAGAGTAACTAATTCTTTCACAATTGACCATCTTCACAATATTACTGTTACTGGGTACAATGTTCACTAATTTCTACTCTTTTCATTTGCATCAGTTCATTTAAGTCTACCCAGGATTTTCTGAAACTATCTTGCTCATTATTGCTTTTTTTTTTTGCTTGTTGGAGGCCAGTTGGTGTTAAGTGACTTGCCCAAGGTCACATGGCTAGTTTTTGTGTTAAGTATCTGAGGCCGAATTTGAACTCAGGTCCTTCTGACTCCAGGGCCAGTGCTCTCTATTCACTGTGCCACCTAGCCGCCCCTCTCATTATTTCTTATAGCACAATAGTAAATATTCCATCACATTCATATGCCACAACTTACTCAGTCATTCTCCAATTGATGAGCATCCCCATCCAATTCTTTACCACCACAAAAAGAGCTGCTACATTTTTGTCCATAGAGGTTCTTCTCCTTTGTCTTTGATCTCTTTGAGATACAGACCTAGTAATGCTATTACTGGGTCAAAAGGTATGCCCAGTTTTATAACATAAAGTCCACAGGTGTTGATAATGCACATATATACATTTTTTTTCTGTCTTTAAAAATGTTTGTTATATGAGATGGCTCTCTGGGAGGGGAAGGAGGGAAAATAGGAGAGATTAAGGTGATTAAAAAACAAATAATGATTTTAAAAATAGTTAATTAAAAAATAACCCAAAGACCCAGCTTATGGGATAAGAACTCACTATTTGACAAAAACTGCTGGGAAAACTGGAAAATAGTATGGCAGAAACAGAGCATAGACCAACATCTAACACCATAGACAAAAATAAAATCCAAATGGGTACATGATTTAGATGTAAAGGTGGATACTATAAGTATATTAGGAGAGCAAGGAATAGTTTAACCTGTCAGATTTATGGAGAACAGAGGAATTTATGACCATACAAGAGAAAACATTATCCAATGCAAAATGGATAATTTTGATTACATTAAATTGAAAAGTTTTTATACAAACAAAGCCGATGCAGCCAAGATTAGGAGGGAAGCAGAAAACTGAGAAACAATTTTTACAGTCAGTATCTCTGATAAATACCTCATTTCTAAAATATAGAGAGAACTGGGTCAAATTTATAAGAATACAAGTAGTTCCCCAATTGATGAATGGTCAAAGGATATAACAGGCAGTTTTCACAGGAAAAAAATAAAGATATCTACGATCGTATGAAAAAATGCTCTAGGGTGGCTAGGTGGCTCAGTAAATAGAGCACTGGCCCTGGAGTCAGGAGGACCTGAGTTCAAATCCGGCCTCAGACACTTAACACAAAAACTAGCCATGTGACCTTGGGCAAGTCATTTAACCCTAATTGCCCTCCAAAAAGCAAAAAAAAAAATGCTCTAAATCACTATTGATTAGAGAAATGCAAATCAAAACTTTGAGGTACCTAGTCAGATCGGTTAACATGACAAAACAGGAAAATGATGAATGTTGGAGAAGATGTGGGAAAATTGGAACACGGATGCTTTGTTGGTGGAGTTGTGAACTGATCCAACCATTCTAGAAAGCAATTTGGAATTATGCCCAGAGGGCTATGAAAATGTTCATGCCATTTAACCCAGCAATACTATTTCTAGGGCTGTATCCCAAAGAGAGCATAAAAATAGGAAAAAGACCCATCTGTACAAAAATATTGATAGCAGCTCTTTTCATGGTGGTCAAGAACTAGAAATTGAGGGGATGCCCCTCAATTGGGAAATGGCTGAACAAGTTGTGGTATATGAATGTAATGGAATACTATTTTTTCATAAGAAATGATGAGCAGGAAGATTTTAGTAAAACCTGGAAAGACCTATATGAACTGATGATGAGTGAAGAGAGCAGAACCAAGAGAACATTGTACACAGTAACAGCCACATTGTACAATGACTGACTTTGATAGACTTAGCTCTTCTCAGCAATGCAAGGACCTAACTCAACTACAAAAAACTCACAATGGAAAATGACACCCACATCCAGAGAAGGAAATGTGGAATCTGAATGCAGATTGAAGCATATTACTTGCTCTCTTTTCTTATTTTGTTGTTTTTTCTTTCTCATGATTCCTCCCTTTTATTCTAATTCTTCTATACAATATGACTAATGTGAAAATATATTTAATAAGAATGCATATGTAGGGCCTATATCAGATTGTATGTTGTCTTAAGGATGGGGGAGGGGAGGGAGATGGAGAAAATTTAAAACTTATGGATGTTGAATTATGGAATGTTGAAAACTAAAAGTAAGTTAATTAATTAAAAAAAAACATTTATGATCTACCTCAGCCTTGTCCTTAGGTTTGAGGCTAAAGATGTATAACAGATTAGGGTGGTTTACAGATGTCTTAGATTCTTAGGCTGACAATATGCAACTCCTGAAGTACCTACCATGCAAGATTGTTACGAGGATTAATTGAGCTCTCATATGCAAAGCACTTTGCAGTGTTAAGGCACAGTATAAATGTCAATTATTTTCTTATCTATGTAGACATATGTGCACATTCAAATATGGGCCATAGAATTGGGGAGGGGCATAGAGGTAATCTATTTCAACCTCTTCATTTTACAGGGGAGGAAACTGAGACTGAAAGGAGAAGGGCACTTCCCCAAGATTGACTCAAGATTACACCAGTAATAAACAGCAGACCTGACTGGATGTGGATCTAGGTCCTCTGATGGCAGGGTTTACATTCCACACATACACACACACACACACACGCACATACATACTATATATATATGTGTGTGTGTGTGTGTGTGTGTGTGTGTGTGTGTGTCTATATATACATACATACCTATTATATATGAGAGACTATCCAATTAGTCATTGTTTCTAACTCTGTTAAAATAAAACAATTCAGAATCAGTTCTTTTACAGGTCTACTTCTTGTGGCCAGAAGTTGACAAGGAAAGAGCAGCTCCTGTGTTTATAGAAACATATAAACCATATAGAAAGCTTCTTTGGGCTCTCATAGATCTGTCAAGTTTCCATTTAGGAGTTCATTAGAGTCGTCTGGGGAATATGTGGATGAGACCAATTTGACAATTGCCCTTTATGATGGGCTTGACTGTCAGTCCATGCATGAAAATTCCATGAGGGTTAACCATGACATTGCACAGGTGTGTGGATAGCAGCATAGACTGAGGAAGTGACTGAGTGGGGTCTTTTCCAAGTGAAATTCCACTATTCAACAGCTTTCCGTTTTCATCTAGAAAGCATATAACAAGACTGACTTGTTTACCATCCCTCACCAAGAACAGTAATTAGAATGCAGGGTCATCTCCATAAAATGCATTATGACTTTAATATCACTAAACTCCACTTAAATATTAAACACCGAGAGGAAATATTAGTGAAATTATCATGGAATAATATGATCAGCTTACTCTACGATGGAATATGATAAATGTGTTTTAATAAACTGTAGAGAATTATTTGGATCATATCTGTGGTCCCTGTCAATTTTATTTAGCGTTCAATGCCATCGTGATAATTAGTTGGGTTTTACTGTGTTCATTAAAAGCTTTTCTAATGATCGCATAGAGGAATAAGTTAAATTAATTTCTTTCTTTAAAGTCGGAGAAATCCATCACTGGCACAAAAAGCAAACAGCAGGGCATGTGCATGATCGGGCAGACACCAATGCTATCACATCCTGCCTCCCATCTTCACCACCACCCTCCTTTGAATAAAACTTAAGGGATACTGTCTTGACAGATTTAGAGCTTGACTAGTCTTTGGAGGTGATCTAGTCCAGTGCCTTCATTTTACAAGGTGGAAATCAAGCACTCTAGACATAAAAATGATTTGTCTAGGACTGCCTCCATAGTAAATTGTGCTTTTTTAAGAAAATAAGATTTTCTTTAGGCTTGACACAAAACCATATCTGCTCATTTTCTCCAGTGGATAAATGCAGGTCAAGGTTGGGGATCCTTATTTTCTCTGTCAGGAATTCCATTGTTCTGACATCCCACCTTTTCCAAGAAGTCTTCCCAGTTCTCTCTGGTCTCCCAAGACCCTTCTTCTTCCTGACTTCCCATAGTACACTTAACAGTTCGTACCTCAACTGTTTGGAGAAGCTAGGTGGTAAAGTAGATATAATGCTAAATCTGGAGTCAAGAAGACCCAAGTTCAAATTCATCCATAGTTGTGTGACCCTGGACAAGTCACTTTGCCTCAGTTTCCTCATCTGTAAAATGAGATGGAGAAGGAAATGGTAAACCATTCCAATATCATTGCCAAGAAAACCCAAAAGGGGCCACAAAGAATTGGACGTGACTAAAAATGATTAAACAAAACAACCCTAACTGCTGAAGCTTTCTGCATTTAAATTTGTTCTTAAATTCTGCACTTTGAAACAATAAAGAAAAGCAAAAACTTCAAATTAACATACAGGAAACGGTAAACCCCACTATTTACCATTTGCTTTTAAAAGGTCTACTAACTTTAACATGCTAACAAAACGATCCCAATTTGCTTCCCGTTCCTTCCTAGTCTCCTTCTTCTGTGCATTTTTTAAGCTTTTGCAGCGATTATTTTTAATAGTTACTGGCAATGTGTTTATTGTCACACTGCTACTGCTTCATTCACATTCTCTTCCTACCTTTCCTGGCATTTATTCATATTTGTCATTTCTTTGGGTATAGTAATAATTCCATTATGTCCATATTGTACAATTTATTCATTCGCTCACTCATTGTTTGTATGCAGCATTTGGGCATTTAATTGTATCCTGTCCTTATGTAGTTGTTACATATGTGCCCATTATCACCCCATCCAGACAGGGAACTTTCAGAGGCGGTTTCTATCCTGTGCCTTCCTGACCAGAGCACATAGGAGTTACCCCTTAAAGACTTGTAACTTGGAAAAAAATGAGTTGAGCTGAACTAAACTGAACAGTTGAAGAAAATAGCTCTGTGGATTGAAAGTAGACAGAGTGTGCCTTCCAGTTGACATTCCTCAGTGGGAGAGAGGAAGTCTGGAAGAGTTATTCATCTTTCCTTTCCTTTTATGGTCTGCTGGGCACACAATGGAATGTGAGCCCCTTCCCTTTATCTGGCCCTCTGTCTCCTCCCTGAGCTAGTGCAGACCCCTCTCCCCCAGATCATCTGGTTTTTTTCTTTCCTCTTTTGATCTAGGTGGGAAATAGTGAGTTGTCTCTCCAGATCCGGAGATCTATATTCAAATTTCAGCAATCCCCAATTCTATTAAAAGAAATATATTTTCCTAGGACACCAGCCTCCCCTCACCTCCGCCAGGACCAGTTAGTAAACATAGGCTCCTGGTCACTTCATAAGCTCAGAGATTTAGAACTAGGAGGGATCTCATAGGTGATCTAATATATCCCACTCATGCTATAAATGAGGAAACCGAGGCAATGACTTAGTCAGGGCCACACAGTTAGTGATTATGTCCAAGACAGGATTTAAACTCAATCTTCCTGATTCCAAGCCCTCGGACTGTGGCATACTGCCTTCCTCTTGGATTTGCCATGAGATAATTCCATCTTTCTAACCATAGAACCCTGTTTCTTAGGGGACACTGTCCTGACAGCAGGCCTTAGAGCTAGATGTTACTCATCTACTCAGACCCTCCTCATTTTACAAAAAGGAAAGATGGAGCTGGTTAGTGCTCCAGTGAAAGGGAGCTAGAAGTGGGTTCAGTATTTTAAAAAGCCCAACATTCTTAATAAATTGAGTTGTACAGAGGCATAGTGAATTCCTTATCCCTGAAGGTCTCCAAGCCAAGACTACATAATTACTATTTGGAAATATTGTAGAGGGAAGTATTATTCAGTTATGAATTTGACTAGATGAGCCCTGAAATCCATTCCTAGATTGTTTCTCTACTTCCACTGTGAGTAAAAGAGGACTCCTGGACTAGATTGTTTTGGGGGGGGGAGGGGGACAAAAAAATTAACTGATTTACTCAGGGTCACACAGCTAGGAAGTGTCTAAGACTAGATTTGAACTCAAGACATCCTGACTCCAGGGCCAGCACTCTGTCCACTATACCACCTAGCTATTCCCCTGGACCAGATTCTTAAGGCCATTAACTATTCTCCTTCCTCAAAAACAGGTCAAGCACTTGAATTATTTAGGTAAACAGTCAACCCCACCACCACCACTTAATTTTGTCTATAGAGATACAGTCATGTTCTGATTGAGATGGTAGAAAGTCTGAAAATCAGAACTGGGTTCTACTCCCATCTCTATCACAAACTCAATATGTGACCTTAGAGAGTCACTTATCCCCTATGGGCCTCATTTTTCTTAGCTGTAGATTTAGAAGGTTGGATACAATGATCTCTAAGGCCCTTCAGGCTTGGAGATTCTGTAATCAACATTCTAAGGTTCATTCTAGTTTTGGTCTCTACAATCCATGGCTCCATGAAATCCCAAAGAAAATGATGAGAACATTTTTTTTTCCATTAATACTGGGGAGACTAAGATGGACATGTGATTCTTCTCTTCAGCCATCTGCAGGGCTCAGCAGAAGTAGGGTTAACTTATTCTGCTTAGCAGTAGAGGACAGGAATGCTGGGTAGAAACTACAGAGAGGTAGATCTTCAGTTTAATGATAGGGAAAAATCTTCCTAGCCATCAGAGCTGTCCAAGGCACAGCTCACCACAGGTAGTGAGATCCCCATCACTGAAAGTCTTCAAGTAGATACTGGATAAGAAGGTGTAAAGGATTTCATTCCTCTGAGGTCCTCTCCCCATTGAGATTCTGTGATATTATGATTTTACACTCATTGCCAGCATCTATCCATTACTCTGCTACCTATTATGTCTAAAAACTCCAAAATATCCCAACCTAAACAAATCTTTGGAATTTGCCTTATGGAGACTGCAACCTCTTTGAGGTCAATGATATATATCTTAATCAACTCTGTGTGTCCCTCAGCTCTAAGCACCAGTGCTCACTGCATGCGGGAGATACTAATGATGTTTGTCAAATTAAGAATAATAACTAAATAAATAAATAAATGTCAAAAATAAAAATAACATTCAGTGTCAATGAACCAGAACACAAGAAGTGTAGCATTGTCAGATTCAGATAGTGCTTTCTTCCAACAACCCTGTGAATTAAGTAGTAAAGGATCATTATCCCTATTTAATAGATGAGGAAACCCAGTCACAGAGAAATGAAGGAAACTGCTAAGGTCACATAGCTGGGAAGATCAGAAGAAAATTTCAACTCAGGTCTAAACCCAAGTCCATGAGCAAGATCTACTACATCACGCTGAGTCCTTCAAACTGAAATTAAGTGAGGGGAGCTAGGGGGTACAATGGACAGAGCACTGGCCATGGAGTCAAGAGGACCTGAGTTGAAATCCAGCTTCTGATACTGGTGTGTAACTCTGGGCAAGTCACTTAATCCTGATTGCCTCCCCAAGAAAAAAATTTTTTTAAAAGAAATTAATTGTATTGAGTTATACATGAATAGTTGGGCAGTGGGGAATGTTTTTTGGAGATACTCAGGGAGTACAATGAATACAGTGTTGAACCTGGAACCAGGAAGTTTTAAGTTTGACCCCTGTCTCAGACATCTGCTAGCTGCTTGTCCCTAGATAAGCCACTCAGTTTTCCCATCTGTAAAATGGAAATAAGAATATCACCTACCTCCCAGGGCAGTTGTGAGGATCACATGAGATAACACTTGTAAATCACTTTGCAAATCTTAAGGGGCTATGTAAGTCCTAGCTATCATTATTATTAAATTATAGTATGTGGTATGTTCAAGAGAGCATTGGACTCTGGGCACCAGGAGTCCAGGATTCTTGCCCCAATTCTATAACCAATTCACTGTATAAACTTGAGCAAATTCTTTCTCCTCTCTGCTCCTTCCTTTGCCCAGTTATGAAGAGAGGTGAAGGTAATTGATTAAGGAGACTACCGATCTCCTAGGGTGCTGGCACCTCTGCCATTTTAAGTTGTCTGATTTTTTTATCCACTGTTGAGCTGTTCACTATTAATTAGAAGAAAACTGTTTACCACCTCTCCCTTAGAACCATAGAGAGCCACAGAATCATGAAACCTCAGAGAGGACTTCCAAGATCATCGAATCCAGCTCTTAACTGAAGATAACTCCTCTCCTATATCTTCCTCAGCAGAAAGTCATCCAACCTCTTTTCAAAAACTTTTATTAAAAGGGAATTCACTTGAAAGATCCAATTCTCCTCTTGGATTACTCTACATGTCAGGGAGTTT
Organism: Petaurus breviceps papuanus; assembly: GCF_028583685.1. NCBI lineage: Eukaryota > Metazoa > Chordata > Mammalia > Diprotodontia > Petauridae > Petaurus > Petaurus breviceps. Next base: position 5,011,998 of record NW_027186428.1, read on the forward strand.
TGCCTTACATCCAGCCAAGTCTCCCTTTCCTACAATTTCATTCATTGCTCCTAGTTTTGTTTTTTTTTTGCCCTTTGGGACCAAGTAGTTCAAAACTAATTTCTTATCCATGACATCCTTTAAATATTAGAAGATGACTGTCCCAGCCCCCATTCCTAGCTCTTGCAGATAATGGCCCACAGTCCTCTCACCTGTTGCCCTTCTCTATACACATTCCAATCTGTCGAGTCCTTCTTCAAATGTGGTACCTGGCACTGGACACAACCTTCCACATGTGCTCTGACCAAGGCACAGGATACATTTATCTGCTGGCTAACCATGTGGGCTTTAGGGAATGCTGAGGGAAAAGGACAGGTAACATCCTGGGTGGATGGGAGACTCTAATGCCAATGGAGTGAATCATGTCAGCCTAATTGGAAAGCAGTAATAAAAAGTAATTGAGTTTAATACATAATTTAGATCATTACCAGTGAGGCTAATGCATCCATCCTGCTTAGGTGCGGCAGTGGGGAAAAATTATTTATCTCGCGCACAGTTAAGATTTCATTTGTTTGCGTAATGGAACACTTGCCAATTGACTTTAATAAGAGCCGTTTGTTAGATCAGATTTTGAATCGTGGCATAAATTTGGAGTTCATATGTTAATTTTTGACATGATATACTCAGCACTTACAGCCTCCCCACAAAGGGCCTGGATTTATTCTCCCATGAGATTTAATATTCATTGTTGTCTTATATTACAGAAATTAAATTGGTTTTCTCTGATGGCTTGATGGGAGGCAATTTAGTTTCAGATTTTTTTTTTTAAAGAAGATATTAAGGGACTTTAGTTGCTTCTTTGAATGACTTTTTTTTTCCTCTAAAAAACTGGTCACATGGCTGAACACAAAATGCTTTCCTTAAATACTGAAAAGAAACAGATACACAGAAAAGGAACTTATTACCTTACATTTTCCTGTGTCTTATGATACATTGTTAATAACAATTATGATGATGATTGCTTATGTTTATGTTTATGTAGCATCTTCAATAATAGCTCATATATTAAGTCTCTACTGGGTTGGGTGTACTCTGCTGGGCACTGAAGGAGATGACAGGTTTAAGACCACTTATGACCTCTCCCCATCTGGGTCACCAGCAAATTAGTGGCAGAGCCAGATGATCATAAGAACACAAGCCTCTTCAGTCTGGTGTTTTAGGTGCTATATCCTATAGGTAAGATCCTGAGAAAGAACTTTTTTCTGGAGGGTGAGGGGAAGCAGGCTGGTAGGAAGGGAGAATATGAGAGAATAGGGAGAGAGTCAATTGTGTTTCTCCCAATGTCTGGCTCTCCAGCATTCAGAGTAAGGGGCTTCAGTTTGAATGGGGCCATCTCTGCTGTTTGTTCTCAGTCAATAGCCTATTCTTCCTTCCCATGGTCATTGGGCATCATGGGGCCACATCCTCCATGAAGTCTGCCCTGACATCACCCCCACCCCACATAACAGCGATCTCTACCTTCCAAAACTTCTCATAGTACTTTACCTTAGTATTATCACACTTTCCCCCTATACCACAGTCATTGTTACATATCTCCCAAACCCCATTAGAATGTAAGAGCCTTAAGAACACAGATACTTATTTTAGAATCACCAATATCTAGTAAAGAGATTTGTAGGACCATTAATGATTATTTTTCAAATGGCTTGCAGCCATTTGAGGAACAGAAGGGTAAAATTAATTCAGGTCCATAAATCTTACTTAATTGCTCTTGTGTGGTGAGTTCTGTGCTAAGCTATAGTGGTTTACATGGGGAAAACATTTCTCTTACCCTCAGGGACCTTACAGTCTAATGTTTCCTGGGCTCAGTTTCTCCTTGCCCTTCAGGGGAAAAAAGGTAGATTCATCAAAGAAATGAAATTTTCATTTCTACTCTTCTTCAATTACTTATAGGCAAATGATTCATAGAATTATAGGGGCATTGAATGTCAGAATAGGTATGATCCTAAGCATATAGAATGTCAGATCTAGAAGGTATCTTAGCACATAGAATATAGATGTCAGAACTGGAAGGGACTTTAAAACATCGAACAGGAGTTCTTGGTCTACGACCTACAATTTTTTTATGGTTAATTGTTTAGTTGTTATTCAGTAGTGTCCTATTCTCTGTGTCCCCATTTGGGGTTTCCTTTGCAAAGACACTGTAGTGGTTTGCCATTTCCTCCTGAAGTTCATTTTATAGATGAGGAACTGAGATAAACAGGGTTAAGTGACTTGCCCAGGGTCACACAGCTAGCGAGTTTCTGAGGCAAGTTTTGAACTCAAGAAAATGAGTCTCCTGACTCCAGGCCCAGCACTCTGTCTATTGCCTAGCTTTCCCTTAATGGTTAAAAGCTAATAGCATTATATACCTCTTAAGGTGTGCAAATTATCAATATTATCTCATTTGATCATCTTAACAACATTGGAAGGTAGGTGCTATTATCCCCATTTTACAGATGAGGAAACAAAGGTAGACAGATTCAGTTTCAAGTTTCAGAGTAAAATAGCTATTAAGTATCTCATGTCAAATTTCAACTCAGGTCTTCCTGACTCTAGGTTCAGTGCTCTATCCACTGTGCCACCTGGCTGTTATGCTCATATTTTGATACCTGTATCTCAATATAATTGAAATTATAGCGTAATTTTATAATCCAGTAAATTTTCTTTCATGCATTTACAAACATATTTTGAGAAAAGGTTCATGGAACTCACCAGTCTATCAAAGGGATCTATGCCACAAAAAAGATTTAGAACCCTTCACATAGAACATCGGAACTGGCTAGCACCTTAAAATATAGAACTACAGAATTCCCGATGATTATAAACTTTTTGGGGCCATGGATATTTTTAGACATTGCACATGGTATATCTGGAAAACCAGACCCCCAACAAAGATGCAGTTTTAATACGAAAAAGAGATTTTGTGGTTTGTTTGGGGTTTTTTGCTTTTTGGAGGGTAATCAGAGTTAAGTGACTTGCCCAAAGTCACACAGCTAGTAAGTATGTCAAGTGTCTGAGGCCAGAATTGAACTCAGGTCCTCCTGACTTCAGGGCTGATGCTCTATTCACTGTGCCACCTGGCCACCCCTGAAAAAGAGTTTTAATGGTACATGAAGAACATGAAATGCCAAGGGAATCCCTAAATCAGTGACAAACTTATTTTAGGCACATTTAGAAAGTGATTTTTAGACATATATCAAAACAGTAACAAATGAATCTGTTATAAGTTACACTATCAAGCTCATCAACTATCAGAAGAAACAATGAGCATATGTGTGTCTACATTAGATAGATAAATTAATATATAAATTTGTCAAAAATGAATCCTACATATGACATCCCCTCAGAACTACCCCTCACACTCACAAGTCACATTACTTAGGGAATTAACTCAGGTCTAAGGTAGTCAATAGGGCCACATTCCTAAAACTATCTATAGCTCATGAACCCGCTCTATGTGTTTACCTTTCGAGAGTCAGACAAATAACAACAAAACATCTCTCCCAAGGGTACACTCTCCCACAAATGTACTGCATCAGTCCAAAGAACAGATGCTCATAGAATTCACAAGTAGAGCAGAACAAACATAGCCAAACAACTTACATCTGAGGCACTGCCAGCCCAACAATACTTATTCTGATGTTCTTATGTCTCATTCTGTATGTGGCATTTCTGTGGGGTAAGTCATTCCCTGGGGCTCCCTCCCTGATTGGGGCAGATCTGATATTTGGTAGTGGTTTCAACTGTTTCAGGAGAAACAAAGCCGAGTGGGTAGTGTGGTGGACTTGGAGTCAGAAAGATGGAAGTTAAAATCCTGTTTCTGCTATTTTCTAGTTGCATGACCTTTTTCCTCATCATTATAAAGACATGAAACTAGATTAAGTGGCCTTGAAGGTCCCATCCACCCTAAATATGTCCTATCCACTTTGTATCAGCTGAAATCCTGGCTTAGAGTACTCATATACTTTTGGAAAGTACAAGAAACTTTACCCTAAGCACAGTAAGAGTCTTAACTCTGAAATTCATAATTTCCTGAGCAGGATCACAGATCTAAATGTGGGACCCAACTTCTCATATCAACTCAAATAGACTCTGCTGTTGACCCCTTTTCCACTGACTGCCATCCATTGGTGAGTTAGGGGAGTGTCTATCCCAAGCGTGTGAAGACTTCCCCAGGTAAAATGGATAGTTGAGAATAATTTGTTCCAAAGGTCATGAAGGTGGCTGAAGCAGGTGCCGTGGAGCACTCAGAGCTAGCTTGGTCAGACACTGAAGATTCTGAGGTCATCTGCTGCATCTTGGGCCATCACCAGTTGTCTTGATTTTTGTTTTGCCACTGGACTTTGATGACATGAGGCTGATGACTTTGTGCAACTCTGCTTCACTTAAATGCAATTCATATGAGAGTCAAGACATCACCCCACAATGTCATTGCCCTCTTTGAGGTGAAGGACAAGCCACACAACACTGTGTAAGACACCATTGCCAATCCATAAGGTGAGTAGGACCCATTCCCCCTTCCCTCCCTTGCTGCACTCTCCAACAGGCATAAAGCAAACATGAAAAATGAACTCACAAGTGAGTTCTTCCTCCTGAGCTGATTGACCTAGAATAACGCCAACTTGCTTTTTATCTAGGACACAAGGGTATAGACTGACCCTTTGAGCCAGTATAGACTGACTCATTGAAAATTCTCTCTACTTCTCACATTCCTTCATCCAATGGAGCAACAGCTGCTAATTTCATGGGATTAATTATGGTCTTTCTTTATCCTTTATTAGGGATTGTTTAGGGAAACTCCTTTATATGCCCTTCACAAGTTATTTTGGAAATTCTCTGATTTGACAGGAGCTACATATCTCCTTTGCCTATAAAATAAGATAGAATCTTTTTGCAATACTCCTAAAAATAGAAAACAAATAGCTATTGCTAGAAAAAAATAGCACCAGAAGATGGTACTGGATCATCTCTCCCAGGACCAGCTGGGCATACTTGAACACACAACCTTGCTGACTTCCTCATTTCTAGCACAGAAAGAGAACAAGAGAGAAAAGGTGGGGGTGGGGAGCTGCAACAACCAGGCCTCCACTCCTTGGCTCAACTTTGGATTGAAGCAGATAGCAAAATTTGACATTGCTACTCCTGCATGACCACATGCAAGAGAATAGAAGGTAAAAGACAGGAATCTGTTCTCTTATCATCAGAAGAAGGAAAATCAGGTAAGATGAAGAGCCAGCATTTCCCAAGACTTGAAAGCTGATGGTTCAAATCGAGCCTCATGCTCAAATCCGTGCCCTCCTTCTAGGAACAAAGGCATCTGTCTTCCCCTTACCCAAGAGTGAGGCTGTGTCCATCTGCAATGGCACTCTACCTACAGAAGGAGCCTAAAGGCCATTTAAAGAACTAAAAGTCATTTCACTTAATTCTGGCTATGGAATCCATAGAAGGAATGCATCTCCAGACCCAGAAGATCCTATTGTATTTATAAGATGTTGCCTTAATCAGATGGTTCATGGGGAACCATTGCTACCCTAGGGGAAACTAAGTGGGGGAGAGGAAATTATTTTACCTCCTGGCCATTAAAAATGTCACCAGAGATAGCAGATCTCACCCCACCTTAGCCCCCATAACTGGAAAGGTAGATGGTCTCGTGGACCATCTCAGACAAGCAAAAAAAGAATGTCAAAGAAGGAACTGATTTGCCCAAAGACACCCAGTGAGTGGCAGAACTGATCAAATTTGAAGTAGGAAGAGACCTTAAAGGTCATCCAGTTGAACCCTCTTATTTTCCAGATGAAAAAAATGAGTAAACTGAGGCCCAGAGAGGGTCAGTGCTTTGTTTACATTTTCACAAATAATAAGTGAAAGGATCATGACTAAAACAAGGTCCTTTGATTCCAAATATATCACTCTTTCTATTGCACCACACTCCTTTCGTCATCATCATCATCGCTGCCATGACCACCGCCATTATCAGAACCCACAGTTCTAAGAGGTCAAAGCTAAGGCTCTCTCCAGGTCAGCTCCCATCCCTCTCATTCTTCCTTCGTACTGTGAATTCCACATAAAAACTACTTGTAAAATGTTTTCTGAAACAGAATCGGATCAAGCTTCTTCATTTTACAATGAAACCGTATCCATGGAGCCCAGCTTCTAATTATTTGTCAATCAATTAGTGAACACATCTGTTTCAGGAGGGAGGTTACCAGAGAAAGAAGAGACAAGTAGTGTTTGCATGTAGCTACTAGCAGATGAAGCAGTTATTTTCTGACCTGACATAAATAACAGAGAGCAGTGCTGTCTTCTTGGGTGATGTGTCTGGGATATGACAGAGAGACTTCCAAGGCTTGACAGACCTGATGAACATTATTCATTTATGCTGATTCAAAGGAGATAATGAGACAAAATGAGATAATTTATGTAAAACACTTTGGAAATCTTACACTTACATAAAATGGCTGGTATTGTCATTGCTGTTATTGCGGTTAATATTGTTATTATTATGATTATTGTAAATTGTAATGCCAGAAGAAACCTAGAAGCATTGCTAAGGTTTATTATTTCCTATGCAAATGACTGAAGATCTTAGGATCATAAGTGACATTTTCCCTATTATCGCCAGTTGAAGATGGGATCTGGGAGATTTAGAAGAGAAAGTTGACTTTGGGAAGTGAATAATAGCCAAGAAGATGGAAGCTGAGCACAAGATTTCAATTCCTGAACCATAGTTTACAATATGGGAATGATGGACTCATGGCCAGGTGGACATACACCTAATGAAGACAAACCTGACCAAGGAGACTGTAAACTGAAATGAAGAGGGTAGAAAACTGGCCACATAATGCTGAGAAGTCAGATACAATAGGGAGTAGCACTTACAGCAACAGAAGAATAACAGAAAAGAGGATAATTCATACAAAACCAAACCAGGGCAGGATTCAGCAATAAAATCCATGGTCTATAGACATGTAAACCTATTACAGAATGGCAGCTCCAGACTTGTAGGTAAGTCTTGGGAGCTCCTCTCTAGAATCTTTCTGGCTCATGCCACCACCCCAGTTTCCTCTGGCAATATTTGACTTCTGTCTCTCTAAGAGTTCTTAGTTCGCACCTAGCTAATGAGGCAGGGCAAGGAAAGATCAACTCTAGGTTTTGTTCAATCCAACAAAAAATGCAAGGACTCAAACATGAGTCCACAGACAATCAGCACAAAGCCTCTGGGTGACCTGGAGCAAACCATTTCACTTCAACAAGCTTCAGTTTTCCTCATCTCTAAAACGAAGGGGTTGAACCAGATGCCCTATAGGTTCCCCTTCTACCTCTCAATCTATGATCCTATGGGCCCTTCCTTCTCCAGGAGGCTTCTCCTTACCCAGTAAGCCAGACAGGGGTGGGAAACCTGCAGCCTCAAGGCCACATGTGGCCCTCTATGTCCTCAAGGGCGGCCCTTCCACAGAATCCAAACTTCCTAACCAAATCCCCTAATAAAAGGATTTGTTCTGTAAAACTTGGACTCAGTCAAAAGGCTGTACCCAAGGACCTAGAAGGTCATATGTGGCCTTGGGGCCTCAGGTTCCCTACCCCTGAGACTGGTAGTGTTTCCTTTGTAGGGCTTCTCCTTCAAGGAGAAAGTCCAGAGCCTTGCAGGGTCTCCAGAATCCCTCCCCTTCCCTCTTGACTCATAGTACCAGCATCAATTGGGAGTTGTTCCTCTGCATGCTGGCTCTCTATTATGCCAAATCGTCTTCCCCTCCTTGTCTCCTGAGGGAGTGGGCTGTGTGCATATGTTGACCCCTCTCCTGATCCCAGTGCATACACATTTCTGTCTTTAACTTCACCTCAGTCCGTGTCTCCATCTGCCATCAGATCCTCCTCTCCTGGAGGGCCATGTGGATTGTCAGGTCTCTCTGCAGGGAACCAAGCTCATGTCTGTGTGCAGTCAGTCCTTTATATGCTTCTCTCAACTGGGACTTCATTTTCTATATTAAGAAGTACTGGCCAGTTTTCTTCTGTTATTTCCTTCACTGTGACATTAAGGTATTTTTTTTGTCATGTCATGTTCTTCTGGAACACCTAGGATCCTTTTGTTGTTCAGTGATTTCAATTGTGTCCAGCTCTTCGAGACCCCCTTTGGGGTTTTCTTAGCAAAGATACTGGAGTGGTTCGCCATTTCCTTCTCCAGCTCATTTTACAGGAGAGGAAACTGAGGCAAACAGGGTGAAGTGACTTGCCCAGGGTCACACATCTAGTAAATGTCTGAGGCCAGATTTAAACATAGGTCTTTCTGACTCCAGACCCAGTGTTTTATCTACTGCACCACCAAGCTGCCCTCCTACTATCCTTAGATTATTTCTCTGCATTCTGTGTTTGAGATCTGAATGCTTTGTTCACATAATGAACGTATTTTCCTTAATGGCTTTGTTTTTTCTTTCTCTTCTTCTCAATGGTCCTTCACTTTCTATTCCCAATCTATTGTTCTAACCTCTTTTGTTTCTCTGGTGAGATTTCACAGACTCAAGTTTTTCTTTTCTGATATTTTTGTTGCGTAGGGCATAAATTTGCTCTCATAATTCTCGTTTCTCTTTTAAACCACTTCGGAGCTGCATGCCATGGCTCTGTGTTCTCCAATACGGCAGGGTCCTCTGTCTCAACAAGCATTCGTTGTGTAGCACAAGCTCCAGATGCCTGAGCCTGTCTACTGCATCTGGAAGCCACATTTCCTTCTGCTGTTGGTCTTTTTCTATTGGTTTATCAGTTTATATTCAAGGTCTGAGATTCCTCCTCCACCTCCTTCTTCTTCATAAACATTTCAGCCCCCCCTCCTTTCCATCTTCCTTATCCTCCACATCCTGATTCCCTCAGCTGTGACTGTGGTTTCTTTGGGGACTGGATCTCAGACTGTCTCAGCCTCCTCCCACATTGGGCAGTTTATGGCTCATTGGCCTAAATATCTGCCCAACTGACTTTTAGGTGGTCAGAACGGGTACCAGCTATGTCCCTCCCTTCAGACTCAGTGGAGTGTTCTTTACAACCAGGGTTTCCTAACCTGATGACTCAGACTACTCTCTCTGTTCCATAGTTCTCTAGCCTGGTACTGGCAGTTCAGAGTCTGCTTTCCCTGGCACCAGCAGACCAGAGCTTTTCATCACTGATACCTCTGTGTTTCAGCTCCCACCAGACCTTTGCTTCTGAAGTGCTGTAGCCAAGCTGGTTACGAAGGCTCAAACATGCTTTCACAGCCTGGAGTCAGAGCTTTTACAATCCTGGAAAGAGTGGGGATGGGGAAAATAAGGTGGAGGGACCAGAGTGCCAGGTGGGTTTTTATGTTCATCTATGTTGTGTCCTTGGGTCTGCTAATGCAAACTTAATGCCCATAGAATGGGAGATGGGAAAGGGTGCTGAATGAGTTCAGAACCAAAGAGCATCAGTTCCTGGGTTTAGGTTTTTTTTTAACCTTTTGAATTGCAGGTGTCATAAACTATAGAAACAGCCGAAGATGCTTTATCTTTGGTGCACAATTTCTATTTTGGAGATGATTGAGAGGTCTTTGGAAATCAGAAAAAATGATCCAACTCCACTATCTTAATGCTCACATGACCTGGAAGTCCCCTCTTGCTTCTCTCTCTGTCTCTCTGTCTCTGTCTCTGTCTCTCTCTCTCTGTCTCTCTGTCTCTGTCTCTCTCTGTCTCTCTGTCTCTGTCTCTCTCCCTCCCTCCCTCTCTGTCTCTTTCTGTGTATCTCTGTCTCTATGTCTCTATCTCTTTATCTCTTTGTCTGTCTCTCTCTCTTTATCTCCTAACTCCTGTCAAAGAGATGTACTAGGAGGATTGGTTAAGTCAATTATCATAAAAAGATGTGTTCCAAATATGGAAACAAGGGCAGATAATAGAAGATGAACACAAGCATAGCACAGCTCTGATAATTCCTGTGTAACAGAGTAGAGCATGCTCAGACCAAGTAAGATGAAGTCACTCCTGTACGAGAAACCAAGGACCCACTTCAGTGAGACAGAAGACCTGGCATATGAGAGAGAGAGCGCAGACTGATTGCTTTCAAGAAAATGCAAAACATTTCACTGACTCTAAACTTTAACAGAAAAAAGCCATACTTTCTATATTAGCATTTTCTTAGATGTTACCATAGAACCACAAAACCAGGAGCACCAACTGATTCCAAAGAGTGAAAGATGAGTATCAGACAGGGGGCAAAGGAAAGGTAAATGACAGGTGTGAAGAGACTGCAACAAAGAACTCTAAGGAAGAAAAGAGAAGGATGTCATGACAGAACGAGAAGATGCAGGGAGAACAAGAGACAATAGGGTCTTCCACTGGCAGCCTAGAGATGCTGGGAGTAAGCAGAGAAGGTTTCCAGCACATCGGGTGGAGCCCTTGTAGAAACTTTTGGGAAGACATGGAGGAGAGCTGCCTAGGATATGGAGGCATAGATGCCTTGCAATCATCACTGGGAGTAATGAATTCCTGGATTCATAAGATCACAGATGCCTTTGAGTATTTAGATCCTAAAAGGGTAGAACAATTCCATTCAATTTCATAAACGTGCATGAAGTGACTACTGTGTTCAAGGCTCTGGGCCTGATTTTTTAAAAAATGGAAAACTGGCATAGCTCCTGACTGTAAGGTGGGTTATGATACACTATGATACACATAGGACCTTCTCTCTTGGTTGAGCTGAGATTTCCTGCTCCCATTGGAAGAATTTCTTTGTTCTAGGTATTGTATGACACATATTCTTATCCTTGTACTTTCTCTGATTTTTGTTTGGTCCCAGAGCAGATCTAAGTGGGTTTATTGGCATGTGTTTTCATTGTGGAACAGGCATCTGGTGAGAAGAGAGTCAAGCCTTGAATACACAGCTTATGGCACTCCTTTCCCTCTAAGAGATAGTGGTCAGGAGCACAACTTGAACCTAAAAATTATTTCCCTTAGGCTGACGATGTTTGATGGGCATAATCTAGCCTGGTACTAGCTCTTTCCTCAGAGAGAAGAGTAGACTCTGACCACAGCTTCCTATTCTACTCTGGCAGGAATCAAAGTTTCCCTTGGAGAAGGCCTGGAAGAGGAGACTTTAGCAGGATCTATTCATGCCCTCCATGTGAGCCCCAGCTAGACAGACCCACGTGAACACATATAACATACATGGGAAACACATAAAGCACACATACCACTTACAAGTATGTATGTAAGAAAGAATGAAACTATTCAGAATGCAATGGGACAAAGAGATACAGACAAAAGACAATTTGAGGAGAAAATACCTTCACCTCCAGGGATGAGAAGACAGCCTGAGCTAGGCCTTGAAGGCAGAGAAAGATTTCAGCAGACAGAGAAGAGGAAGGAGTGCATTCCAAGCAGGGAGGACTGCCTGTAGGAATGCTGGGAGAGGCAGATGAGTAACATGAAGATTAAGTTGGAACCAGCTCATGGAGGACATTAAATGTCAGGTCAACGCGTTCACACTTCATTCTTTAAGCCAACGGCTTAACGGCATAAATTGCGAATAGAAATGGGACACTAAATTTTATATAAGGATCTGTCTTCATATCAGGGAGTCATATTGACCTAGAGAACCATATATTAACACTACATATGTATTATTGTATTTTTAGTTTGTTAAATATTTCCCAATTACATTTTAATTTGGTTCAGGAAGCACTCAAGAGTGCTGTGAGCCCCCATAGTGTTTGACACATCTGCTTTAGGCCATAGAGAGCTCCTGAGAAGCTGGACTATGCCTTAAGAAGGCTCAAGCAGTATGTGTAGGGCAAAGTAGAGACAGAGAGGCTTGAACCCTGAACAAAGACTTAGGGACCCTGTGAGGACCTCCTGTTATTTCGCTAGGTGGCCTGGGCCACTTCTCAGCCTTTCTGGGCATTTCCTCCTAAGGATAGGAAACAGAATGTGAAAGCTTCTCAGAGGGAAGACTTTTTTCTTCCTCCTGCAGTCGCCGCCCACCCCCTACTCCTCCTGAGGCCCTCCCTCCTCAGGAACCTCCTTGCTCCCTCTTCATCAGCTACTATTGTTCCCTGGCTGGGAGAACGTTATCTCTACAATCATTCTCAGAGAGAATGAGGGGGGCCCAGGCATAATGAATTGTTAATAATTATAACAATTATCAACAAGCTTCTGGAGAATGAATAGGCAACCAAGAACTGTGTGATTTTGCCTGAACAAGAAGACAGTGAAGACTTCTGTACATTTCAACATTTTTGAAAACAGGAGTCATAAATATTCATAAGTAGTTGAGGAACAAGGGCTCTTATGGGAATAATAGCATCAACAACCCCTCATATGCAGAGAACCCTTTTAGCATTTCTTAAGCATTTTGTGGACCACACAGCACTCCTGGCAGCAAAGGTGAGGAAGCTATATGATGGGATGAGGGAACTGAGGCAAATGAAGGGACTTATCCAGGATCCAGCAGCTAGTAAGTGTCTGAGGCTACATTTGAATTCAGGGCTTTTTGTCTCCAGGTCCAGGGCTCTATCCACTGCACCACCTAGTTCCTTCTATAATGGCTAGAATGCCAAGCTAAAATTTTTTTCAGCAGATAATAGGAAACCTCTGAAGAATTTTGAGCAGAGGAGTTGTAACAGCAAGCATCCTAGCACACCCAGGATGACCTGCTAGCACAGGTTCTTTGATCTGCTTTTAAAGGAAAGACTGCTCAAAAAGGGGTTAGCGATCCTACTTTTTTTTTTTAGGGCAATTGAGGTTAAGTGACTTGTCCAAGGTCTCACAGCTACTTTTTGTGTTAAGTATCTGAGGCTGGATTTGAACTCGGGTCCTCCTGACTCCAGGGCTGGTGTTCTATTCACTGTGTCACCTAGCCGCCCCCATAATCCTACTTTTAATTACATTCACTAATTCAGGGGAAAGGTCAGCACCCTGAACGTCAGAGAATATGCAAGCAGAGAAATTAACACCAAGATCAACAGACAGGGATCCAGCTATATGAGCACAGCAATATTGCTATATACTTTACATAAATCACTTAATCGAGGGAGCACAGACAACATCTGAGTAGTCAGGGGGGCTCTGAACATATGGCTACTCAGAGTCTAAAGCAGGAAGTTAAATGGTCCTTCTCATGAGCGAACCCCCAAAGCAAAATACCAGCTCAGAGTATATATACACTTCTCAGAACCAGAAGGCATCACAACCCTCTTGACTCAGTGCTTAATTAGGTTGGTACTGAAAGGTTTGAAAGCCTTCCTACAAGCAGGCTTCCCCAAAGCAAGCTTCTTTTTAAGCAAGTTCCTCCCCCAATGGGCCCTATGTGATTCAGGATGTGTCACAGCTGGGCACATAGGTCTATTAATGGGAGGAGAAGATCTTATAACCCATTAACCTTATAGGAATATAGCATGATTTTAGTATAGCAGGGTCCCAGGGACCTCAAGGAAATCATTTAGTCCACCTTCCTTCAATGTCCAGATAAGAAAACGGAGGACCTGACTCTGAGAAAGCAGAGTTTCATGCTGTGGATAGTTCTTCAGTGTAACAGCTATTTTCACTCCTGGGGTGGTTAGAGAATGGTCTTGCAAAGATCATCTCCCACATGTCCTTTTAGTCTGACATTCTGAGGATCTGTAAGTATATTCACAGTTGTCAGAACTCTTCCATGTACCTCATTAAAAACAAAATTCAGAGACTTCCAATAAACTTGTTAGGAAACAGACTCTCCATACCCAAAACTAAGGACAGTTTTTTTTTTTATTTCTTGCTCATAGTCTAGTGATTTACCTTCTAAAGAAAAAATATACACAGGCTACCTCCTTCATTGAGTCCCCAGGATGAATCATCACCAATCACCAACACACATGCACCATTTCCCATCTATAAATGCCCCTCACTGAGCATCTTTTGCTTCCAGGACATAAAATTTGTCATGGAAACCATCTGGGGATCACCTGTACTTTTCTTCTAGTCATATGTCACTGCCCCATTGGCTCTTAGCACTCATCATTAAAGGAAGCATACTGAATCAATCAATCACTATTTCTTAATCAATTACTCTACATATATTGTTCTGAAAAAAAAATAAGTAAGAGTGAAGTAATTCCTACTGTCAAAGAGCTTGATACATTCAGATGAAGGAAGGAAGAAAGGAAGGAACGAATGAAGGAACAAATGAATGAATAGAAAAAGCCCTCGCTAAGTATTCCTATGTGCCCAGCACCGTGCTAAGTGCTGGCAGTGCAAAAAGAGAAGTAAGACAGTCCCTGCTCTCAAAGAGCTCACATCTTATAGTGAAGACAGCCCAGATGGAAGTTTAGACTGCAAGTCAGATGCAGAGGTCCCAGGGTCCTTAGAGTGCTGTGCCAAAGCAGATGGCAATACTTCGAATGAAATAAACGTATTTTGAATAAAATGAATGATAAATGAATAACATAAGAATAAACAAAATGACCAGAATAGAATAGAATTTTAACAAAATCCTATCTGTTTCTGATATTGAGCCATTTGTCATAATCATGGCATTGGGGATCTTCAGAAGAAGTGGTAGCAGCTACTGTGGCAGCAATCGCCAGGTTGCATCACTTCCCAGTGTAATGACTGTGGAGACTGGGCTGGAAGCGCTGCCCTTCCCAAGGTGCTTGGCTTGAAGGTCCCAGGTTGTCTCCATCAGAATCTGAGGGAAGATGGAGATTCATCTGTTGGGCATGATTTTACTTTCCGGGCATGTGCAGCTCCCTATCTGCCCCTCAGGCTGTGCTGCTACTGAAACCAGTTTGGCTTGCCTAAGCAGGGAGACAACAGGTGCATAAGGTATATAGACACAGAGAGTGAATAAATGTGAATCTATATAAAATAATTCAACACATGATAGTTAGGAAGGGAGGTTAAGGAAAGGGTGTGTTAGAGCGATGGGAGACAACCAGATGCAGAGGTCAACAGATGGGAGATGAAGAGGGAAAGAGAGAAGGCCAGCTTGGATGCATTATAGAGTACAGAAGAAGTAATGTACAGTGAAGGTTGAAAGATAAATTGGGATTAGGCTATCAGGGGCTTAGAAACTAAACAGAGGAGTTTATATCTTATTCTTGAGGCAATAGGGAGCCACTGAAGTTAATTGAGTAGGAGTTCCTTATGGTCAGATCTGTGCTTAAGGAAAATGACGTGGTCAGCTATATATAATATGGAAAGAGCAGTGTAAAGAAGCAGGAACTTACAAGCAGCAAGTCCTTGCTCTAACACGATGACTGTGTGATCCAGGACAAGCCATTTGACAAAGTCAAGTCTCATTTTTCTGCTTCTGTAAAATGGGATAGTGATATTTGTACTATTCCCTTCATCAGACCATTGTAAGGAAAACACCTTGTAGACCTTAAGACACTATAAAAATATAAGCTATTAAAATAATATTTTATTATATTTATTCATTTATTCATTCATTCATTCATTTATTTATAGCTATTAAGATATAAAATTTAAAACAGAAATCTCAGATAGGGTGGATTTCCCTAGAACTCAGCCATTTACATACATTTGTAAGAGCACGGCACAGCAGAGGTTTTCAGGAACATTTGCCCAATACAGCACAGAGCATAGTAGAGAAAGAAATACCGAATAACTGATAGGAAGTAACTAAACATAGAATGCCACAGTACTAGAAAACATGCTATATTTGGAGTCAGAAAGCCTGGATTCAAGACACAGTGTTGCTAATTACTTCCTGTGATGCTGAAAAAAATCCTTTAACTTTGTTTCTCTCTGTAAATCCTAATGTAATAAGATAATAAATCTAAAGTTGGAAAGGACCTTAGAGATTATCTAGTCCAATGCCCCTCGTCTTACAGCTGAGAAACCAAGTTCCAGGGAGGTCTAGCAAGGTCAAACAGAGATAAGCTTTCAGCCCAAAGCTGTGAATCTGGAGCCATTGTCTGAGACATTCTCATGACACAAGGGGCCCAGGTGTACCATGGGGGATTTTTTCACTCTTCATGGCTCATAGTTTTCACTCAGAAGGCCAAGGAACATGTATGTATGATAAACTGAGGCTGGCTTCCCAATTTATAATTCACAGTAACTTCAGAAAGTTTCATTAAAAGGAGAAAAATAGCACAGAAAGTCTTAAATAGGTAACCATTAATCCCCCGAATTTCACCTATAGGCCTGAGTATGAGGACTTCTCTGGCCGGTCCCTGATGCAAGGCCTGCCTTGGCCCCATTACTCCCTGGCAGTCCAAGAGGTGGGGTAAGAGTGAGGGGCACAAGGATGGTCTTCTCTCTCTCCAACTTCTAGCCATTCTTCCTTTATATTCTCATTTTAAATGAAGCGAAAGACAAGGAAGTTACAGTTAAATGGAAGAATGGCTCACAGGTTCTCCTTGGGGAGACAAATTAAAAGAGGTAGCTTTATTGTTCCTCTAAAACAGTAAGAAGCATCATTTGTGGGAAAGTTGGTCATATGTATTTGAAGCATGTAGGTGACTCAGTGAATAGAACAGTGGACCTGGAGTTTGATACCAAATCTGGTATTAAAAAACTTATTAGCCTTGTGACCCTGGGAAAGTCACTTAACTTCTGTTTACCCCAGTTTTCTCAGCTGTAGAATGAGAATAATAATAGCACCTACCTCTTAGGATTGTTTTGAGGATCCAATGGGATAATAATGTAAAGAACTTATTACAGAGTCTGGTACACAGTAGGCGCTATATTAATGCTAGCTTCTATTCTTATCTTGGGGAACGAGGATACCAAAAGCAGGATGGGAGCTTATATCACAGCTTTACATGTGGAAATTGAGTAGAGAAAGTTAATTCTACAAGGAACTTGGCAAGATCTTCCACATTAAATCAACATATTAACTTTAATACTAGCAATTTCAATGCAAGGATAAGTATAGGTGAGGATGCTGAAAAATATGTTTCAGAATTAGAAGGAATGAGAAGCCAAAGGCTTCCAAAAGCCTCATGCCTAAATATATTGAATAATATCTATGAAAAGAGACTTAGGAGGCTCTGGAAGTGTCAAGCCCTAAATAACATCATAAACAATGCATTTGATTATATTTTGATAGATAGGAAACAGCCGGTTACAAAAGTACAACCTAATCCCAATTTATCTTTCAACCCTTACTGTACTTTACTTCTCCTCTGGCTGTCTATGTTCATTCAGACCACTGACTTGTTAGAAAATGCAAAATTACAAGAAAGAATTAAAATGAAGATACAGGGCACAGAACTGGGGCAGTTCCAAGCTGGACTATTTGAACAAGTTTTTGACCCAGAAAAATGGGAAACGGACAGACACCTCTCAAAACAAACCATCTCTATTTCCTAAGGAAATTTAACCTGTGCAAATCAATCACCAGTCCATCAGAATAAGGTAACCAAAAGAGCCTAGAAATCAACACAGGCAGCAAACATTTCATTTCCTTGCCAAATAGAGAAACAGAGCAGTCAAAGAAATATCCCCATTTAGAGTATAAACTTCCATATGAAATATTGAGAGACAGCATGGTGTAATGGATAGAGAGCAGGCCTCCAAGCCAGGAAGGCCTGGCTTCAGGGCCTACTTCCAACACATACTGGCCACAGAACCCTGGGCAAATCAATTAACCTCTTAGTGTTAACCCAATTCTCTAAGACTGGAAGTTGAAGAGGGGCTGACCCCCATTGGGAGACAGAGCTTCCTCCTTGGGGAGTTTTCTGTATCAATGAATAACAGATTTAGTTCTCATCCCTAATGTTATATTATGAAGAAAGGTAATAGAAAAGTATGAGCAGTGTTACTTCATAAAAAATGGCAAGAATCATTGCCTTTATTGGTCAATCACTGAATGGGGAAAAAAAATGTTTACAAGAAGGCTGGAAAAGAGTCCAACTTAACTAGATGAAACCAGAAAAAGAGCCACAAATAAATGGAAAATGAAAAAGATCCAGCATGATTGTTTGTAACAAATAGGTTTCTCTGTTGATGACAATATAGCTACCATATCTAGACTCTAAAACTACAGTTCCCACATGAAGAAATAGGAATAGTACAAAAGAAGAGAAATGTGGAGAAGAATAGCTGGGTTAGACCGTCTCTCACAGAGGAGGGCCATACTAAATGAGACACATTTTGAAAGTGTTGAAGGATTGACTGCTAATCTATTTGAATGCTTGGAAAAAAATCACAGGGCTTAGTATTACTGAAAAAAGAGTCATAACTACTCTTTGTGATAATGATTTGCACATGCCTTAAGGGTGTCCTTGATGAGGACAAGAAGCAGGTTTTCACAAATAATGTTCTACACCAGACACTACCTGTAAAGTCACACAATTGACTAAAACGTATAGAGAATATAAGATCCCACTGAGATTATTGTTCATTGAGTATTTTTTGAAGCATTTACTCCAACAGAGCAAAATACCTCCTTAAAGGCACTCTTTCAATAAGATGCATCACATGCGTATGTCAAAGTCACATGAGTCACATAATAGTGATATTAGTAGAATACTGCCTTTCAGGTAGAGTATAAGTGGAATAAGTAGCTGTGGTGTAATGGAACAAGTCCAGCTACCAAGCATTTATTAAATACCTATTATGTGCCAGGTTCTGAGCTAGGCACCAGGGCAAAGAAAAGAGACGCACCAAAAAAACCACTGAGTTCGACTTCCAATTATGACATGCAGTATCTAACCCCCAAAAAGACTTGGATTCTAATCCCTGTTCTGACATGTGCGAGAACTTGGACTTTGCCCTCATCTATAAAGCAGAGATAATAAAAAATGATCATCTCCATATCTTTCAAAGTTATTGTGAAAAAATGGCATAATAAAGTCAGGCCGACACTCTCCAAAATTCCTTTCCAAACAGCTTTAAAATAATTCCTCAAAACAAATTCTAGGCTGGCAAAACCAATAGACAGGGTGAAACTATATACCAGACCAAGACAAATTGGAATGTTGGCAGGAAAGGTCTGTCTCACTAGGAGAAGAGGGGAACACTGTCCTGGTCAGGCCTTGCCCAACAAACCAGCAGTAAGGCCTCACAACCCATGACAAGACAAGAGTAAGAGCATGTGCTCTGGCACAAACCAGAAGCAAAGCCCCATTATGTACTGCAAGTTTGTAGAGAGGCCCGACAGTACAAGCCAGCAGCAAAGCCCTGGGTCAGGCAGCCAATAGTAGGCCACACCAGGTGCAAGCCAGCAGCAGGCCTTGGGAGCAACTGAATCCATAGTAGCAACTTTGGAGCTCTCAACCCACAGACAGTAAGGGAGTTGGACAACAGGTCAGAAGGAGATTACAAGGGACCCTTTGCTGACACTGGGTGTAGGACTCACTGAACGCATTGCCCATACTCAGTGCTGGGTCACTATCCTAGGGCAAGGAGGAATACTAGCACACTAGAGATTCCAGCTGTAGGGGAGCAAGAACTCTGGTCATAGCTACAGGGCAGAAGATGGTATTTGTGGTCACTCACAGATCAGAGTACAGATCAGGATAGTAGTGACCACACCTATACTTAATTCATACCACCTTGAAAGAACTGAAAAATTATAGACTCCCAGAACTAGCTCTGAAAACAACAGAACAAAAACCTAAAGATTCAGACAGTGCCCCCTCTATCCTGAGAGCAGAGCCCAACATTAATTTAAAGTTCCAAATCAAGAAATAAGGTGAAAATGAGGGAAAAAAACAGAAAAAGAACCTAACCATAAAAAGCTATGGTGATGACAGGGAAGATCAAAACACAAACTCAGAAGAGGACAATAATGTCAAAACATCAACATGCAAAACCTCAAAGAAAAACATGAATTTTTCTCATGCCCAAACACTTATGAAAGGGCTTAGAAAGGATTTTCAAAATCAAATAAGAGAGGTAGAGGGAAAAAATGGGAAAAGAAATGAGAGTGATGCAAGAAGAAAATAACCTTTAATAAACAGAATAGGTCAAATGTTAAAAGTGGCACAAAAATCCACTGAAAAGAAAAACTCTTTATAAAGAAGAATTGGCCAAATGGAAAAAGATACAGACAAATTACAAAAATTCGTTGAAGAAAACAACTCCTTGAAAAATATAATTGGCCAAATGGAAAATGTCATACAAAAGCTTACTAAAAAATTCTTTTAAAATTAGAATAGGGCAAGTAGAAACTAATAATCCCTCAAGACATCAAGAAACAAGTGAACAAAATCAAAAGAATGAAAAATAGAAGAAAATGTGAAATATCTCATTGGAAAAACAACTAATCTGGAAAATAAATCCAGGAGAGATCATTTAAGAATTGTTGTACTACCTGAAAGTCATGATCAAAAAAGGAGCTTAGGCATTATACTTCAAGAAATTATTAAGTAAAATTGCCCTGATATCCTAGAACCAGAGGGTAAAATAGAAATTAAAAGAAATAACCTCCTGAAAGAAATTTCAAAATGAAAACTCCCTAGAATATTACAGTCAAATATCAGAGCTTCCAGATCAAGGAGAAAATATTCCAAAGAGCAAGAAAGAAAGAACTCAAATATCATGGAGCCACAGCCAAGTTAACTCAAGATTTATCTGCTTCTAAATGAAAGGATCAGAGATTTTGGCATATGATATTCTGGAGGGCAAAGGAGCTAGGATTACAACCAAGAATTACCTACTCACCAAAACTAATTACCCTTCAGAGGGAAAATTAACATTTAATGGAACAGAAGACTTTCAAGCATTCCTTATAAAAAGACCAGAGTTGAATAGAAAATTTGACTTTCAAATGTAAGACTGAAGGGAAGCATAAAAAGGTAAACAGGAAAGAGAAATTATAAAGGATTTAGTAATATTAAAATGCCTACATTCCCTATATGGGAAGATGATAACGTGTAACTTCTAAGAACCTTGTCACTATTAGGGCAGCTAGACTGAATAACCAGATAGAAGACATGGGTGTGAGTGGATTATGGTGGAATAATATCCCCCCAAAAAAAGTAGTGAGAGTGATGTTCTAGGGGAAAAAGGAGAAAGGGAGAAGTAGAATGGGATAAATTATCTCACATATAAAACGCACAAAAGAGCTTTTACAACAGAAGAAAAATGGGGGAGGGGGTCACAAAACACTTGAACCTTACTCTTGGAACTGGCAAAAAGAGGGAATAACATACACATGTACTCAGTTGGGTATAGAATCTGAATTACTCTAAAAGGAAGTAGGAAGAGAGTGGCATAAGAGAAGGGAGGGTTTGATAGAAAGGAAGGAAGACTGGGGCAAGTGGTGATGAGAAGTAAACCACTTTTAAGGAGGAACAGGGTGAAAGGTGAAATAGAGAAGAGGATAAACAGAAAAAATAGGATGGAGGGAAATACACTGTTAGTAATCATAACTGAGTGTGAATGGGATGAACTCACCCATAAAATGGAAGTGCATAGCAGAGTGGATTAAAAATACAATATATTTTCAAAAAAACATACTTGAAACAGAGGCACACACAGATTAAAGGTAAGAAAATAAAACAGAATCTCTTACATTTCGACTGAAGTAAAAAAAAAAAGCAAGGGTAGCAATCATGATATCAGACAAAGCAAAAATAAAAATAGATGTAATTAAAAGAGACAAGCAGGGAAACTACATTTTACTAAAAGGTACTACATACAATGAAGTAATATCAATGTTAAACATATATTTACCAAATGATATAGCATCCAAATTCTTAAAGATAATGTTAAATGAGTTATAGGAGGAAATAGACAATAAAACCATACTAGTCAAGGAACCTCAGGAACTAGATAAAATTATCCAAAAATATAAACAAAAAAGAAGTTAAGGAGATAAATAGAATTTTAGAAAAGTTATATATAATTGGCTTCTGGAAAAATTGAATAGGAACGGAAAGGAATATATGTTTTTCTCAGCAATAAATGACACCTTCACAAAAAAATTGTCCATATATTAGGGCATAAAAACTTCACAATCAAATGCAGAAAAGCAGAGATATCAAATGCATACTTTTCAGATCAAAATGCAATAAAAAAATTAAATTCAAGAAAGGACCATGGAAGTATAGATAAAATTAATTAGACACAATTAATCTAATCCCAAAGAATGAGTGGATAATAGCACAAATCATAGAAACAATCAATAATTTCACTAAAGAGAATGACAACAAGACAACATAATAAAATTATGGAAAGCAACCAAAATATTTCTTAGGAGAAATTTTACATCTCTAAATAGTTATATCAATAAAATGGAGAAAGAACAGATCAATGAATTGAACATGCAACAGAAAATTTAAAAATGGAAAGACAAAAAATTGACAATCCTCAAGTAAACAACAAATTGGAAATCCTGAAAATCAATGAGATTAATAAAATTTAGCGCAAGAAAACCATTAAACTGAGTTAGATATTAAGAGCTAGTTTTATGAAAAAAATCAATAAAAAGATAAACCATTGATTAATTTGATTTTAAAAAAAGAAAACCAAATTACCAGTATCAAAAATTAAAAAGGGGGAATTCACCACCAAATGAAAAAGAAATTTAAGCATCTGTTAGGAGCTATTTTGGGCAATTCTATATCAATAAATTTGACAATATAAGTGAAATGAATTAATATTTGCAAAAATATAAGCTGCCCATATTAACAAGAGGAAGTAGATTACTTAAATAACCCTATTTGAGAAAAAGAAATTGAAGAAGTCATCAATAAACTCCCTAAGAAAAAACCCCCAGGATCAGATGGATTCACAAGTGAATTCTACCAAATATTTGAAGAACAATTCATTTCAATATTATATAAACTATTTGGGAAAATAAGAAAAGAAGGAGTCTGTAGTGGCAAGCACCCCAAGCGTCCTCAGGATTTGCTGCTACCACAGGTTCTTGGATCTGCTTTGATAAAGGAAAGCAACTCAAAGTGGGTTAACAAGCTTACTTTAATCAGTCAAACATATATTGTTTACCTCGTTCAGGGGAAAAAGGTCAGCACCCTGAACTTCAAAGTATACAGGCAGAATTATCAAGACAGAAACAGATCAAGTAGACAGATTTCAAACTGTCCAACCATTACATCCGTACCCAATCAACATCTGGATTTCAAAGCCAGGGGGCTCTGGACAATGGCTTCCCAGAATCCAGATCAAATCACAGAACACTTCTCAAAGTGAGCCCCCAAAACAAAGCTACACATCAGGGCTTATATAGCCTTCTCCTGGCTCAGAGAATGTAACAACCTTTTGGACCCACTGGCCAATCAAAAAGTATCAACTGAAAAACAAGCCTCCCACCCCAGGCTCCAGGTGCACTTTAGCCTAGGGGCAGGGAAGATCTTTAAATTTGCATTTCCATTACAGAGTCCTACCAGATTCCTTTTATGACACAAATATGGGGTGGATACCTAAACCATGAAGAGTGAAAACAGAGAAATAATACTATAGTCTGATTTTCCTAATGAATATTGAAGCAAAAATAAATAAATAAAATGCTAGCAAGGAGATTATAGCAATATAGTACAAATATTATACATTATGAGCAGGAAGGATTTATACCAGGAATGAAAGGTTAGTACAATATTAGGGAACCTATAAACATAATTAACCATGTTAATAACAAAACCAATAAAAAGCATATGGTTATCTTAATAGATGTGTAACAAGTTTTGTTTTTTTTTAAAGCAATCGGGGTTAAGTAACTTGCTCAATTTTACACGGCCAGTTATTTCTGGGTGTGGTGCTGAGTATCGGAGCCCGGATTTTGATCCAGGTCATCCCAACACTGGAGCTGGTGCTCTTACTCGCTGAGCCACCTGGCTGCCCCTAAGCAATTGGGGTTAAGTAACTTGCTCAAGGTTACACGGCCAGGTGTTTCTGGGTGGGTGCTAAGTGTCTGAGCCCGGGATTCGATCTCGAGGTTCTTCTCAACACTGGAGCCAGTGCTCTTACTCACTGTGCTACCTGGCCACCCCTGGGTAACAAGTTTTTGACAACATACAACACTCATTCCTATAAAAACAAAAAAATAAACTCTAAAACTTGGGGACAGAACTAAGATGGTGGAGTAAAAACACAAACTTGGCATGAGCTCCCACTCCAATCACTTCCAATATATGTGAAAAAAAAAAGGACTCTAAAAAAATTTTAGAGCTACAGAACCCACAAAGTGACAGAGAGAAACAAATCTCCCATTGAAGGCAACCTGGCAGGCTGACAGGAAGGGTCTATCACACTAGACTGGAGCCAAGTGCTGAGTTCCGGCCCCAGGGTGGCCCAGGCTGGCCAGAGCAGATTTCAGGAGAGGGAATCATCAGTAGCTGGAGTGATTTCCAGACTTCACAACCCATAAATGCCAAAGAGAAAGTAAAAGGTCAGGAGGTGAAGTCAAGATGGTGGAGTAGAAACAGGACTTCCTTGGAGCTCTGGCTCCCACCTCCTCCAATTCATGTAAAAGGTGGCTCTGAACAAACTTTGGAGGTACACAACCCACAAAATGACACAGAGAAGCTAACCTCTTACTGAGGACAGCCCAGGAGGCCAACAGGGAGCAGCCAGTGCAGCGCTCTGGGAGCTGACCCCAGCCCCACAAGAGCTGGAGGTTTTAGCCACAGGGCAGGCCTGACCAGCCATTGGCTGGAGGGACTTCAGATCACCAACAGCTGTGGTGGTTTCCAGAATTATCAACCCATAGATGCTAAGGACAAAGTGAGAGGTCAGAGCAGGGTGGACTTTGGGATCCGTATTCCCTAGAAGGAGATGCCACTGAGGTGCTGAGGCCATGCAGACACAGCCATGTGGCAGCCTCAGCTCCTGGCATGCAGACTGTAGGGGGACCAAGTAAGCAGTCTGAGGAGTAATTGTTCTTGCTTTAACCTGCTTGGATATGGATTGCAGTCTAGGGTGGAGGTCCTGGGGTGTGTGACCAGCTTGCCAGAGTATTTGAAGGCTTCAGAGAGGGCACCCAACTAATACCTTTGGCAGCTGAGAAAACCCCTGCATTTGGTATGAAGCTCCCCTGTCTGGTAACAGAGTCCAACAGTGGCAAAAACTCCAAAAGTCAAGTAATTGAGTGGCAACATGAGCAAATGAGGGAAGCAAAGCAAACAGAGGAATCCAACATTAGACTCCTATTTTGGGGACAAAAGGGATCAAAGCATGGAACAGGAGGAAGACAGTGAAGTCAGAACTCCTGCACCAAAAGCTTCCAAGAAAAATACAAGCTGGTTACAGACACAGAGGAGCTTAAAAAGGATTTTGAAAATCAAATAAGAGAAGTGGAGGAAAAATTGGGAAGAGAAATGAGAACAATGCAAGAAAATTATGATATGAGAGTCAACAATGTGGAGGCAATGTGAAATATCTCATTGGGAAAACCACTGACCAAGAGAGATAATTTAAAAATTATTGGACTACCTGAAAGCCATGATCAAAAAAAGAACCTAGAAATCATCCTTCGAGAAATTCTCAAGGAAAATTGCCCATCTTGCCCTACTAGAAAATTAGGGCAGGGGGATAGGGAGGATATAAGAGAGAGCAGATGGGTGGAAGGGATATTTAGTAGGCTCGCTGTTTGGGGGGGGGGGAAGTAAGCAAAAGACAGGGAGAAAAATTTGTAACTGAATATCTTGTGGAAATGAATGTTGAAAACAAAATAAATAAATTGAAAAAAAAAAAGAAAAACTCCACAAAGCATAGGAATAAATGGACCTTTCTTTAAAATAAGTAGTATTTATCTAAAACCATCAGTAAACATTCTCTGTAATGACAATGAGCTAGAAGCTTTCCCAATAAAATTAGGGGTGAAGCAAGGGTGTCCATTATCATTACTATTATTTAATATTGTACTAGAAATGGGGCTACAGTAATAAAAGAAGAAAAAGAAATTGAAGAAATTTGAATGAGGCAACCGGGAAAGAAAACTATCACTCTTTCCAAATGATATGATGATATATTTGGAGAATCCCAGAGAAACAACTAAAAAACTTACTGAAATTCTTAACAACTTCAGTAAAGTTGCAGGATATAAAAGAAACCCACATAAATCATCAGCATTTCTATATATTACCAACAAAGTCCAGCAGGAAGAGATAGAAAGAGAAATTGCATTTGAAATAACTGCAGACAATATAAAATACCCAAGAATTATATGAACACAATTACAAAACACTTCATACAAATAAAGCCAGATCTAAGCAATTGGGAAAAAATATCAATTATTCATGGGTAGGCTGAGTCAATATAATAAAAATGATAATTTTATCTAAATTAATATACTTATTCAGTGCCATACCAAACTACAAAAAAATATTTTCTAGAGGTAGAAAAAGTAATAACAAAATTCATCTGGAAGAACAAATGGTCAAGAATATAAAGGGAATTAATGAAAAAAAAATTGAAAGAAGATGGCCTAGCCATACCAGATCTCAAACTGAATTACAAAGTGATAATTAATAAAACAATCTAGCACTGTCTAGGAAATAGAGTAGTGTATCAGTGGAATAGATTAGGTACACAATACACAGTAGAAAACAATCATAAAAATACTGATCTTGAGACAACATTTAAGACAAGAACTCACTATTTGACAAAAACTGCTGGGGAAACTTGAAAGCAGTTTGACAATTTGTCAGAAACGAGGTATGGACCAATAATTCACACCATATACCAAGATAAGCTCAAAATATATACATGATTTAGACATAAAGGGTGATATCATAAGCAAATTACGAGAGCACAGAATAGTTTGCCTTTCAGAGCTATGGATAAGGGTAGATTTCATGACCAAAAAGAAATAGAGAGAACAATGGGAAGTAAAATGTATAATTTTGATTACTTTAAATTAAAGAGATTTTGCACAAATATAATGAATGCAGCCAAGATTAGAAGGAAAACAAAAAAAAAAACTGGGGGGGGAGAATTACAGCGAGTTTCTTTGACAAAGGCATCATCTCTCAAATATATAGAAAACGGAATCAAATTTATAAGAATATGTCATTCCCCAGTTTATAAATGGTCAAAGGATGTGAACAGGGAGTTTTCAGATGAAGAAATCAAAGCTATTTATAGTCATAAAAAATGTTCTAAATCTCTATTGATTAGAGAAATGCAAATTAAACTCTGAGGTACCACTTCAAACTTAGATTGGCTAATATGGCAGAAAAGTGGCAATGCCGGAGGGGATGTGGGAAAAATTGGGACTAAGGCCTGTTGGTGAAGTCATAAACTTACCCAACTTGTCTGAAGAGCAATTTGGAACTGTGCCCAGGATCTATGCATACCTTTTGAGCCAGCAATACCACCAATGGGTCTTCATCCCAAAGGGATTTTAAAAAAAAGGAAAAGGACTTATATTTGCAAAAATATTTATAGCAGCTGTTTTTGTGGTGACAAAGAATTGGAAATTGAGAGGATGTTCTTCAGTTGGGGAATGACTAGATAAGTTGTGATGTATTATTGCCATAGAATACTATTGGGCTATAAGAAATTATGAGTAGGATGCTTTCAGAAAAACCTGGAAGGACTTGCATGAATTGATGCAAAGTGAAGTGAACAGAGCCAGGAGAACATTGTACATAGTAGCAGCAATATTGTATGATGATCAATTGTGAATCACTTAGCTATTCCCAGCAATACAAAGATTCAAGGCAATTCTGAAGGATCTCTGATGAAAAATGCTATCCATCTCCAGAGAAAGAACTGATGGAATCTTAATGCAGATTGAAACATACTGTTATTTTACTCTATTTTTCCTGTGATTTTTTTGTCTATTTTCTTTTACAACATGACTAATATGGAAATATTTTTGCATGACTGCACATGTATAACCCTTATCAAATTGCCTTCTCAATGAGAGGAGCAGGGAGGGAGGGTTGGGAGAGAATTTGGAACCCAATATTGTAAAAACTGAAGGTTAAAAAAACTTACATGTAATTGGGAAAAAAATATTAAAATTCAAAAAAGCCAAAGTTGTTGTGGGGCTCATATGCAATAATATTAGTGTTTTGCAAACCTGAAAGCATGATATAAATGTCAATATTATTTTAAGTAACAAACAATAATACATTTATAACTCAATGGACCCAAGATATTGTAATATTCCCTCCACTGGTACATATGGCATTCCTTCCTTAACTTCTCATTTTATGCAATGATTGTCTGTGTCTGTCCATAAATCTTTTGCAGAGTATTCATTCAATCTGCTGGAGGTCCTCCTCTGGTTCTCTGAACATGTCATGGATACCAATGTAGCACTTGGGCTGTCCATCTGTTATCTCTCACTCTTGCTACATGACTGGCCCAACTCCTTTTCTGGTCATATATGTCTTAATGATGTATTTTCCTTTACTTCTCATGCACAATTCATATGCAGTAACATCCTACAGCCTACTTATACCCACCATGCATTTTTTCATTGCCCTTTGGGTCACCTGCAATTGTTATTCTTCTGAGATTGTGGTGTTCTATGATTCTCAGCCATATACCATCACAGGGAGTAAACCATAAAGCACTATATAAATGTCAGCTCTCATTATAATTCTTATTTTGCAGCTTGGCCTGGAAGCATAACCACTACCATAACATTGTTTCTAAGAGGGAAATCATTCTAAGTCCCAGACAACGGACTTACAAACAAACCTTGGGAACAGATCCTGTACTTAAGTTCAAAGATCACAGGATTTACAACTAGAAACAAATTAGGGATCATGTGTCTGGTGCTCTGTGGATTTTGTGAGCATTAATAAAGGCAGCTAACATCAGGGGGAGTTTTTCAACTGAGGAGTTTGAGTGATTTGATAAAATAGAGTCCAACAAGAATAAGGTCAGGCTTAAAACTCACATGTGTCTGGAAGGCCCTTGATTTCATTAAATTGGACCGACAATCTCTGTCCATCTCATCTGCTGCCTAGCACCAAATCTTCACAGCCTAAAACTGAGACCTTGACTCTTACCCGCTCCCCAAATCCTTGTCCCTTCTTGTGAATTGTTTTGACCTTGGGGAATTTCTAGCTTTGACTGTTTCTGGTGGTTCTTTGCAGCTTACTAACCCAGCTGTCCTTCACTTTGGAAGACTAACCTTCTAGTCGTTTCCATAACTAAGATTATTTCTGTCATTTCTCTTTGGGAACTGACTTCACATTCAGTTTAAGAGCCACCTAAGAATATGACTTGTTGCTCTGGATTCACACTTTGTTTTGTGCTTTGTTTTTAATCAGAAATGTGATTTCTAAATTCAACCACCTAATCTATCTTTTCATCAGATTTGGCCTCAAGTTTTTTTTTTTTTACTGTCATTCCCCAAAATCAAATCCACTTTCAAAAGATTAAGATTTCCCAACAGTAAGGCTATTCAGGAAAATAAGTTATGAAATGTGAAGAGAGAAATCCAGAGTGTTTTAGTAGAAAAAAGTACTAAATCTAAAGGCAGATGACCTAGATTAGAATTCCAGATCAGCTCCTCTATAGTCATAGGTAAATTGCTTCACTCTCTAGCTGAAAAGAAAACGGTTGAACTAGATGAGCTCTAAGGTCTCTTGCAATTCTAAATTCCAGAATGAATCTTCAAAAGAAAATTTCAAAAATGTCGTAAGCAATGGAAGCATCATTAGAATTAGTGTAGAATCTTCTAAAATAGTTCTTTTGAATAAGACCCAATCCAAATGCCATCATCTCCAGCGGATCTTTATCCAACTCCCCCATACTCCACCCCACCAGATGAAAGTGATCTCTCAGTTTCTCATATCACTTTTCCTGGACTTCTCCCTTGTCCTATTGTGTGTGTGTGCATACGTGCACTTAGACTATAGAACATGTGTTCTAACCCTGAGGTCCATGATTTTTTTCTAATATTTCAGTAAGGGTATTTCATTATTATTGATTTCCCTTGTAACTCAACATATTTAATTTCATACATTTAAAAACATTATTTTGAGAAGGAATGCCTAGGCTTCACCACACTAAGGGTTCCATGATATAAATAAGGTAAAGAATTCCTGCTTTTTAGAATATAGCCTTTATCACATAATCCTTTGTATCCCTAGCACCAAATGAAGTGTCTTTCATGTAGAGGACACTTAATATATGTTTGTTGAATTAAATGGATTTGCATTGAATTCCTAAACTTTTTTGTTATACTATTAATTAACCACAGGCAGCTAGATGGCAAAGTGACTAGAGCTCTGGGAGAAAAGTCAGGAAGATCTGAGTTGAAATTTCACCTCAGATGTTTACTAGCTGTGTGACCCTGGGCAAATTATTTGACTTCTGTCTGCCTCGGTTTCTTCATATATAAAATGGGGACAATAATAACACCTACTTCCCAGGGTTGCTGTGAGGATCAAAAGAGATAATATATGTAAAGTGCCTGGCACATGGTAGGTGCTTATACATGTTTGCTTCCCTCCTTCCCTCTATTGCTCTCAGTGGGAAAGATAAGAAATTTTACTTTGGTGTTTGTATTCTTTAATAACCTGCTCTTTATTTCTGGATGCTTTGTTATTTTTTTCTTAACTATTTTAATATAAAATTGTACTTTTCATTAAAATAAGCTATTTGTGTAGAAATGTGTGTGTTGCCATTTCTCTTTGGTTGTGTTATTCAGTTAATCCTATCTTTGAGAAGTTGGGCCATTTAAATCATGAGGCTCAAGCCAAAACACTACCATCTACCAGTGCCCTATGGCAACATGCCCTAATAACCCACGAAGAACCCAGAAGGAAATAAACAGCCTCTTGAGTGCTGACCTTGCAAACCCAGGCCTATAAAGAGATAGTAAATGTCACATCAGCAAAGGAAAGAATTGCTTCAGTCAGTATGACACAATCTCCCTTTGGCTTGTGCTGGTTATTGTTAGTTGCAGGGGGTATCATCTTAAAATTCACCAATCCTGAATTAGCAGGAATTCTGAATAAGTCAGTGTTTCAGACTGTAACAGTGTGACTTTGTTACTCTCAAATACACACACACAGACACAAACACACACACACATATACAAATTAACTAATAAACAAAAACTTACCAAGAAGAGATAGATCTTGGAGGAGGTACTTTAAAGAGGAGAAGATAGTTTATTTGAAAAAGTGAGTCATTTAGGATAACAAGGTGGCACAATGGGTAGAGTGCTAGGGCTGGAGTCAGGAAGACCTGAGTTAAAATCTGGCCTCAGACACTTACGCCAGTGTGACCTTGGACAAGTCACTTAACCCCATTGGTCTCAATTTCCTCATCTATAAAATGAGCTGGAGAAGGAAATGGCAAATGACTGGTATCTTTGCCAAGAAATTCCCAAATGGAGTCATAAAGAGTCAGACACATTGAAAAGGACTGAACAGCAAGGATGATTTATTTTCCTGTACATTGTTTGTATACAGATTAGTGACTTACAAAAGTGGTCCCAAGGAAGTCTGTAAACCCTTCCTAGAAGGACAACCCAGCCTACTCTCTTAACTCTTCTCTATCGTGCCACACTTTAGACTGTTAATTATCTTGATTTCACTGACTACTCCTTGTTCATGCTCAAGGCCATGTCATTTTTACATTTGTTGTCATGATTTGTTCTCTTCTTTACCTTTTTTCTGATTTTGTTCACGCTGCTTCGCTTCTGGTTTGCATTGTGCAGAATATTGTTCCTTCCCTCTTTTTTTTTTTTTAAGCAATTGGGGTTAAGGAACTTGCTCAAGGTTACACAGCCAGTTATTTCTGGGTGTGGTGCTGAGTATCTGAGCCCGGATTTGATCCAGGTCATCCCGACACTGGGGTCGGTGCTCTTACTCGCTGAGCCACCTGGCCGCCCCTAAGCAATCGGAGTTAAGTAACTTGCTCAAGGTTACACGGCCAGGTGTTTCTGGGTGGGTGCTAAGTGTCTGAGCCCGGATTTGATCCCAGGTCATCCCGACTCTGGGGCCGGAGCTCTTACTCACTGAGCCATCTGGCCGCCCCTATTGTTCCTTCTCTTGCTTACACTATACATACTCTGATTTAGACTGTTTACCCTCCTTACAATTGATGCTCTGGGTCTTACTGCTTTTACTCTTCTTCACGTTGTTTGCAAAACTATTTCTGTGTACACACTGTGCTCTTGCTTTCAAGGCAGAGCAAAGGTAACAGAGTAGAATGTAAGCTCCTTGAGGACAGGAATTATCTTTCCTATTTCCACCTAGCACAGTGCCTGGTGCATTTGATGCGGTTTATTCATGTTCAACTCTTCATGACCCCCTACTGGAGGTTTTCTTGGCAAGGACACTGGTGTTGTTTGCCATTTCCTTCTCCAGAAGTGCTTAACAGAGGTACCTAAGTAGTCTAATGGAGAGGACACTGGGCCTGGAGTCAGGAAAACCTGAGTTCAAATCTGGCTTCAGACATTTACTTAACCTCTGTTTATCTCAGATTTTTTTATCTGTAAAATGGGAATAATAAAAGCACCTATCTCTCAGGGTTGCTGTGAATATCAAATGAGATAATATTTATAAAGTACTTACCACAGTGCCTGGAACATGTGCTGTTTTCAGTCGTGTCTGTCTCTTCATGACCAGGTTTTCCTGGCAAAGACACTGGTGAGGTTTGCCATTTCCTTCTCCAGTGGATTAAGGCAAACAGAAGTTAAATGACTTGTCCAAGGTCTGAGGCCAGATTTGAACTCAAGTCTTCCTGACTCCAGGTCCAGAGTTCTATCCACTGATCCATCTAGCTACCTCCATTGGACACATAGTAGGTACTTAATAAATATGTGTTCCTTTCTCCTTAATAAATGTTTGTTGGTTGAGTGGTAGATGTTAAATTAGGAAGATCTGGACTCAAGTCCAGTCTCAGACACTCTCTAGCTGTGTGACCTAGGGCAAATAATATATACTTTCTGAGGTTTAGGCAGTCATGTAATAGTGGTCCAGGAGCTTATTTCTTCTTCTTCTTCTTCTTCTTCTTCTTCTTCTTCTTCTTCTTCTTCTTCTTCTTCTTCTTCTTCTTCTTCTTCTTCTTCTTCTTCTTCTTCTTCTTCTTCCTCCTTTTTGGAGGGCAGTTGAGGTTAAGTGACTTGCCCAAGGTCATACAGCTAGTTTTGTGTGTGTGTGTATGTGTGTGTGTGTGTGTGTATGTATGTCTGTATGTGTTAAGTGTCAAAGGCCGGATCTGAACTCAGGTCCTCCTGATTCCAGTGCAGGTGTTCTATTCGCTGCACCACCTAGCCACCCCTCAGGAGCTTATTTTTTACATGCTTCTTTATAAATATTGTTGTTATTCAGTTGTTTTTTTCAGTTATGTTCTACAATTTGTGACCCTATTTGGGGTTTTCTTGGCAAAGATACTGGAGTAGTTTGCCATTTCCTTCTCCAGCTCATTTTGTAGATGAGGAAACTGAGGCAAAGAGGGTTAAATAACTTGCCCAGGGCCACACAACTATTAAGAGGCTGGATTTGAGCTAAGGGAAATGAGTTTTCCTGACTCCTGGCCTGGAAATCTATCTACTGCACCACCTAGATACCCATATATTATTGATAATTATAGTTCAATATAATTGGTTTCCTTTGTAATCTCACACATTTTTATTTTGTGCACTTTAAAACATTATTTTGAGAAGGAGTACATAGGGCAAAGGGGCCTATGACATCGAAGGGGTTCAGAAGCCCTGCTCTAAGATGTGCTTCTAGGTTACAGCTGGGTTATGTTTGGAAACCACAGAGAGAATACCCACAGCAGACCCATGTCAGGGAACTCTGGTTTTCATTATTTATACCGTTTGCCATGCTCATACCCTGTTTCTACCTCTGCTTACACTGGTTATACCCTTGTTTATACTATCTATACTTGTTTTAGGAGGTTTATACTTAGAGTGCTATTATTTATTTTGTTTATTCATGGGTTTGCCCTGGTTATGCTCTTGTTTGCCCTAGTTAGACTTTTATTTACTCTCTTCCGATTGACAGTGCAAAAGCCAGCTTCAGGACAATTGACATACAGAAATATCCCAGCTCAGATAGTACAGCATCTCTCTGAACTAACAAACTCAGCCACATGGGTCTTAATACTGTATTAAAATTATATTTTTTAACTCAAAATGCACCAGAGGCTACTTTGGCAACCAAATTCTAAGGTTTAAGGTCTAGGTTTTCTTATGACTTAATCACTGGATAGCACCAAGGCACCCCATAATCTACAAGAAATAGATGGACCAAGAATCCAACAGAAACAGAGCCTCAGCCATGGCCTGACAAGACCCTCAATAGATACTTTAATCTGATGATAGTCAACATTTCTATGATGGCATAAAGACACTGTCTTATCTTTTTTTTTTTTTTTTTACAATTTAAAAGGAAGAAAAAAATCAGGAATGGTTTTAATTTTCTGGGGCTGCTAAAGAAAATGACTTCTTCCACATTCTGTCAACTGCATTAATAATGGTGAGAATAATTCACATCTCTCTAACTCTCGAATCACATATGCCTGCTATCTCTTCCGGTCTCTTCTCCAAAGTCCCTGCTGCCTGGTGGAACAATAGGGAGAGATCTTGTTTACAAATTGTACATTGAAATGTAGGTTACCGATGGAGGCAACAGGTTTATGCTGACAGGTCACTTTAGATTGGAGTTTAATTTATGAAGATTGCTTTACCTGGGGCTGTGGTAATCTATGCCTATGGAGTAACTCACACTCTGCCTCATTTCGAATGCAGTCAAAGGCAGCCATATTTCACAATGACAATGTAATCACAGATCCACATTAAAAAGTCATTATTGTTTAGAATCCAGCTTGGTTTGAAAAACACTTACTATAAAATTCAACAGCCTTTGTAAATTACAGAAAGGTTTACTCAAGAATACAAGGTGCTGTGATTTAAATCAGGAACTTACTTCTTTATTGATTCAATGGGATTTCGTAGGTCACTGCATTTATGGGGACTGATTAGTGAGTAATCAAAGTAGTAAACTCCTCCCTTGTCGGTTCATAAATAATTATGAATTGAATTTGCAGTCCCTCAGTTTCACATGCAAACACTTCCCCCCCTGCAAAAAATTGTACATTCAACTTTGGAGGTCATTGATAGAACAGTCTTGGGATCCCTAGCTGGAAGAATGAAAGATCCCTCTCCCATGGAGCATTCAGAGATTTGGAAAAGTATCTTCTTCACAACAAATCCCCAGAAGCAAAGACTGCTAATATTCTCATGCCCATTTCACAAATTAGAAACCTGAGGTTCAAAGAAGTTAAATGACATATAGAATCATCGGAAGACACCTTAGAGGACATCATGTACGCCACCACCCCCTTCAAATTACAGATGAGAAAACGGGTGGTTAGGTGACCTGCCCAAGATCACCCAGGTAGCGAGTGACATAGCTGATGACCAAACACAGATTTCCTGACTCCAAAGTCAGACATCTTTCTGTAGCATGTGTAGGAGCAGGGATCGAAAGCCAGAGTTCCCTTCTCCTCACCCTGGTCCTTTTGTCACTATGCCACTCAAATGGAAAAAGGAAAGTGAGAACAAATAAAGACAACCCTCACTCTACTCTTGTCCCTGTCATGGCCACTTGAACTTTGGGTCAGAGGCTTTGGACACATTGAGCTGAAAGAGCAAGTCAGGTGCAGGATTCATTCAATCAGCAACCATCGATTAAAACCCTGTTGTCCCAGGAGCTATTGCACACTCAGTATACAGGGATAGAAGTGAAGTAATCCTGGTCATCAAGGACTTTAGACTCTGTGAAGAATGTGACGGAGACACATACATATACAGATGGATTAAAAAAAAAAGATACTAGGTGATTTTGAGAAGGCAGCAGCAGCTGAAGGGAAGGGACACGAAGGTGAGCCAGCTGACTGATGGCAATTCTAGAAAGATATTTGAGAGGCATCACAAAGTAGTCAAGGAGCACTGTGGCTTTGAGTCAGATGGTGCTGGCCTGGCAATATGCTAGTGCTGGGGCTAGAGGGAAGGAGAGACAGACTTCACGGCAAACTGCAGGCTCACCTTCCATATAAGAGCAGACACCTACTAGATGGCAAAGCTGGGACAAAGTAAGTGACTATGGAGTAGAGTCCATTGGACAGCCTTGTGATCCCGTGGTTACTGAGGGATAGATTACAGCTGGAAGGTACAGACCTTAGAGATCATCTGGTCCAATCCCTCAATTTACACATAAGAAACTGAGCTTTATGGAAGTTGTTCAGTCCTTTTTCAGTCATGTCTGACTATTTGTGACCCCATTGGGGGTTTTCTTGGCAAAGATACTAAAGTGGCTTGCTATTTCCTTCTCCAACTTATTTTACAGATGAGGAAACTGAGGCAAACAGGGTCAAGTAACTTGCCCAGGGTCACGCAGCTAGTAAGGGAGGCCAGATTTAAACTCAAGAAGATGTCTTCCAGACTCCAGGTCCAGCACCCAATCCACTAAGCCACCTAGCTGCCTTTATAGAAGTTAAACTCACCCAAAGTCACACATGTGAAAGTCAAATAAAACCAATATTTGAATCCAGATCCTCCAACTCTAAATCCAACTTTCCACTATGCCATACTGATGTGTGCACAAGGTTAGGGCTTGGATATTATTACTTGGTGCCTTCTCTATCCTCACCCCCACTATAGTGTGAGTATGCAATGATCAAATGCTCTAAAATCAGATTTTTATCTAGTGAAATTCTGGAGAGTCACACAAAGCTGTACTTACCTCTCTTTTTTTGCTTTGAATAGAATGGTTGCAGTAGTGAGATACAGAGACAGAGTAACTGAAAATTCACTGAAAGGGGAGCAGGAAACTTCATCAAACAACCTCTGCCAATTTAAAGGCCGTGTGTACAGGAACCGTTGGAGCATTGCTCCAATGAGCAGATAAATTCTGCCTACTTAGTGGAGTTTTAAACTCTGGATTTATATCTGTACAAGCATGCCATCATTCGTACATTACTGTACATGCTGGGCTTATTGAATTCCTACTTAGCTTTGCACGGATGGAGATCATTGTCCTGTATGGGCAACTGGGGATGCTTGGGAGGGAATGAAGGTACCAGGGTGGGGGCAATAAAAGCGAACAGACCAACAAGTCCATTTTAGGCTGTGCTCTTCCTTTCCAGACTGATTCCACACAATTCCCTTTCATACAGTCTTCAGTGCACCTAAACTGGCATTCCTGCTGGTCTTCACTCTCATCTCCCATCTCCATGTGCATGCCCGTCTCACCTCCACTTCTTAGAACCCTCTGCTTCCTTCAGAACTCAGCTCAAAGGCCACCTTCCTCATGAAACCTTCCCGGGTCTCCCCAGCTGTAAGGGTCTCCCCCTCCCCCACCACATAACTTCATATTTATCTTGTTCACCTCTTGCATACATTTATATATACTCCTTGCTTCCCCTGGTAGATTGTGATCTTTTCAGGGAAGGGACTGTGTGATTAGAGCTGCCCCTCATTCCATGCAGCCTAGGCTAGTTTTCCTATTATTTCCTATCATTACATTCTATGGTCCACAAGAGTCTCATTGTATTCTAATCCCAAACCTGAATCACATGGCTGGTTTGAGTTAGGTTTAATCCAAAACAGACCATTTCATTTCTATCTTTTTATCTCAAACCTTATAGTTGGAGGCATTTAATAAATATTTGTGATTAAACTAAATAAGTAAAATCTATTTTTAATTAAATTAAAATTAAATAAATAGTAGGCATTTAATAAATATTTATGTATTAAAATAAATAAAATATATTTTAAATTAAAATGAAATCTGTGAATTAAAATAAAATAAATAGGCATTTAATAAATATTTGTGGATTAATCAATTCAGAAACTTTAATAAAGTATAAACTAGTATCCCACCCATCCTTCTAAGCCTAGGTCCAATGACAGCAACTCTATGAACCTAGGGTCATAAATTTAAAGTTGGAAGGGGCCTTGGAGACATTCTGATGCAACTCTCTCATTTGGAGGTGGGGAAAATGAGGGTCATTGAGGTTAAGTGACTTGCCCAGGGTCACACAGCGAGTACTTAAGCTAGTAAATTTCAGAGGTGGAATTTTGACCCAGATTTTCCTAATTCTAAGTCTAGCACTAGATCCTATGACCAGAATCTTTTGCTCTTTGGGGACATTGGCCAGTGCACTGAAGCATGTGGCTTTGCCATGGTTGGAAGCCATATGTTGCTCGGCTATCGACCAACAGCATGAGTCTGATGAGGGCAATTCGACTTCCTAATTTTAGTTTCTTCATTTATAAAATAATGACAACATAGCACAGTAGAAAAAAAAAACCCTGACTCTGGGTTCAAATATCTTTTGCCTTAGGCATTTAACCTCATTAGATCTCAGTTTCCTTAACTGTAATATTAAACCAAAACAGGGAGCCTCTGAACTGGCTTCTAGCCCTCAAGTTATGACCCTGTGAACCTAAAAATGAGGAGTAGTGTGATTTAGAGGAATAAGCATTGGATGTGATATCTAGAGGATACAAAATTTAAAAAATTAACAGAGGCAGCTAGGTGGCACAGTTAATAGAGCACTGGTCCTGGAGTCAGGAGGACCTGAGTTCAAATTCACCCTCACATACTTGACACACTTTCACTTGGGCAAGTCACTTAATCCCAATTGCCTTGCTTTCTCCCCTCCAAAAATAAACGTGATGTGTATCATTAAATGTGTATGAAAAAGTACTATTTGAGGTTTCAAGAGTGCAAGATAATTTCAAAATAGGAGGTAACTTATGGACTTGGCTGGGTAATCCTGGACAAGTCACTAAACGTCTCTGTGTTTTGGTTTACACATTTATAAAATGAAGGCATTGGACTAGATGACCTTCAAGGTCTGTTCCAACTCTAAATCTATGATTTTTATCTTGGCTATTAGACAAATAGCACTTTTAAACCTTAAATAGCTCTAGAAGCCTGAGATACTATTTCATGATCAGGAGCTTTTCCTTAAAAGTGAAGAAGACTTTTGCCCTCTGGGGCTAAAGTGTCAAACAAATTGGGGTGAGAGGTGGGGAGGCAACATAGCAGCAGCAACACTCCCCAGTGGGCCTGAACCAAATAAAAATGTAATTGGGGAATATTTCTGAAGCTACATTAAAAATGACATGATACGGGTAATGATAATTTGTAGTTTTCCAAGTCAATAGGCTTCCTCTTCCTATTTGTGTTTGACACCTCTGCTCCTAGGGGCACTCTAAAACACCTGTTAAATAATCTTTGATCTGGGGCCACAGCTCACCAAGCTCACCATCAGATGCCTCACAATCCCTTCCCACCACCCTCCAGGAACCACAGAACCACCAAGCCCTTCTGCAAGGCCTTTGCTTTTAGGGGAAGCCTTAGATGATACAAAGTCTGCTGAAGTCACTGGGGAAGGTAAATTCCCCAAAGGCCTGCACACTCACATACAAAACTAAATTCCCCACACTCTTGTGGACAAAGATCTGCGACTCCTGAGCTGGCCTGAGTGTCCTCCTACACAATTGTGCATTTTCCCTTTTGCAGCAACTTGACCCAACCAAAAGTGGTTCCCAATTACCAAGCACTAGAAGATCAAATCCACACTTCATCTTGACATTTGTGACCTTCCAAAATCTAGCTCCAATCTCCTTTTCCAACCTTATTTCTACTGCTTTCCTTCACTCACCCTAACTCTAAGCTTGATTGCCTGCCTCCCTCTTCTTTTAGAGAAGCAGGCTGTCATATAAATTAAGAGGATTTTAGACATAAGAGTCAGAAAGCACTGGATTCAAATCCCATCTCCGACACTTACTTTACGTATCCTTGGGCAAACCACTTATTCTCTCGGAGTCTCATATTCTTCCTCTATAAAATGGATATAATAATCTTTGTAGTACAAACCTCACAGGCAGCCATGTGAGACATAATGAAATAGCATGTGCAAAAAAACATTAAAGTACTATGTAACATTTTCCTGCCCTGCATCTCCAGGTCAAACACAAGGCCTCATAAATAGAAGGTTGATAAATTCTTTTTGGTTAAATTAGGATGCTGAGGGAAAGGGACAGATCAACATTGGAGCGCCTATTGCCCAGGCATCCCTGCACTGGTTCTAATCGACTAGCCAGTCATCAACAATTGTTGATACAGTAAAACAATTCCAGATGTGTAACCACGGATACTTCTCTTCTCCTACTACAGGAAGTGGCCCATACTTCCTCCATCTGGGTGTTGGGTTTCTGCTGGGCATCTTCTGTTGAGGGTGTGGCTGTTTACCAGCTGTTAAATGCCTATGTACTTGCTTTTGGCAGGGATACGTCCCAGCTTTCAGACGTGCATCTCTGACACATGTGGCCTTCCTTGATTCCCCTATTTTGAAATTATCTTTCCCTCCTCAAACTTCAAATAGTACTTTTTCATACCCATTTAATAGCACATATCATGTTTGTTTGTTTTATTTTGTATTATATGTCTTGTTCTGTCATTTCAATCATGTCTAACTCTTCATGACCCTATTTGGGGTTTTGTTGGCAAAGCTACTGGAGTGGTTTGCCATTTCCTTCTCCAGCTCATTTTACAGATGAGGAAACTGAGGTAGACAGGGTTAAGTGACTTGCCCAGGGTCAAACAGCTACTCAGTGTCTGAGGTCAAATTTAAGTTCAGGAAGATGAGTCCCCAGTCACTGTGCAAAAGGGGGACAGAGACATCTACTCACAGAGTTGCTGCGATGAAAGTGTTTTATGAGCCTTAAGACAAGATAAATTATAATTAGTCAATTCAACAATTATTATTAAACACCCACTATGGGCCAATGCACAGCTAAGACCTAAGGATAGTAAGACTAAAACAATACAACCTTCACCCTTCTGCTGAGGATTAACAACAGGAATGCAGAGAAGTCAATATCAAATAGACATAAAATTGTTACTACTACAGTTGTTACTATTATGTCTCACCCTCCCCTATTCACAGTGAGATCCCTGAGGGAAGAGACTGTGTCTTATTCATCTTCCCATCTACTTCCCATCCCTCCCCCAGGACTTAGCACAGTGTTCTGTGCACTTCAGATACAACAAACGTATGATGGATCAGAGAGGCAGCTTTAGTACAGTGGAAAGAATCCTCCTGATGAAGCTTCAGGACCATTGACATCCAACCAATGTAATCCTGGCTCTGTCATGTGCATCAGTTCTGTGACTGTCTAACAAGTTACTTCCTCTGAACAGACCTCAGTTTCTTCATCTGTAAAATGAGGAGGGTGGACTTAACGATACGTGAAGTCCCTGCTAGTGCTAAACAGCTGTAAATCTTTTATGGAGTCAGACTGAAGAGAAGACCTGTTAACCTAATTCTGTAATGAGGCGCTTGATTCTGTGCACCCAAGGCTGACGTGTATATTCCAATTCACCTGGAAGGCATCAGCTTCATTTGCCCATTCATTCATCCAAAGAACATTGGTTGAGCTATGGAAACTTTGATGAATTCAATCAATATTTATTAAGTATTATGTTCAGGACCTTCTGTTCGCTGATAGGGATTCAGAGTTGAACAACAACATAGTCCCTCTCTTCACACAGCTTAAAGCCTAACAGCCTTCGCTCTGATTGAGTGACTCCTCAGAGAGCCTCCATTTAAGGATAGTGCCCAGACCAGCCTTCTCTCCATTCCCCACAAGGTTAGGCTCTGGATTTCTCCATCATGCCCCAGCACCAGGTACCTTCCCTCCCCTCCTCCCTTTTGTGTGTCATCTTGTCCCATTAGAATGTAAGCTCCTTTAGGGCAGGGACTTTTTTTTAAACTGTATTTGTATTCCCAGCACTTAGCAGAGAGTATGGCAAGTGCTTAATAAATGTTTTTTGACTGACAAACTAACACAGCAGAGCAAGACAAACATGTTTGTGATGAAAAACCTCATCCAAAATTTAATCAAGAACATGGAGACCTCTTAGGATAAGAATAGGAATTTATTCTCGGGGTTCCCCAGGAAAAGAGGGCAGTCTTCCCGCAGATTGATCATGAGGAAGAGGCACGTTACAAAAGGCAGAACAAGAATTTATAACCTAATGCAGTCAACCCCCCCCCCGCCCCCACGGCTATCCCTTCTCCCATTGGCTGAGAGGTGGACTCAAGTCTCAGCGCGAAGATCTTCCCCAATGGCAAACAACAGGGGAGCCTGCCACTATGGCTTACAAAGAACAAGGATGCTGATTGACAGCAAGGGAAAGGGGAGGAAGGATCCCAAAGGCAATGGGGGAGGAGTGAGCTCGGGCTGTTCCTGACTCCCACTGGCCCGGAGTCCACAGAGGCGGGAAATCAGAAAGCCTCCTGAAGGGGCTTGCTGCTGATTGACAGCAGAAGTGAAGGGGTGAGGGAGGGGAGAGGTGAAGTAGACAGAACGGGCACCAGTTTATAAGATCCATTCTGAGAAGTTTTTAAGTTTTCACTCTCCGCACAAACACATGTATACTTATGGTTCAGGAGAGAGTGGGAAGAGGAAAGATGAGAGGTCTGTTTCAAGACCATGAGAAATCAGAAGAGAGAAAGGTCTTTGGGGCATCAGGGAAGGTTCCAGGAGGTGATTCCCAAACCTGGGCTTTGAAAAAATATATATAAATTTCCTTATGTTTTTATAAGCTTCATAATCTAGGAGGCAAGTAGGATGATTTCACGAAGTATGGGGAGAAGGCAGTGTGGTGTCATGAAATGACACTGGGTTAGGACTGGGATGAAATCTCAGATGTTTCACTTACCACCTGTGTGATCTTAGGCAAGACCCTTGACTTTCCCCTGGCTCAGCTTCTTCTCTTTTGTAAAATGAGAGGGTTGGACTAGATGATCCAAAGTCCCTTCCAGTCATTGGTCACTGATAAATTACAGCATTTAATAACCTTTTGGGGGAAAACAGGCTTTAATTTCATTGATGTAGTGAATTTCCAATACCATTGATTATCAGCAGCTCCACTGTATCTTATATTCATAGAGAGTTGCCTGAGGCTGGGAGTGGTTAAACCCCTTGCCCAGGGTCACTGGTGTATCTGAGACAGAATTGGAACCCAGCTCCTCCTAACTCCAAGGCCAGCCTGCTATTCCCTAGGCTACTCAGCCTGCCTTCAGGCTCAGCTGACTCTCTTGAAATAGTCACTTGTTCAGTCACTTCATTCGTGTCAGACTCTTTGTGACCCCATTTGGAATTTTCTTGGCAAAGATCTTGGTTTGCCTTTTCCTTCTCTAGCTCATTTTACACATGAAGGAACTGAGGCAAACTCATGGGTTAAGTGACTTGCCCAAGGTCCCACAGTTAGTAAGCATCTGAGGTCAGATTTGAACTCAGGAAATGAGTCTTCCGTCTTCAGGCACAGCACTCTATTCACTGCACCACCTAGCTGCCTTCTTGGAACAGAAAGGTGTCCAAATAAAAATATCCTACTAGGTATAATTTCTCTAGTTGTTGGTTTTTTTTTTTTTTAACAGATTTTAGTGAATTTTAGACTCTAGGCAAAAGTGCAGAAATAGACACATAAGAGAATGAACTCAGGACTGACATGGAATAATATTGAGGGAGCTACCTAGGAAACGAACTTACTTGATTGGTTCTATTACTTACACACAACACACATACATGCATGAACCAAGTATATGATCTAGGAATACCTTATAGAACATGGAGTCATTAAAACCAAGACCCTCTTGGAAACCTTTTCGTTGTTTTCCAGGGCCTTAAAGACTGAGGAGTTTGTGAATTTCCTTATCAGAGGAAGTAGAAGACCTGGCTGACCCTTACCCTCTGGATGTAGCCCCAACACTTGTCTTCAAGTTTAGGCAGGCTGTTATGGAAAGGATATGAGCCTGCCCATTTTTCATTTTCCATGAATCTCATTTCCACTGAGCAATAGATACAGTGATTTAAGTTAGAGATAAAAGAAAAACTTTCTGACTGCCCAGCCAATGGGAAGATGATGGGATCTTTTCATATTTTGTAGGCTCAGTCACTGGCCTAGTCCATGGACTTGGGAGAGGCCTTCCTCTGCTCAAAACCCTACAATCACTCCCTATAACCTCCTGAGTAAGGTCCCAACTTATGCCGGGCATTTAAGGCCCTCCACAATATGGCACCACCTCACTTTTCTACCCTCATATACTCATCCCACCCTGGGGCCTGCTCTGTC
Organism: Petaurus breviceps papuanus; assembly: GCF_028583685.1. Lineage (NCBI taxonomy): Eukaryota > Metazoa > Chordata > Mammalia > Diprotodontia > Petauridae > Petaurus > Petaurus breviceps. The sequence goes on from NW_027186428.1 coordinate 5,056,009, forward strand.
CTGGTGAGTCCATAAATTCAAGTCCACATAGACCACTGTTTCTAATCAGCCCTGGCCATGCTTCATGTCCCACCCCAGCCACCTTCTTACTATTTGCCCAGCCACCCCTTCTCTCCTCTCCATCTCTTCCATTAGGAAACTTAATCAAACCAAAACTACCACTGTCACTAGAAAGAGTATCTTACTCAGTTCCTCCCTGCCACAATCCCTGTGATTTCCCAAACCAAAACACCCTTTCCTGGCCACCACTCCCCCATTAGAATAGAATATGGTGGATAGGGGAGGCAAGGACCGAATTACCTTTTAATTTATATTTCCAGGGCTTGGAAACCAATAAGCACTTAACAAATGCTTCTACACTCATTCATTCATTCTGTTCTACTTCTTCACCTAAACTGAACTACTCTGGTCCCCAACCTACCACATGCCCTCCTCATTCCATGCCTCTGCTATTCCCTATGCCTAGAACTGACTCTTCCCTATATTCCTACTCATCCTTTCAGTCCTAGCTCCTGTGCCCCCTCATACAGGAAGCTTTCTCTGGGATTCCTTTGGTGGTCAAAGCACTGTCCCACCCAGACCTCATATATCATATTGGACTCATCATAAAACATAGACTAGTATAGTTACCTGCACTTTTGTCTTATCCCTTTACCAGACTGTGAGCTCCCTTCTCAGTTCTCCATACCTCTACACCATCACCTCCACAAGAGCTCCCTTGGGACTGGACCTCATTCGCTCTTTTCTCCTCTTCTGTTTTCCAAGACTGTGAGCCCTCTGAGGGCAGAGACCAGGTCTGCTATTCCTATGCATCTCCTAGATTTTGAGTTTCCTAAATTCAATGACCAGAGAAGTGTTCCCACCATCTCCCTCCCAGATTAGGGACTCCCTGAAGGCAGGATCCATTCTGCTTCTTTCGCAGCCATCCCAGACCAGACTGAGCTCTCCAAAGGTGAGGTCACTGGATTGCTCCTTTTCCCATCTTTCCACAGCACATCCAAGAGAGCCATCCTGGGCACACTGTGGGAACTCAATAATAGCTTGTTGAATTTAATTGAAACTGAAATTGGAATTGTATTGATTTGGAATTGAAACTGAATTGAATTCAATTGCATTGAATGAGAATCCAAATCTCCAGTGAGTTTTAGACAGATGAGCAGAACCCTGGGGACCTTGGAGGGGGCAGGCCTGGGGCAAAACTAAGGAAACCATTTACCCTGCCTGCCCTTAGCCCTCTGGGGACAATCTAGTCATGAGATTAGACTACTAATTGAAACTGTAAATCAAAAAAAGTCCCATTGATAGAGTCTCTTTAATAAAAGCTGAGATGGTGCTCAGACAATCCTTCAAAAGCCAGAATCTGAGTATCAGAGATTCATCAAGAGCCGCTGATCACAAAATTCTCAGTAATTACTGCCATAAACCACAATGCTAATTAGTCAGCCCAGGTCTGGGCAATTCTCTCATCTCTCATTGCTTCCTTCACCCCAAACCTCACGCTTCCAAAACATGGTAGGCACACTCACTGGCACACAGGAGATGTAGCTTGCTGATTGAGTCATATAGCCTTACTAAGAAGACACTGACAAATCGGAGCATATTCAGAAGCAGGCGGTGAGGGTAGTGAGGACATTAGAGAGCTTGCCCAGTAGGGACTGAATTACAAGATATCCAGAGAAGCCTTAGAGAAGGAAATGGCAAACCACTCCAGTATCTTTGCCGGGAAAACCCCAAATGGGGTCACAAAGAGCCCAACATGACTGAAATGACCAAACACCAATAACAACAACAAGAAAAACCTCTTTATCATAGGATCATGGAGCTGGAAGGGACTTCTAGTCCTGCCCCTACATTTTTTACAGATAAAGAAACTAAGACCCAAAGAGGTTAATGATGAGGTGCAGGCTCTGGGAACCCCTTGAGCTCTCCTTCAATCTTTGAGGTACAGGCTCTGGGAATCCACCTTGAACTCTGATTGAATTGTCCCATTTTTATGAGGCATTTGCAGGAGGCAATAAGCCTTACATTGTGGCTGGGCCCAGACCTCTGTTACTAGCCTAGCCCTCCTTTGTCCAGCAGTTTCCCACCCTTGATCCTCCTGTTCCACCCTTGAACTGGCCTGGCCCACCATTGTCTGTTAGCTCCAGGTAGCCTCCAGCAACTTCCCACCCTAAATCATTCATTACTGGAGTCTGACCTCATCTGACTCCTGAAGACCCTCCCCAAATTCCTCCCCTAGACCACCCCTAGATTCCTCCCACAACGTTCTGTATATAAGACCCTATCTTGCCTCCATTTGTGTGAGAGCACCATAGAATGACCTAGCATAGACTTACTCTGTGTCAGATGATTCTGGCCCACTTGTCCAATGCAAGTGTCACAGATACCTAGGCTCCTTAACAGTCTACCCAATATGGTGAACTTTTAATAAACTTTACTTTTCTGTGGCTGAGAGAAGGCTTGAGTTTAATTCATTCTTCAGGACCTGTGTGTTGGCATTTTGGGGTCTCCCAAGCAACTCTAACCCTATTTATGGGTAACCTCTTCAGTTAAGACTTCCTCAAGATCACACAAGTAGTGAGCAGCAGAACTGTGATTCCCACTCACAGCCACTGATTCCAAATCTATTGCTTTTTCCAAGGTTGGAGAAGGGAAGAGGTGACATTACTGTCTCAGCATTTGAAAGATTTTCATGTGAAATAGGTTTTGAATTTGCTCCGTTTAGCCCCTGGGGGAGGGATGGGGCAGAAGTGGGAGGAAAGGGAAGTATGGGAGAGGCAGATTTTTGTTCAATGCAGCTCTTTAAACATTTGATTAAAGGAAAACTGTCCCTTCAAAAATGAAATGCCTTGAGTTACCCCTCCCAGGTTGTTGTGTTTGTCCTTAGTTCTTGGAAGAAGACCATGACATTAGGGAAATGATGACATGACTTGTAATTAACTTTGATTTGAGTGAGGGAAGGCTGTGCAAGCCTCCCTGGAGTCTCCAAGTGAAGGCTGGTTGACTACTTGCCAGTGATATTGTGGAAGGGTTCTCTGTTCAACAATGGCTTGACCTCTGAAACTCTTTTCAGATCTGGAATTCCAGGATCCTATGCAAATGACTCTTCCTGGGAGACCTTCAAATCAGACCCTGACCCACACCCTCCCAGACATGAGCTCAGGAATCCCCAGGACAGGCCTGATTTGGTGACCCAGATGGTAGAAAAATGGTAGCCTAAAATCCTAGACTCCATCAGGCCCTTTGATGAAACCATAAGGCCATGTAGCCCATACACCACCTCCCCCCTGGTGGCAGTTACAGGTACTGCTCACTGAATGTGGACTGACATGAATTGCTCAACACAAACCCACCTTGCAAATCCAAACTGAGAAAGTGATCCTCAGTGTTAACAATCACCAAACCTGAGAGGGCAGAGAATAGTCAAGGGGAGAAACAGTAATGGAGAGTAATAAAATAAAACTACCTTTCTGATCTTAAATCATATTTCTTCCCCGCATGGAGTCTAGGCTCCATGTGAAGCATTCAGTTTGTTCCCCCCAAATATATCCTGTGCTAACACGGGGCCTTGTGTCACCCTCCCTTTGTATCTGTTGAATTTCTACCCATTTTTAAAACTTGATCTTATGCCAATTCCTCCATGTAGCTTTCCCTGATTACTCTCAGGTAGTAACCATCTTCCCATAGGGACGACCCTATAGCACCTTGTTTTCTATCTTGTCAATACATTCATTACAGACTGTAGTTGCTTATGTTGGGGCACATAGGTGACTCCATGGTCCTGGAGTCAGGATGACACGAGTTCAAATCTGCCTTAGATACTTACTATCTCTGTGACTCTAGGGAGGCCACTTAACTCACATTGCCTCAGTTTCCTCATCTGGAAAATGAGCTGGACGAGGAAATGGCAAACCACTCCAGCATCTTCACCAAGAAAACCCCAGACAGCATCACACAGAATTGGACGTGACCGAAATGACTGAACAACAACAACAGTTGTTTTCAATGGTACATTTATCTTACCTGAGAGCCACCTAAGGACAGGAGCCCTTTCTTATCTAAACTGAGGAGACAAGACTGGACTTACAATTAGAGGACCTAAGTCTAAATGCAGACTCTGCCTGACCCTCTGTGTGATCTTGGACATGCCCCTTCCCTTTTCTGGGAGTCAGTTTTCTTGTGGGAAGAAACATGATCCAGTAGAGAGAATGTCAGGTTTGGAGTCATAAAATAGGAGGTAGAATTCCGGCTCTTACCTTGTGACCTTGGGTAAGTCTTAACCTCTTTGGACCTCAGTTATACTTTTTACTTCTAAAATGAGGGAACTGGATTAGATGACCTCTACCAAATGTACCTACCAGATGTCTACCAGATGTCCCTATCAAATTTTAAATCCTAGGACCTCATATGGTTCCTCTGCCCAGCACAATGGTCCATATAAAAGAGACTTAATAAATGTTTATTGATATGGAATGGAATTGTATTGAATTAAATTAAACACTGCAGAGAGGTTCCTGTTTCCTTTTTGCCCAGAGCTATCTCCCATTCTAGGATGTCACTTGATTTGTGGGTAAGTCACTTAATTTCTCTAGATTCGGTTTCTTCATGGATAAAATGAAGACGAGAGGAAATGAGGACTAGATGAAACTAAGAATGCTTTTATGTCTGGCTTTATGCTCCAGGAGTCCGTCCCCCCCATCTGGTTGACTCCCACTACACTCCCAATTCTAACATTCTGTAGTCTATGTTCTAAGGCCTCTTCCAGCTCCAGACACAAATCCTATGATCCTAACACGGTGGAGCAGGCCAGAAGCAGCTTGAGATGATGGGAAGTTCCAGCACCAGGAAGGAAGCTTTTATGCAGCAATAAAAGAGAATGATCTATCCCTGTCCACCAGTGTTTATAAACATATTGTAAACAAGCAGAAATGAACAGCTCATCTCTCTGAGGGGAACAGATGCATCCTTAATCCTTATTAACTGTTTTTTTCTGCCTTAGGGTCTGGCACTGGTGTATGGTCCTGGAAGAAGAGGAGATGGAGGAGGGAGAGCCTTGTGGCTCCTGCCTCTGACTAGGACATGTCTGCTGAGACTGGTGGCAGCCACTGTCAGCAGGGGCACTGGGGCAGCTCGGGGACACAGTGGGCAGAGCCCTGGGCCAACTTAGGAAGGTTTACCCTCAAACCTGCCCTCAGAAACTTCCTAATCATCTGACTGGGCAAGTCTTTTAATCTTAGTATGCCCCAGTTCTCTCAGCCATAAAAAAAGGATAATAACCCCTACCTTCCAAGGTTTGTGAGGATCAAATGAGGTCATATTTGCAAAGCACTTATCACATTTTTCACTTTCTTCCTTGATTTTTAATATGAGTCTTATATAAAATGACTAATATGGAAGTGTTTTACATAATTGTATATGTATCAACTACTCGGATTGCTTGCTGTCTCAGTGAGGACAGGAAGGAGGGATAGAATTTGAAACTCAAAACTTTTAAAAAATGTTTTGAAAAATTATTTTGACATGTAATTGGGAGGAAATTAAATACATATTTTTAAAAATTACTTTGCACAGTTCCGGGCATATAGTATGTACTTAATAGATGCTTATTACTTTCTGCCCTTCCTTACATTGCTGCAAGTGTCAGCATTGAATTAAACCACGTGGTTGTGGTTGTTGTTTTCAGGTCTATACCGCACCTTCTTTATACAACACCTGCCCTGTGAAGCAGAAAATATATCAGTATCCTCATTTATATGGTCAGCTCAGTGGTACAGAGGTGAAATGGATAGAGTTAGGAAGACCTTAGTTCAAATCCAACCTCAGACACTTGCTTGCCCTGTGACCCTGGGCAAATCACTTAACCCTGCTTGCCTCAGTTTCCTCATCTGTAAAATGAGCTGGAGAAGGAAATGGCAAAACCACTCTAGCATCTCCGACCCCAGGCAGGGTCACAAAGAGTCAGACATGACTGAAAACAACTAAATGAGAAGAAATATCCTCATTTTAAAGATGAGGATACTGAGGCTATTAACTCATCCAGAGTAGGATTAGAAATCAGGATTTCCTAACTCCCAGATGAGGGTCTCTGGAGTCTCCTGACTCTGAGTCTGGAGGGCTTTTGACTACACTCCAGTCACCAAACTTTAGTCTATTTAACAACCAGTGCAATGAGAATCAGCACTACAACCAGCCTCACTGGGTACAACCAGGTACAGCTGTCTCTGAGAAGCCAGAGCGAGTGACCCCAGAGTCATCTTGAAAGGCATCCCAACTGTTCCAGTCTCAACTGGCCTTTCTAAGAGGTCCATCAAGGAGGCTAGAAAGAAGGGGCTTGAGGGTTCTCTATTCTGCTCTCAAGCCGGGCTGCTCCTGAGCCCTTTAGACCAACTCACAGTACACCACCTCCAGGTCTCAAACCATCCCAATCCAATAAATATCATTTTCCTCTAGGGAGACATTTAGGATTCAATTAATTTCAAAAAGTCCTTATACCTGGAGTCATTTGTTGAGCAGAAAGCTGACATTTATATAGGTTTTAATGTTTGCAAAGAGCTGTCTACCTTGTTTCATTTGCTTCTCTTAAAAAGCCTGTGAGGTAAGTACTAAGGGTATTATTATCCCCATTTTACAAAGGAGGCTCTGAGGGGTTAAGTGATTTGCTCATTGTCACACAGCTAGTCATTAGAACAGTAATTGTTTTGTCCTGGTTCTTTTACTCTTCTCTCCTTCCCTCTCCTTTTTTCCCCCTCTTCCTCTTCCTCTTTCTTCTCTTTCCCCACTTCCTACACATCTTTCTTCTTCCCTTCCATTAACACTACCTCCTCTTACATTTTCCTCTTCCTCTTTTTCTTCTCCTTTTCCTCTGCTTTCTCCATTGTCCTCCCCCTTCCTTCCATTTATCCCTTCCTTCTTCCTCTTTCTCTATTAACCAGGCCCCACACACAGATACTTCAGGTTCCAATTTGCTTTCCCTTCAGTCAGCTAAGCTGGAAGGGATGCAAGGGACAAGTTCATCTTAATTTCCATTTCTAGTTTCCTACCTATGGCTTTGCCTGGGGCCAGAAATAGGGTCTTACATCTCAGCATTCCCTCCTTGGCTGACCAGGACTACTCATTCTGCTGAACAAATCTGGCTTCTATTTCTCCCTCTTCTCTTAGAGATCAGGAAATTTTAAAAAGTAGTGAAAGGTGAAAGCACTAAGAATAAACACCAACCCTCTGAGATGAGCTCTGAGGAGCAACAAGTCATGGGAGAGAAAGCTGACCATCCCATGAGTGAGACCTAAAACCCAAAGCTGTACCTTCCACAAGAGGATTTTAGGCTATTGTCACACCTCTGTTTGGCGTTTAAGGCCCTGCACAACCTGGCTCCATCCTCTTATTCCAGCCTCACAATACATTTATTATTTACCTTCCCCAAACTCTATGTAGTTCAGTCAAACTGGCTGATGGCACTTGTTCTATACCCAGGTTAACAGGTATAAAGAAGCTTAAGTGACTGACCCAGCCTAAGCAAGGGCTATAAAGTGGATTGACTGAACTCCCAAGGATACAGTGGCCAAACACAGATCATGTAGTGCCAATGCAATATTCACAGCACTGATGGTGACTGTGATTATGCCAGGATAGTTCTGAATCACAAAATATAACAGACTCTCCATATAGAAGACAGAATCAAAAAATTTGTTCAGACACCAGAAAGCCAAATTCCAACACCAGAAAAGTTGAATCCATCATAGAAACAAAAAGTTATTATACCATAACACAGCAGGGAGCCACACCATCATTTAGCCTTCCCACAAACAAAAACCCACAAGACTAGCTGTCTCCTTGGCTGCATACTCTCCTCCCACCACTCTTAACTGCTCTGACTCCCAGCTTCCTCTGGGCTCTGCTCTACCCTTCAACAAACTTCTCTCACCATAGGTTCCATGAGATTACATTTGGCCTATTAGGGGGCAGGGAAGAACTCCAAAGCAGGAAAGATCTTCAAATTCCCTTACCATTACACAAGTACATAGGTTAAGGACAATGCAGGAACTTATTTTGCTTCACTATGCATATTTGTAACAAGGGTTTGGGTGAAAGGGTCAGGGAAGGGTCAGGTGAAGGCTACCATGGAGGAGAAGAAAGAGATATGGATTTTTTCCTAAATTTTTCTTTTTCCCTAATGGATGGATGGGGTGAAAGTGAGAGAAAACTAGATTTTTGTTTATTGAAAAAAAAGTAGCAAAAAGAACCTACTTTGGTAGTTTTGGGAGCACCCTCTATCACATTCACTCTTCCTATGCCCAACTCCAATCTCTCCTCTTGCAAACATGCTCACACCCATGACTAGTGTAGCCAGCATAGGAAATTTCCAGCAAAGTACCTCCATGTAAAAGGTATTTTTATACACCCATAAGAGCTTTTAGACACTTTGTCACCAATGAAAAGCCTTCCATTATGCTAGAAACAAAAACATATTTTTGTTCTATCTTCCCATATGACAGTGTCTGCTGGTCACCAGTATTTGGCTTGAACCTCTATTTGTATCACTTCCCTAATTCAAGATTAAGATCAAGCATCACCTTTCACATGAAGCCTTTCTTAATTCCCTCAGTTGCTCTATCTGTGCTCTCTGAAGTATTTTGTGCTTATATGTTGTAGCAGCAAGCACCCTAGCATACCCAGAGTGACTGCCAACACAGGCTCTTATATCTGCTTTTCTAAAGGAAAGCAACTCAAAATGGGTTAATCTTGCTTTAATCAAACATATGTCATTTACCTAGTTCAGGGGGAAAAGGTCAGCACCCCAAACTTCAGAGAATACTGAAGTTGCAAGCAGACAACAAATACAGAGAAACATTAGCAGACAGGCTTCCAACTGTCTGACCATTGCATCCACACTTAGTCAGTTACCAGAGAGGGAAGCACCAACATCTGGGTTTTCAAAGCCAGGGGGCTCAACAGCTACGCAGAGTACCATCTGGTCAAATCACACAACTCTTCTCAAAGTGAGCCTCAAAACAAAACCTCACATCAGGTTATATATAGCCTTCTCCTGGCTCAGAGAATGTAACAACCCTCTTGACCCACTGCCCAATCACAAGGTAACAAGTGTAGGCATTCCTGAAAAACAAGCCTCCCAAATAACATGTAACCACATTCAGCCTATTAGGGGGCAAAGTATATTTTCAAATCAAGGAAGGTTCTCAGAGTCATAAACCTATGAGTGATAAACCTATCAAAGGGCCAAGGGGCAGGGAATATCTTAGATTCCCATTCCCATAACATATGTGTATATCCTATATGTTTTTATATATGTACATGGTATCACCCCTGTTAGAATTTATAAGTTCTCTGTTGGCAGGGACTATTTCACTTTTGTTGAAATGAGGTTCACCTGACACACAGTAAACATAAATGCTTTTTGGCTGATTAATTTCCCTCCTCCTTCTATTAGGGCATTTGGAGAAAACAAAATTGAACTCAGAAGAGGAATGAGGACTGGATTTGTAAATCTAGAACAATGAAGGAACTTCTTTCCATACAAATGATAGTTGAATACAAGGGAACTGATGAGAAGATCTCAAAAACCCAATAACAGAATTTGATACTCAGAAAGGGACCTCAGCTGACATCTAGTCTAACTCTACCCAAAAGAAAGTGCAGTGTATGTAATAAAGAAAGAAACCTTCATCAAGAGAAAATGTATAGAAAGAATAGGAGAGGCCCAGGAAAAAAGCCTGAAGAACACCAATATTAAGGGTGAAGGACATGGATAATGATGCTTACAAGGAGATAGAGGAATTTTTAGACATGGAGGAAAAGAATTGCAACAGAGTAGTAACATGAATACTCAGGAGGAAAGAGTATTCAGAAAGAGAGAATAGTCAACAATGTCAGCTACTAAAGGAAAAAAAAGTCAAGAAGGCTAAGAAGAAGCCATTAGATTGAGCAATAAAAGGATCATTGGTGACCCTGAAGAAAGTAGTTTCATTTGAGTGGCAGGAGTGGAAAATTGAAAGATTCAAAGGATTGAGAAGTAAGTGGCAGGTGAGAAAGTGGAGACAATGAAGATAAATAGCTTTTTTCCCCAAGAGTTTGGCTTGGAAAGTAAGGACAAAAATAAAATGATAGCTTGAGGGAAGGAGAAAGGAGGGAAGGGTCAGGTGAAGGCTACTGTGGAGGAGATGAAAGAGATATGGATGAAAGATTATTCTGTATGAGTTAGAGGAAGAAAAGAAGGGCAATGATGGTTGAGGATTCCTTTTCAGGGATTTCTAAGGCAACAATATTCTAAAGCAACTAACCCAAAGAAATTAATAGAGACCTCTGTAATTTTCTTGCATCATGTGTCCATTACTTAACAGAGAACCTTGCAAGATTTGTCAAAACAAATAACTGTAATACAATTCTAGTGGCCTAGATGCATACACTTGATACTACCAAAGGAAACCTAAAATCATTGCCAACAGTTAATGGAGTCTTGGCAAAGAAATTGAAGACCATAGGTACATAGATTTTATTTTCCTCATTGTTGCCCATTAAAGGCAAAGTATGTAGAATATGAAAATTGATCTAGAAAATGAGCCTCTAAGAAAATGGTGTCTAGGAATGGGATTTAGATTTGTCAGCCAGTGTTTAAAATACAAGAATGACAGACACCTGACCAGGTGTAGAATGGGTTCTAAGGAAGGCTGGTGAGAAGATATTTGCCTACTGTCTAGTAAATTTAATAAAAAGAGGTTTACACTAAAAAGCATGAAGAAGAAAACTGTTTACGTGTGTGTGTACCAGACTATATCCTAGGAAGAATAGCAACAAATATCTCAATTTTTTTTTAAAAGATAGGGAATAGAATTAGCAAACTATAGACCATTACCGACTTTGAGTCCTAGAAAAAATTCTAGAATATATTATTTAAAGATAGTGGATATCTACTCAACTGATAGATCATAGGCAAGCTATAGCCTTAGTTTGCCTAGATGTTAAGAAAGCATTTAACAGAGTAACTCACATTATTCTTATGCATAACAACATGTAGATGAAGAGTAAATGATACTATAACTAGATAGCTCTAGAACTGGTTATTCAACATATAATGGCTATATGCAAGGACTAAAGATTCAATGTTCATCGTCAACTTGGCAGGAGGTCCCTGGGGATCATTGCTGGACCCTGTGCTGTTTAACATGCTTTTGTCAATAACTTGGATAAAGGCAGAGGTAAAATGCTTATAAATTTGCAGAAGACATGAAGCTTGAAAGGATGAAACACTAAATGATAAGTCAAAAGATCTTGACAGGCTAGAGCACAGGACTGAATATAATAAGAGAAACTTCAATAGTAATGATACAAAATCACATAGTTGGGTTAAAAAAATCAACTTCATAAATACAAGATGGGAGAAGCAGATAAGAGTCATTCCAAAAAAGATCTAAAGGTCTTAGTGAACTACTAGTTAAATATATCAGTAGTTTACTGTTACAACCAAAAAAGGCTAATGCAAACTTAGAGTACATTAAGAGAGGCATAGCTTCCAAGAATAGATAAGAATCCCACTGTAAAATAAAAAAATCTGCTTTGGTGAAATTACATCTCGTGTATTGTGCTCAATTTGGGCCAACATGATTTAGGAAAGATATTGATAAGGTGGAGAGAATCCAGAGGAAGGCAACCAGGTTGGAGAAGATCCTTGAATCGATGTTATATGAGAATTGATTAGAGAAAAAGGGTGTGGTTAGATTGGAGAAGAGAATACCCAGGAGGAAAATATTAGCTATTTTTAAATATTTGAATGATGTCAGATGGAAGAGAGACAGAGATTTTGCTCTGGTTGGCTCCAGAAGGCAGGACCAGGAGCATTTGGTAGAAGTTGCCAAGCAGGAAATTTGAGGCTTAATCTCAGAAAAACCTTAGAGCAGTTCAAAAGTAGAATGGGCTGCCTCAAGAAGTAGGGAGTTTTCCCCTCATTCAGGCAGTTTGTCACTCAACTAATATTTATTAAACCTCTACCATATGCCAGGCAGACACTGTGCTAAGCACTGGGAATCCAAAGAGAAGAAAAACAAAAAAACAAACAAATAACAGCAACATAAACAAAACAAATTAAAAAACAAAAAAATCTAGTCCCTGTTTTCAAGCTACTCCAATCTAGTCGGGGAGACAACATGAAAACAACCACGTACAAATAAAATAGAGACAAAATAGATTCAGGGAGGTCTCTGAGGACGGCCCTGAAGGGGACTAGGAAAGGCATCTTGCAGAAAGCGGGACTTTAGCTAAGACTTGAAGGAACTCTGAGAAGTCAGGAGACAAAGATAAGGAGGGCATGGCAGACCACTGTGAAAATGCTCAGTCAGGAGGAACAGCAAGGAAGCCAGAGCCTTTGAAGGACTTCAAGCAGAGATTGAATGGCCACTATCTTTGTATGTTCATAACAGGAATTTCTTTCAGGTGAAGTCCTTTCCAATTGCAAAATTCTGGAATTCTATGATGTGCATGCTTGGAGTCAAAAAACCTAATCCATGAGCACTATATGAAGGAAGACTTCAACCAATAAATATTTATTAAGTACCTACTATGTGCCAGGCACTGTGCTAAGCACTGGGAATACAAAAAGAGGCAAAAGATGGTCCCTGACCTCAAGGACTTTACACTCTAATTGGGAAACAACATGCAAATAAATATATACAAAGCAAGGTACATACAGGATAAATAGGGAGTAATTAAAAAAAGGAGAGCACCAGAATTAAGAGGATTTGAGGAAAATGTCCGGTAGAAGGTGGGATTTTAGGTGGGATAAAAGAAATTAGAGAAGCCAGGAGTCAGAGCGGAGGAGGAAAAGGGTTACAGACATGAGGGACAGTCAGAGAAGATACCTAGAGCTGAGGCACGTATGGAATGTCTTGTTCATAGATTTTGTCATGAATGATACGGAGAATGTCAGTGTCCAACTGTAGGTACTCTAAGGTCTCTTTCAGCTGTAAGATTTTAGTCCAGTGATATTAAATTCAAATAGTAACAGAGAACACTAAAGCATACATAAGGATCCCTATGGGTTACATATTGACTTAGGACAAGGGAAAAAAAAGATATAGATATAGATATACACACACATATACATACCTACATATGTGTATGTAGCCATGTGTTACCTATATTTATTATTTTTATATTTGTTTTATTAAATAGTTCCCAATTTACATTTTAATCTAGTTTGGGTCATACTCAGGGATGTTGTGGATTCACTTATATGTTTGACACCTCTGTTCTAGTCTATACTTTTACTGTTTTCTTTTTTTTTTTAATTCTAAACTTTAACATTAAATAAAATGGCCATTCCCATATTCTTAGCAGAACAGAAAAAAACTGTACGCAAAACTTCAGGTCTCTATTATGTATAACTTGCTTTTGTTTTTAAGTATAAAATAATTTTAACCTGTAGCTTTCATTTTTTATTTTTATTTTTAAATTAAATTTTATGTTTATTTTTAGTTTAAATCATTCATTTCCACAAGAATTTTGAGTTACAAATTTTCTCCCCATCTTTCCCCTACCTACCAACCCAAAACAGTGATACCACTGAATACCCCCAGTCTGCTCTCTCCCACATCCTCCCCCATCACCCCTCTGTCTTTCCAGTAGGGCAAGATGGATCTCTATGCCCCAGTCTTTTATATCTTATTTCCCAGTTGCATCAAAAAATATATATATTTAACATTTGATTTCAAAACTTTGAATTCCAGATTCTTTCCTTTCCTCCCTCTTCACCCACCCTTACTGGGAAGATAAGCAATTCAATATAGGTTGTACAAGTGTAGCTATGCAAAACATTTCCATTGTGGATATATTGTGAAAGACTGATTATATTTCCCTCCATCCTATCCCACCCCCTGCTTGTTCTATTCTCTACTTTGACCCTGTCCCTTTTCTTTCTTTCTTTCTTTCTTTTGCTTTTTGGAGGGCAATTGGGGTTAAGTGACTCGCCCAAGGTCACACAGCTAGTTTTTGTGTTAAGTGTCTGAGGCTGGATTTGAACTCAGGTCCTCCTGACTCCAGGGGCCGGTGCTCTATTCACTGCGCCACCTAGCTGCCCCTAACCCTGTCCCTTTTCAAAAGTGTGTGCTGAAAACTTTCCTCTCTCCACCAACCTTCCCTCCCCTCCATCATCCCCCCTCTCAGCCCCTTTCTCCTACACACCTATAGGGTGAGATACCCTATTTAGTGTGTATATCATTCCCCCCCTAAGTCAAATTCAAAGAGAGTAAGGTTGACTCACTCCCTTTTGCCTTCCTGTTCTTGCCCTGCATTAAAACAATTTTCTCTTGCCTCCTCTATATGAGATAATTTACCTCATTCTGTCTCTCCCCATCTCCTCTCATTATATTCCTCTCACCTCTCAGTTTCATCTATTAAGTATCATCCCTTCCTATTAAATTGGTCCTGTGCCCTCTGTCTATGTATACCTGTACACATATACACACACTCACATATGTATTCATATGCCCATATACCCTCCTATATAGACATATATATATATGTATACATATGCACACATTTATATTCCCTTCAACTATTCTCATACTGATAAAAGTTTCATCAGTTACAATTATCATTTTTCCATGTAGGAATGTAAATAGTTCAACTTTGATAAGTTCCTTATGATTTCTTTTCCCTGTTTACCTTCTCATGCTTCTCTTGCTTCTTGTATCTGAATGTCAAATTTTCTATTCAATTATGGTTTTTTCATCAAGCATGGTTGAAAGTCCTCTATTCCACTGAATGACCATATTTTCCCTGAAACATGATACTCAGTTTTTCTGGGTAGGTGATTCTTGGTTTTAATCACAGCTGCTTTGACATCCAGAATATCATATTCCAAGCCCTTTGATCCCTCAGTATAGAAGCTAGAAGCTGCCAGATCCTGTGTTATCCTGATTGTGTTTCCACAATATTCAAATTGTTTCTTCCTGGCTGCTTGTAATATATTCTCCTTGATATGGGAACTCTGGAACCTGACTATAATATTCCTAGTAGTTTTCTTTTGGGGATCTTTTCCAAGAGGTGATCAGTGGATTCTTTCAACTTCTATTTTGCTCTCTGGTTCTAAAACATTGGGGAAATTTTCCTTGAGAATTTCTTGAAGGATGATTTCTAGGTTCTTTTTTGGATCATGGCTTTCAAGTAGCCCAATAATTTTTAAATTATCTCTCCTGGATCTATTTTCCAGGTCAGTGGTTTTTTCCAATGAGATATTTCACATTACCTTCTATTTTTTCATTTGTTTGGATCTGTTTAATAGTATCTTGATTTCTCATAAAGTCACTAGCTTCCATTGCTCCAATCTCATTCTGAAGGAATGATTCTCTTCAGTGAGCTTTTGAGATTCTTTTTCCATCTGGCAAATTTAGCTTTTTAAGGCATTCTTCTCCTCATTGGCTTTTTGAGCCTCTTTTGCCATTTAAGTTAGTCTATTTTTTAAGGTGTTATTTCCTTCAGTCAGGTTGTTGACTTTCTTTTCATGATTTTCTTGCATCATTCTCATTTATCTCCCCAATTTTTCCTCCATTTCTCTTATTTGGTTTTCAAAATCCTTCTTAAGCTCCTCTATGGCCTGTAACCAGATCATATTTTTCTTGGAAGCTTTTGGTGCAAGAGTTCTGACTTTGTTGTTTTCCTCCTGTCCCATGCTTTGATCCTTTTTGTCCCCAAAATAGGAGTGTAATGTTGGATTGCTTTGCTTCCTTTGCTTGCTCATGTTGCCACTCAATTACTTGACTTTTGAGCTTTTTGGCACAGTAGAACTCTGCTTCCAGAGAGGAGAGCTTTGTCCCAAATTTCTGGGGTTTTCTCAACTGCCAGAGTTATTAGTTGGCTGCCTTCTCTGAAGCCTCCACCCCCTCTGGCCCACTGGTTATGCATTCCAGGACCTCCACCCTAGACAGCAATCCAGATCAAAGCAGTTTACAGCAAGTTTGATTACCCCTCAGACTGGTTGCTTGGGCCCCCTACAATCTGTAGGCCAGGAGCTCTGAAGCAGCCGTGGGCCCTCAGCTGCTTCTCCTTCCACGGGCAGAGGCCAGACTACACTCCCAGACTCCCTGTTCCCAAAGTCCACACTGACCTCTCACTTTGTCCTTAGCATCTATGGGTTGATAATTCTGGAAATCGCCACAATGGCTGGTGATCCACTCTCCCAATGTCCTTCTAGCCATGGCTGGTTGTGGCTACCCTGAGGCAAAAACCTTAGGCACATGTGGACCTGGGCTCTGCTCCCAGAGTGTTGTGATGGCCCCTTCCTGCCAGCCTGCTGGGCTGTCTTCAGAGAGGGGTTAGCTTTTCTCTGTCACTTTGTGGTTTCTGTAGCTCCAAAGTTTGTTTAGAGTAATTTTTGACATGTATTGGAGGAGGTGGAAGTGGGAGCCATAGGAAGCCCTGTTTCTATTCCACCATTTTGGCTCCACCCCTAACCTGTAGCTTTCAAAACTATACTATATGTCTGTGCTTCTTTCTAGCCTCCCTTTCTCTTCTCTGCTCTGCATTTCTACAAAAATACTTCAGTGACTTTTTTCTTTCTTCTCTTTTTTTTGCTACTACCCTATCCTTATCCTTCCTTATTCTTTAAACCACTCTTCTACCACTCACACTTTTAATGGGGCAAAGAAGAAAAATAAAGCCCTTGTAACAAATATGCATAGTCAAGCAAAAAAATGTCAAACAGTTTGGTGATTGAAAGGGAAAGAAAAAGAACTATTGTTTAGTAAAAAACTGATAAAAAAAAATCCCATGGTAAAGAAATATTGGTTTTGGATAGGCTTTGTGTACAGTTTACCAAAATGGATAGAAAATGAACTTTTGCATAAATAATAAAGTTTTAAAATCACCTAGTGAATAATGTAAAGCAACACTTTAAGGATATGAACATTTTGATGGCTAAAGGGGGCAGAAAAAAATAACTTTTATTTACTAAAACCTTTGAAAATCTAGGTGTGAAGAAAGACAGGCTTTGGACACAAAAGGTTGAGGACCAGTTTGAGGACTGAGATTCCACGGCATTTGATCCCTCAACTCATCTGCATGGAACTTTTTAAAGTTTAAGCTGTTAAACTTCATAAAATGATAAATCAGATAGCTGAAGCCTATGGCATGATTAAACAGGGATTGTGGGTTTTAAAATGGAAACAAAGGAGCTCATAAATTTTTATATTCTAAGGCAAAGGTGGGGAACCTGCAGCCTTGAGGCTGCATGTGGCCTTCTAGGTCCTTGGGTGCAGCATTTTGACTAAGTTCAAGTTTTGCAGAAGAAATCCTGCTATTAAGGGGATTTGTTCTGTGCAGTTTGAATTCAGTCAAAGAGCTGCACTTGAGAACCTAGAGGGTCACATGTGGTCTTGAGGATGTAGGTTCCCCACGCCTGTCTAAGGGAGAGGTAAATCATGGAGTATCAAAATACTCTGGTTTGAGCAATTGAAAAAGTGAAGGACCTGACTAGATAGGGAAGAAATCGGCAAGGAGGGAGAAACCTGCCAAAGAGTAAAGAAAGCTCTATCTCCGATCAAGCTGTTTGAAGAAATCAGCAGCAAGGGAGTGAGCTAGCAAGAAGACTTCCGCGGCTAGTCGTTTATTGACTAAAGGCTGAAGCACATCAGAAGACAGCTACATTGCTCTTTCACCCCATCTACACTCTGAGAGAGGTGAAGCCTCTCTGGGATTCCTGTGGCTATCTTCTCCCCACTCCAGTCTGACCAGGAAATGCAGAAAGGGGATTTAGCTACTAATAAGCTATTGAATTGACTAACTGACAGCTGATAGGACAATGCAGAGTCCTAATGAGGGAAGGGCAGACTGGGCTTGTTTGCATTGCCCAAAGTGAGCCTACCACATGAATTTTGGCTAAAGGAACCTGATAACTAATATAACAGTGTAACATTTTCTTATGACCCTTTTAAAGAAATTCTAAGGCAAAAGAATTTATTTCTCCATCAGTTTGAGAGTAGAAGAGGATTTTCCCAGCAAGAGAAGATCCATTAGAGGACCAAAAGGGAATTAGCCAACAGAGAAGTAGCTTTGTGTGGTGCATTTTCTTAAAGGACCAGGGGTGCCCTTTCCCCAACAGATAGGAGAAGCAATCATGGAAGGGCATGACCCAGGTTTATGTATGATTGGTGTTGCAATGATTATTCCTGTATTTGTTTATGCTAGGTAAATCTATGACACGTTGGTTATTATTGCTTTTGCCTTATGGTTAAGTAAGTGGTTATGATTAAGTTTTGATTTTGGTTAAGTGGTGGTGATTCAGATCTTGTGGCATCATTGTGACTTGTTTCATTGTGGCTGGTTTTATTTAAATGGAAATCACACTTATGGGGCTCAAGAGCCCTAGTAGTGAGTAGAAGGAATAGATGCCCCCACAAAAGGGGCATCCCCCTAAACCCTGGAGGAGTTTGAGTCCCCTGGCCGAGTAGATAGGGGTGAACAGACCAGCCTAAAGATAAATTAGGGATGGATTATACTATGAACCCAACAAAAGGGTTTAGCCCTTTTAAAAAGAGTCATACCTTGCAGAAGATAAACAGGTAAAAGATTTAGGGCCCCAAGACCCCTTTCACAGACTCCTCTTAGAAAACATGCTCAGTCCTTTTCCTTGCTGTCAAATCCACAATAAAAGTGAACCATAAGATCCTTTTTTTAGGGACCCCAGATGACATTCAGTCAAACATCCTCATTTTTTTTCTGAAGAGGAAACTGAGACCCAGAAAGGTTAAGTGACTTTTCAGAGGTCACACATCTAGTAAGTGACAGAGCCACGATTCAAATTTGGGTCCTCTGACTCTCCATCCAGCATGTTTTGCTACATCCACTATGTATGCCATGATAACCACAGGATGATTCTGCCTTCTTTGTCCTGGAATGCAGATCTTACCTAATTAGGTCTTCTCAGGCTTCTGGAGGGGGTGGTAGTGGTGGAGAGTGGTGAGGGTGTGTTAGAATAGGTCTAGTGGCCAGCCTGGGTTGATTTGTCCTACATCTCCATGCACCCAGAACACATTGCCTGTTGCAAAAATAACACAGGAATGTGGCCAATTGCAAGATGATAAGTCATTTTTTTCCATTGTTGGTAAAATCAGTGGAGTGTGAATGAGAGGACAGGGGAGACCCTGAAATTGTACAAAAATGGTT
The DNA here is from genome assembly GCF_028583685.1 of Petaurus breviceps papuanus. Lineage (NCBI taxonomy): Eukaryota > Metazoa > Chordata > Mammalia > Diprotodontia > Petauridae > Petaurus > Petaurus breviceps. The sequence goes on from NW_027186428.1 coordinate 5,075,176, forward strand.
CAAGACTCTGATGATATACACATCTGGAAGCAATTTCAACATTAATTAGTGTATTGATTTTTTCCCTCTGGCTACTCTCCACTTAACTCTTTTTCCAGTGTGATTCATGTTATCTCTCTAGCGGAAAAGCTGGGCTTGGACTTGGCTCCTGGAGTGTGGAGCAAATGAGAAATCTAACTGGGGTGGCCAACTATTCCTCAGATGATTATTAAAAATTCCAGACAAATGGACCTCCCCAGGAGCTGAACAGAGTGAATTCTTTCAAATGTTAAGGAGAGAGAGAGAGAGAGAGAGAGAGAGAGAGAGAGAGAGAGAGAGAGAGAGAGAAGAAAAAGAAAGAAAGGAAAGATGGAAGGGAAGGAAGGATGGAAGGGAAGGAATGCAGGAAGGGAAGGAAGGAAGGAAGGAAGGAAGGAAGGAAGGAAGGAAGGAAGGAAGGAAGGAAGGAAGGAAGGAAGAAAGAAAGAAAGAAAGAAAGAAAGAAAGAAAGAAAGAAAGAAAGAAAGAAAGAAAGAAAGAAAGAAAGAAAGAAAGAAAGAAAGAAAGAAAGAAGGAAAGAAAGAAAGAAAGAAAACCTCCTAAGAAAGTTGAGATTTCTCTTTCTGGATCCAGAGTGACAAAAGGCCAGAAATAAAAGGACAGAAAGAGAGACCTCAGAGGAGGATATGGATCCTTCTCACCAAATGATTATGGTTTCACTTTCCTACACCTATGTATCTCAGGGTTCTCAGCTACAAATTTCAAGAGAAGATTTTATTCCTAGAATGTTAGAGCTGGGAAGGCCCTTAATACATAGAACACAGCATGTCAGAACTGGAAGGATCCATAGAAAATAGCAAGGTCAGAGCTTGTAGGAACCTTAGAACAGAGACAGACTATCAGTTAGAGGAAACCCTGGCCTTCTTCTATCCTGATCCCAATATTCAGATGGGTAAGATTACTATTTGGTTGGTCTAACCTCAGCTTAAAGGTGATGAGGCAAATGACTTGCCTGAGGTCCCACAGTGAACTGAGAAATCTGACACTAGAACCCAAGTCCCGTGTTTCCCTATCCGCAGTTCTTCCTTTGGATGCTGAAATGTATTTTCCATTGATCTTTATTAGTTTTTGCCTATTTCCCCCTCCATTCTTCTGATGTTTATAAAAAATACCACCTACGCACAAACACCTTATTTCTTTACACCTTTTTAGTGGGTTGAGATCCCCCCTGATGTTCTTTGATCATTCTTATTTCTCCTCCCCCACAGGCTGCCTCACATCCCTCCCTCTCTGTCCTGTTAAACGGTGAATTGCCCACCACTGGTACTTAATGCATATGTAATGAAGTAAAAAATCAGGACTGAGTAATGCTTATGGCCACCTTGACCTTACTTTGTACAACGGGAGGCCATCTTGGGCAGGAGTGATCTCATTGTCGCTCTAATGACCTCATCTAATTATTGCTAACTCCAAGACCTTTCCTGCTTTAATGTGAATCACTGAAGGCACACACGCCAGCTGCCTAATGAACTCATCTCACAGCACTGGTCCTTAACCAGAAACAGAGATTCGTTTGGAAAATTAGAAAAGGGAAAAAAAAAAAACACTACATTAAGGGAAGGAAGCCTGACATGATTTCGCATTTATTTCTCTGACTTGAAAGGGGAGAAGATAATGACATTGCTGGAGAAAAAAAATAACAGACGGAGAGAGAGATTAAAGAACCTGTTATTGATGGCTACAAACCCTCCCCTTTGCAGCCAGGATTGTATATCTCCAATGGCCACAGATCTGGCCACTTTGAGGTAATTACGGGCCACATTTATACCACAACAAAATATCTATGTGGAAAGTTCCGGCCGTCATCTGGGTGCTTGGTCAACATTATTGTGCACATGTGGTGTCTGACACAATCTCATCACTGACTGTAATACTTCCTTTGTTCCTCAGAGTCCCTGTAAGCAGAGGCCAATCCATGCCAAACAAATTAAACAACAGAGTTATAGTATTTGGCTTTGGAAGAAACCTTAAGGGATCATCTGTCTAGTCTCCTCATGTTATGATAGATGAGGAACCTGAGACCCAGAGAGAGGAGATAACTGGACCAATGGAATACAAAGGCTTTTTTGTTTGTTTTTGGAAGCAATTAGGGTTAAGTGACTTGCTTAGGGTCATACAGCTTATATGTGTCTGAAATCACATTTGAACTCAGGTCCTCTGACTCCAGGGCCAGTGCTCTATCCACTGTACTACCTAGTTTTCCCAATACAAGTTTTAAATGGCAGAACCAGAACTTGGACCTATGTCTTCTCATGTTACCTCTTTTTTTTAAATGAAAAGTAGTATTTATTTGCAAGATAATATACAATTTAATTTTATAGCTTTTTAAAATTATATAATATGTAGGGTACAATTATCGGTTATCTATAAATAAAACTAAGGATCAGGGAAAAAAACTGTGTTACAGAGATATTTTTTAGAAATTGGGCTCAATTGGTTGATATCTTGTGATACTGGATGCTGTTTGGAAATTCCCAAGGAATGTCTGTTGAGAGTAATGCCAAAGGCAGAGGAAAATTTTAACATGAGATGAACATAATTGACTTTCAATTTTTCATTTCCATTATACTACCTCTTCCATGGCCTTCCCTGAATCCCATAGCTGAAAGTGATTTCTCCCTTCTCAAAATTCCTCATAGTACTTGGAACTTTTGTGTCAGAAGTTCCCCCTGATATGAAGGGGCTAAATACATTTTGAGTATATCTTACGACTTTGACATGTTGCCCCAACTACCAAGGTGGAATTTGGAAGTGTCAATAGATGACTCTCCTTCATAGCAAGTCACCAGGACTACTTACAAGCCTTTAAGCTCACAAGGCTCAAAATATGAGTTTGATTTGCAAATTGATGCTCAGAGACAGGATTCAAAATGGAGCTCCTAGAGAACTGCCATATCCCACTCCTGGACCATTCTCTCCAGCATAGACCTCTCTGGTTTCTGTGACTTATAGTAATGCCCTGGTTAGAACTCTGGAAAATGGTCACACATTCATAGGATCATAGCTTTAGAGCTGTCATCTAGTCCAACCCCCTTATTTTACAAACAAAAATACTGAGGTCGAGAAAAGTTAAGTAATTTGTTCATAGTCACATAGCTATTCAGTAATAGAGCCAGGATTCAAACCCAGGTCCTCTGACTCCACACTCCATATTACAGGAGGCCAGAGAGGTTCCTCCCTACTATTTGCTCCTAAGCTTCTAGCAGAGGATGGCCACTCCCATAGACATAGATCACTGTTCTTCAAGGCTCCACTTTCTACAACATTAACTGTAAATTTTATCCTAACTGGATTTCTATGCCTTTGTTCACCATATTTCCAATGACTGGAATGCCCCTCCATACCTTTTTTCCTGTTGCATTCATAGTCATTCTTTAAATCTCAACCCAAATGCCACCTTTCCCATGAAGACCCTAATCTTTTTTTTTTTGGAGGGGGGAAAAGCAAAGCAATTGGGGTTCAGTGATTTGCCCAAGGTCACACAACTAGTAAGTATCAAGAGTCTGAGGCTGGATTTGAGAGTCCCTTGGACTGCAAAGACATCAAATTAGTCAGTACTTAAAGAAATTAATTCTGATTATTCATTGGAAGGTCAAATATTGAAGCTGAAACTCAAATACTTTGACTGCATAATGAGAAAATAAAACTCATTGGAAAAGACCCTAATGTTGGGAAAGATTGAAGGCAAAAGGAAAAGGGAATAGCATGTCATGGAAACAATGAGGATGAGCTTGGACAGACTTTAGGAGATGCTGGAGGACAGAAAGGCCTGGCATGCTATGGTCCATGGGGCCACAAAGAGATGGACACAACTGAATAACTGAACAACAACAAAAATGTGTTATTGTAATTTTTATTCTTTTTGTTAAATATTTCCCAATTACATGTTAATCTGGTTAGTGTTGCAGACTGACCATATTTGACACTTCTGTTTTAAGTGACTTTTCTCTTCCTTAGTTAATAAGAAACTGGGGGAAAACAAGTGTCCATGAAATGCAAATAGTAAAGGTTAGTAGTCACCAAAGCAGACCAGAGGACTCAGTCCTCCCTGAGCTACAGCCTTTCAAAAGTTTAGAGATAGCACTTGTCTTTTCTTCTCCAGGCTAAACATTCCCAGCCCCTTCAACTACTTCCTGGAGAGCATATTCTCCAGTCCCCTTGCCCTTCTGGTTTTCCTCTAGAGAAACTCCATTATGTCCAACACCTTTCTTAAAATATGAGACCCAGAACTGAAAATAAGAGTATGGATGTGTTCTGGTCAGGGTAGGGACACCCCGGGGAGAAGGAGAGCAGAGGACTATCTTTTTTTTTCATTCTGGACACTTTACCTTCTTTAATGGAACTTGGCCCAGCACTAGGCACTGTGCCACCCAGCTGCTCAAAAACAAAGATCTCATTAGTTTTGTCATTGCACACTGTTGATTCATATCAACTATGTAGTCTCCTAAAACCCCTAATCTTTGTCTTACAAGTTAGTGACTAACCTTAACTCCCATCGTCTACTTAGGTAGTTGGTTTTTTAACACAATTGAAGAACTTCATAATTATCCCTATAATATGTCTTGTTATCCTATATGACATATCTTTTAATAATATCTTATAAGATATACCTATCATTCTAATATGTTAGGATCTTTTAGGATGTAGATTCTGTATTTTCCCTGAAATCATTGATTAAAACTAGCATTGGAAAAAGAGGCATCATGAATGCTATAAAAAAGTGTTATTGACATTAATACATTTTTGTAATACAACAATCATTCTAAACATATTTTGCCTGCTTTCCTGTCACCCTTCCCCCCAACACTCCCTTGTAATAAAAACAGCTAAGTAAAACCAAAGAATACAGTGAATGTTTCTGTCAAGATATACCACATTCAAAATCTATACTATGCTATGCATACATGAAAACACCACATTCCTCTACTGAGAAAATGAAAAAGTCTTATCAGTAATTCTTGTATATCCATTTTTTTTTTGGAGACAACTGGGGTTAAGTGACTTGCCCAGAGTCTCTCAGCTAGCAAATGTCTAAGGTCAGCTTTGAACTCTGGTCCTCTTGACTCCAGGGTCAGTGCTCTATCCACTGTACCACCTAGTAGCCTCTATGACATACTCTATTTTTTTTTTGCTTTTTGGAGGGCAGTTGGGGTTAAGTGACTTGCCCAAGGCCACACGGCTAGTTTTGTGTTAAGTGTCTGAGACCAGATTTGAACTTAGGTCCTCCTGACTCTAGGGATGGTGCTATATTCACTTTGCCACCTTGCCGCCCCAACATGCTCTTAAGAGTAATGATCTTGGAGTAAAAATTCTTGGGTTCAAATCTCATCTCTGCTACTTGCTACAATCACCCCCCTACACACACACACACACACACTCACCTAGTCTATAACACACTCTCCCACCAATATATACAGAGTCCAAGGGTAAAACGGTCTCAAACTTAGTGACAACATTGAGTATAGAGGAAATTCACAGCTCCTGGCTGTTGGAAGCTTTTTCTCCCTTTTAGAATTTACAGGAAGATCCCTTTAAGCAGAGTATTTTTTTTAATTTAAATAAAATAAAAAGTCCAGATGAAATCTAAGCTCCTTGTAGAATCCTAAAATTCTCTTTACTCAGTGTGTCTAATTTATCCTTAACTCCCATTATAGACACTGCCACCAGTCACTGCTGTTCTGGGGACACTGCTAAGTCACTAATGAAAAGTCCAAGTGCACCAGCCCTCCAAAATTCATAGTCTTTCTTTGGTCAAGGGGAGGAAGGGAAAGAATGCAGTTAAGGTCCCTCTTCACCACCTGCCCAAGTGACTGCTTCACAGGGGCTTTCCTACAGTGATTTTTACCACTAAGTCAGGTTTTTTATTCCAAACTTGCTGGTTTTAAACAAACCCTCTAGGGCTTGAACAATTCTCCTCAATCAATTTAAGTATGCTTCTGTACAAGCTCACTTCATTTTGTCCAGCGGGCTTTAAGAACTTCTAAACTGAGCAAGTACTGTTCTGGCCTAATCTAAAGCCTTTGGCTTCTTTTTCTTGTTGTGACTTGGTTTCTTTGTTTTGAGGCAATTGGGGATAAGTGATTTGACTGGGATCACACAGCTTGTCAGTGTCTGAGGCTGAATTTGAACTCAGGTCCTCTTGACTGCAAGGCCAGTGCTCTATTCCCTGTGCCACCCAGATGCCCATTAAAGCCTTTGATTTCTTAGTTAACTAATTGATTCAGTATTTAAGTTTTAGGTTAAGATATTGTAACTTAGTATTATTTGTTGTTTTAAGTGGATCAGGATAGCTAGGGGATTGATTGACTCAACTGATCCTCACTGTGACATATGTAAAGCACTTTATAATAAAGAATTATCAGTTCTTACTATTATAGGATTTAGAACTAATTTCTCATTTTATATATAAGCAATCTGAGGCCCAGATAATTTAAATGACTTGCCAAGAGTTATACAACCAATAAGTATTAAAGCCAGGATTCAGCACCAAATTCCAAAGGATTCCAAAGTCAAGACTCTTTGTATTTTATGGTGATCTTTGAACAGAATTTAAATAGGAAGAAAAGAATTCTGGGATCATAGAGGGAAGGGGAAGGGAAAGGGGAGGGAACCAATATTTATTAAGCACCTACTCTGTGCCAGACACTGAGTAAAACACTTTACTGATATCACTTCATTTGATATGATCTACATAGATGTAGAACTGGGAAGAACCATTATGGGCCACCTAGCTCCACTTCTTTATTTTATAGATGAGGAAACAGGCATGGAGAGGTGGAACAGCTTCCCAGGGTTAGAAATCTAGGGGGCTGTGACAGCAGAGCAAGGATTCCAATCCAATCCTCTGCTTTTCCCATTGTACGGTGGTCCCTCATATGACTGATCTCCAAAAATTAGGAATAAGGAATTTGATTTGAATCCAAATTGATGTTTTTGTTTTCATTTTGCAAGCCCAAATGATTTTTCAGGAAAAAAAAGTTAAAAGCACAATTGGAACAGTTCAAACCAAAACATTATTTTTATATTTTCTAAATTGCTAGACAAAGCCAGAGCATCAAAATATTCTCTGGTTAAAATTCATGCATCAGTAGATCTATGTGTGTTCCTTAGAGTTACCCAGAGAATGAATAGTGAATGTGAAAGTCACAAAAGAAAGCCCAGGGTCAGAGGGGACCACAAGTTGACCTTGGAGTGTGATTACTGAAAAGACAAGCATGATCCCTTTGTCCTTGTGGAGATGAAGCATTCTGTTGGACTCTAAGGATTACTGGCTCCCATGGCAACAGTGACTCGGATAGTAGCCCTGGAGGACCTCCCCTGGCAAATGAGGCTCTGGGGCTGTAGACACACAGGCTGGAAAGGGGTGCCTATCTCAGTGCCTGAGCATAAGGAGTATGTGAATGTGTATGTTTGTGTGTGTGTGTGTGTGTGTATGTACTTTATGTATAGTCTTGTCTAAGGATATGTATTATGTGTATAAATTTCAATGTATATGCAAATACACATTTGTGTTTATGTGGGTATATGTGTGTATATGTATATATATATATATAAATATATATAAACAATTCATTTGTTTGTGTGCATGTATGTGAGTGAATGGGACTACATAAGTGCATATGTATTTGTTTGCTTATTTAGGATGGATAGAGTGCAGGATAGAGTGGTTAGATGTGCAGGACCTGAAGTCAGGAAGACTCATCTTCTTGAGTTCAAATCTGACCTCAGCCACTTATTAGCTGTGTGACCCTAGGCAAGTCACTTAACCCTGCTTCCCTCAGTTTCCTCATTTGTAAAATGAGCTAGAGAATGAAATGGCAAACCACTCCAGTATCTTTGCCAAGGAAACCCCAAATGCGGTCATGAAGAGTGAGACATGACTGAAAATGACTGAACAACAAAAACAATTAAATTATTTGCTTTATAATGGAGGCAGAGACATCATCAGAAGCAGTATGATATGCAGGCCATTAAGGGCCTCTACTCAAAGATATCTCCTTTATAAACTGAAATCCCATTAGACAGTCATGCTTCTGGGTTAGCTGCCCTCCGGGAAGGGGAAAGTACTTGTAGTCCACCTCAGGCAATCATGCCTCAGTGTTAGTTTGCTGATCAAATCCTTTGGGGGCTTATAAATGAGAAAACTGAGGCCACGACTGTCTTCTCGGTGTGGATGGGTCACTTGGGTTACCTTGACACTTGACCCAATAGTGCTAGAGAGAGAAGGATCGTTGGGCTTGGGGACAGATTTGAAGAATACAGAGGTGAATGAACAAAGACTCTGAGTGGGAAAGAGACCTTGGAATGAATCCAATCTCCTCACGTTAAAGGGGAAGAAATTGAGGCTAAGAGAAAAGCAAAGTAGTCAAGTTTACACAATAATGAAGCAAAAGAAATACACAATATTGAAGCAAAAACTCACAGACTCACATAATTTTGAGTTGGAAGGAACCTCAGCAGCCATTTAGCTCAACCCATTGCCATAAGTGATCATCCCACCTCTGCTTATAGACCTCCAAGGAGGAGCAATCTATAATTTCTGGAGCCTGTCCATTTCATTTGTCGTGGAACCAATGGTTAAGTCATTCTTCCTGACTTTAACCCTAAATTTATCTTTTTGAAACTTTCACTGTTTCTTTCTGATTCTACCCTCTAGAGCCAAACACACACACAATAATAGCCCTTCAAAAACCGAGTTTTCTTTTCTCAGCTGAGCTTCTCCAATTCCTAGAGGGTATAGTTAAGATGGTGGAGTGAAAGGAAACCTTTTTGCCTAGCTTGCTATTACACCTCCTACCCAACAACCTAGAAAACATACCAGAACAAATTTTGATCTGGAAAGTCAACAATAAAACTTCATGGTGAGTGATTTTCTAATCCAGGGCAGTTGAGAGAGAGAGAAAGAGAATGAGAAAGAAAGAGACAGAGGTTTCTTTCTCAAAGAGACAGAGAGAAACAGAATAGAGAGACAGACAAAGCAAGACAGAGACAAACAAAGACAGAGACAGAAACAGAGAGAAAGAGAGAGACAAAGAGAGAGAGAGAGAGAGAATTATGGACCAGGGCAGAGATCCCAGGGGATCCCTGAACTGGTGCCATCTGGAAGCTCTGTAACTCATCACTCAGTTCTAGGTCACAGATCCAGGGCAAAGAGGAACAGCTGAGAGTGAGTAGAGACTCTAGTTAGACACTGAGCAAGGATCAAATTCTAGAAATGTAACCATGTGACTCTGAATTGAAGAACTGAGAAGGAATTCATTTCTAGACTTTAGCCCAGCACATAAACCTGCAATGGAATAACCAAGGCAGGTGACTAAGACCAAAGGATAGTCAACAGTGTGGTCTTTCTGAACCTAAACCTCCCAGAAGGCTCAGTGACTGAGTCCAACAACTGTCTCCTAACACTCATCCACACACAAGTCAATAGATCCAAATGTGGTGTCAGGAGCTCCAGAGCTCAGCCTAGGAGAACAATGAACTGACTTCTCTCCCCGGATCACACCAATTTGGGAGCACTAAAAACTTGCAGTGCACCATACTGAGCTGTGAAAGCAGAGAAGGACACAAATGGACAAAGGTCCAGACCAGATGTCCCCTTCCCACTCACCCCCAGAAGTTAGCAGAACCAAGTACTAACATCAAGAATAAAGTCAAAAAGAAAACTAGAAATATGAGCAATAGAAAGAAAGAGAGAGAGAGAAAGAAAGAAAGAAAGAAAGAAAGAAA
>NW_027186428.1:5089940-5092862 GCF_028583685.1 Petaurus breviceps papuanus
AACTCTCCCCCTTATCATACCCTCTCCATCCCATCCCAATGATTCTGAACCTTCAAGTCATCATTCAAACCCCATTCCTCATCCTTTACTGCTTGATCCCTTATTCCTGTTCTCCTCAACCCAACCACCTCCTCCATACCCCGCCTCCTAAAGCTCCCCACTCCTTCTGGAATACCTGTTTTATAGACAACAAACTTGCTGTCATCTTGAATCTCTTCTTTTCCCAATCCTTCCATCTTCTGGCTTCACTGAGATCTGACTCACTCCTAATGATGTAGCCTCAGACTTCTGTTTCTAGTTCTGGCTGAACTTTCACTCTTTCTCCTGATTCACTAGAAGAAGTGAGGATTTGGAATACTTCTTGCTCCCCTTTGCCACTTTCAGGTTCTCCCTCCATCACTATCACTCAGGAATCTGTCCTTTGAGATTCATTTAGTCCATATCTACCACTCAATCAAAATTTTGATAGCTATTGTCCACCATTCTCGAGGAAAATTCCCTTCTTGCCTTAATGAGTTTAGTGCCTGACTTATAGTCTTTCTTCAACTCCTCCCTTACATATTGGGGCATGTGTGCATATGTGTGTCTATTTCTCTGTGTGTGTGTATCTCTATATAGATCTATATCTATGTATAAGTCCATACATATATATATATATATATATCTTTAGCTATATAGCGATCTCTATGTATGTTTATGTATGTGTATCTATATAGAGATCTACAAATCAATCTCTACATAGATCTACATATATACAGCTCTGTCTCTTAGTTCTTTTCCAGACCATCAGCCCTACACTATTTATACCCTCTTCCCTTCCCCATCTTGCTTCTTTGGCGAGCCAGTTCAATTCCTTCTCTTGCATCCCTGCCCCTTTTGTCAGATTGCTGATCTTGCTCTGCCAAGCCTTATCCTTGGGTCCCTCCCACCATCTGCTGCCTTTACTGTTATATACATGCCGTTGAATGAAAGTGGAGAAAGTCACAAAACTCTGCTAACCGGGTCCACTAAAGTTTTATGTTATATAACTTCAGTGAGGTCCTCACTGCTGCTAGGCAATTCTTCCCCCCCCCCCCATCCTAGTTAACTAACTAATCTGCTCGCCACAGAGACTCTTAAATCTTTTGATCCTTCCTAAAGCTTCCCATTTCCCCCCCTCACTCCTCTCAGTTAAGAACATGGCCTAATATTTTACTGAAAAAGTTAAGGCTGAGAGCTCCCTCTTCTCCCATCTTCCTTATCTCCCATCAGCCAGGTGTCTTCTACAACTGTCTCCTCCTTTACCCCTGTCTCACATGAACAGGTGGTCTTCCTCCTTGGCAAAACAAACCCCTCCTCATGCACAAACAATCCCATTCTATCCTATCTTCTCCAGCAGATTTGCCCCCTTTATCACCCTCATTCTATTGTTTATCTTCAGTGTCTTCCTATCTGCCAGTTGTTTCCCTACTGCCTATAAATATGCCTATGTCTCCCCCATCTTCAGAAAACACTCACTCGATCTGCCCATACCCATTAGCTATCATTCTATATCTCTCCTCCCTTTTGTAGACAAAGTCCTTGAGAAGGCAGTTTGCAATAGAGGTCTCTGCTTCCTTTCCTCTCACTCTCTTCCTAACACTCTGCCGTCTTACTTCATACCTCATCATTCCACTGTAACTGTGCTCTCCAAAGACAATTTATTAATCACCAAATGGGACAGATTTTTCTCAATCCTCATCCTTCCTGAGCTTTCTTCTGTCTTTGTTGCTCTCAACCACATTCTTTTCCTCCACACTCTCTTCTCTCTAGGTTTTCAAGACACTTCTCTCTTCTCAGGGTTCTCCTCCTACCAACTCCTTCTCTATCTCCTTTTGCTGGAACTTCATCCAGGTCACACCTGTTAACTCCAGGTATCCACACGAGCTCTGTCCTGGTCCCTTTGTACTGTTTCACTGGGTGATCTCATCATATCCCCCTTTGATTCCATTATCATGTCTACACTGAGGAGCTCAAATCTACTTAGCTAGTCATAACCTTTCTGATGTCCTCCAATTTGGCATCTCCAACTATTGGATATCTCCAATGGGATATTCTGTAGTGATTTTAAACTTAACATATCCAAAACTGAACTCATTCTCTTACCCTCTCTGACCCTCCCTTTCTCCTACTTTCCATGTTACTCTTGAGGACATCACCATCCTCCCAGTAACCCAGGCTCATAACCTGTATTATGTTAACACCTCACTCTCTCTCACCTCCCCTTTTGCCAAGGTCTGTCAATTTTATCTTCATAACATCTCTCACATTCTGCCTTTCTCTCTTTGCCTTCTCTCTTTTGCCACACCCACCACCCTGGTTATTACCTCATGCCTGGGCTACTGCAATAGCCCGCTGGTTGGTCTCCCTGTCTCAAATCTCTTCCCACTCCAGTCCCTTATCTAGTCCAGATATAAAAGTGATCTTGTAAAGTACAAATCTGATCATGTCACCTCTGTAACTGATGAACTCCAGTGGCTCCTTCTCGTCTCAAGGATCAAATATAAAATCCTTGTGCTTATCCAGCTATGAGGGCTGGGTTGGAATGAAGACTGGTGGGTATTGTCATCTGCAGGATTCCTGGACCCATTCATTAATAAATGGATAAACAATAGGTAGAAATTGTGGCTCACCAGCTTTGGCTGGGGCTAATGAAGTAAGTGGCCCCTTCTCTGCAATAATTTCTCCCTTCAATGATAGCTTCAGGCACTAGGCTGGAAGCAGGACAAATGTCCTGTGTACAACTACTATTCCCTGGGCTTTGGGGTTCTGGATCCTGGGCTGTCTCCATCAAGGTCTGAAAAAAGATAAGGATCAAGGTACTGGTGTTTTGATTTTCCTGACATCATAGTGAGTATCTTCTTCTTCTTCTTCTTCTTCTTCTTCTTCTTCTTCTTCTTCTTC
>NW_027186428.1:5092872-5107481 GCF_028583685.1 Petaurus breviceps papuanus
TCTTCTTCTTCTTCTTCTTCTTCTTCTTCTTCTTCTTCTTCTTCTTCTTCTTCTTCTTCTTCTTCTTCTTCTTCTTCTTCTTCTTCTTCTTCTTCTTCTATCAAGACTAATCTTAAATGTAAGTGGTTCCTTACATGGTAGGAAGGGAACAACTTGGAAAAAACCCTCAGTCCCCAGATATCACTCCTTATGTTTTTTTAAACCAGATGCCTCCATTAGAGACAGTATGGTATGGTGTAATGAACTGGGATCAAAATCAAATAGTGGGCAGCCATTAATAAAATCTACACTGTGTTATATTTTTATTGATTTCATTAAATATTTCCCAATTACATTGTCATCCAGGTATGTCCATATTCAATAATCCTGAAGGTGTATGAAGTTCAAGGAGGCAGGAATTTGACACTTCTGGTGTACAAATCCTTGGCCTGGGTGTCAGCCCTGGTTTTGACAGCTGCTGGCCCTGGGACCTTGAATGGGCTGCTTCCTGTCCCTGGCCTTCAGTTTTCTAACCTGTAAAATGGCAACAATGGTATTTACACTATCTACCTTACCACATAATTGTAGGAAAAAAGAGCTTAGAGTACTATTTTAGGAGATTCATTTCTCAAGCTTAAGCCATAAGGACTGTGGGGGCTCAGGACCTTGTTCTGGCCTTTATTCTCCCTCCACAAGCTTTACAGCAGCTGCTTGTCTCACTCTTGGGGCATGGTGTACACCTTCTTCAGCTTTTATACACCTACACCAGAAAGTGTGCTTATAAGGAGAGCAGAGAGAGGAGAGACAGACAGACAGAGATAGAGAGAGACAGAGAGGGTAACACTTTTGTTAAGATAAACAGTCATACCCAACTCTGCTATGGTGTATCTACACCTATTAGTTCTGGACTTGAGATGTTGGTCCAAAGAAGGAGAAAGCACCAAAGTCCAATCCAGTCAGAAACATCTATGGGTCCAGGAAGTTATATAAAGCAATCCCACCACATACACACTCAATATTTTTAAATTTTTTTTTTTTTGTAAATAAGAAACCTGAGGTCTGAAGAAGTAAAACGAAGCATTGGACCCTGGTGGAAAACCTGTAACCATCCTTGTTCAGGACCTCAGTGGAAGCACTGCTGCAATAACCTAACTTGGGCTCTTGGCCTCATTTTTTCCCAGTCCAATCCATCTTCCACACAGGTACCTAAGAGTTTTTTTCTGTGTTTGTGCCATGTACTGCTGAGAAGAAGGTATATTCCTTTTTATCCACATTCAATTTTCTCCAGAGATCTATCATATCTAGCCTCTCTAAAATTCTATTAGCCTCCTTAACTTCTTTCTTGTCTATTTTGAGGTTAGATTTATGAAGTTCAGAGAGGGGAGAGATTGAGGTCCCCCACTAGTATAGTTCTGCTATCTATTTCTTGCTCTAATTCTTTTAACTTCTCCTCTAGGAATTTGGATGATATACTGCTTGGTGCATATATGTTAAGTAATGATATTGCTTCATTCTCAATGGTGCCTTTTAGCAGGACATGGTTTCCTTCCTTATCTCTTTTAATTAGATCTATATTTGCTTTCGCTTTATCTGAGATAAGGATTGCTATCCCTGCTTTTTTTTACTTTAGCTGAAGCATAATATATTCTACTCCAGCCTTTTACCTTTACCCTGTGCATGTCCCCTTATTTCAGATGTGTTCCTTGTAGACAGCATATTGTAAGATTGTGGTTTTGAATCCATTCTGCTATCTGCCTCCATTTTATGGGACAATTCATCCCATTCACATTCACAGTTATGATTACTATTTGTCTTTCCCTCCATCCTATTCCCTCCTTTGTTTATGCTTTTGTTTCTTGCTTCTCCCTTCCCCTCCTTAAGAGTTTTCCTTTTGACCACCTCCTCCTTCAGTATTCTCTCCTTGTGCCCCCCCTTTGCCTACCCTTTCCCCTTACTACTATTTCCCTCCCTTCTAACCACCCCTCCTTTTTACCCCTCCATTACCCCTACTACTACCTGTAGGGCACAATAGATTTTTACACTTAACAGAGTATATTATTCCCTCCTTAAACCCAAGCTGATAAGAGTAAATTTCATACAGTGCTACTCTGTATTTTCACATTAGAATCCTAAACTTAACTGATTATGTTGATCCCTCTTTGAACCAGAACCAATGAGAATAAAGTCCATATGGTGTTCATCTCCCTCCTTTCTTTCCCTCTATTATAGTATGTTTTTATGCATCTTAGTGTGGCATAATTTATCTTTTTCAGTCTCATTCTTTCCTTTTCTCCCATTACACTCCCTTTGTACCCCTTAATAAGGTTTTTTTTTAATCATCAGATTAGTTCATTTATACCCACATCCTCTATCTATGTATATACCTTTTATATGTCACAATAATTATATAAATTTCAATATTGACAGCAGGTGTCAGCTTCTCACATAGGGATGTAAACAGTTTGCTCTTATTGAATCCCAAATTATGTGCGTGTGTGTGTGTGTGTGTTTTCTTTGTTTACTTTTTTATGTCTTTCTTGAGTCTTGTAATTGGAGATCAAATTTTCCATTCAGCTCTGGCTTTTTCATCAGAAAAGTCTGGAAGTCCTTATTTCATTAAATGACCATCTCCTTGCCTGAAAGATTATGCTCTGTTCTGCCAGGTAGTTGATCCTTGGTAGCAGTCCTAGCTCATTTGCCTTTTGAAATATCAAATTCTAATCTCTCCAATCTTTTAATGTAGAAGCTACTAGGTCCTGTGTAATCTTGACTGTAGTTCCACAATATTTGAATTGTCTCTTTTTAGCTGCTTGCAGTATTTTCTCCTTGACCTGTAATTCTGGAATTTGGCTACTATATTTCTTGGAGTTTTCAATTTGGTGTCTCTTTTAGGAGGAGTACAGTGAATTCTTTCAATAACTATTTTACCCTCTGATTCTAGAACCTCAGGACAGTTTTCTTTGACAATCTCTTGGAGGATATTGTTCAGGCTGCTGTTGTCATCATGGCTTTCCAGTAGACCAATAATTCTTAGATTATCTCTCCTGGATCTGTTCTCCAGGTCAGTTGATTTTTCCAGTGAGATATTTTGCACTTTCTTCTAATTTTTCGATCTTTATGTTTTGTTTGACTGACTCTTGATGCATCATAGGGTCCTTAGCTTTAATTTGACTGATTCTAATTTTTAGTGAAGTATTTTCCTCAGTTAGCTTTTGAAGCTCTGTTTCCATATGTTCAGTTTTCATTTTTAGGGAGATATTTTCTCCAGTTAGATTTTGAATTTCCCATCCCTTTCACCAATTTTACTTTTTAAGGATTTGTTTTCTTCAGTGAGATTTTTTCCCCAATTTGGTCACTGTAAATTTAAATTTATCTTCTACCTCTCTAATTTGGCCTTTAAAATCTTTCTTGAGCTCCTCCAAGAATGATTTTTGGGCTTGAGACCAGTTCATATTTCCTTATGTGGTCTCAGGTGTGAGGATAGAGTCCATGTTGTCCTCTGTATTTGGTTGTTCTTGCTCACTATAATAAGATTGGATCATTTTTCTTAATTTGATTTCTCAGCTTCCTTCTTACCCATTGTGATTGTATGTGTCCTGACTGGGCTTCTCAGGCTCGGAGCTAAAGGCCTGGGTGTTGACTTTGTATGCTGTAACCTCTGGGTGTCTAGATTGAGGACAAGGCCAGGACTCTCAGTGTTTCCCCTGAGTTACCCTGAGGCTCACAGAGTAACCTGTGGGGGAGGGGTGATCTGGCCACTTCAGGTTTCCACCTCTGTGTCTCTGAGCTACAGCTCAGGCAGGCTCAGAAACTGGCAGAAGGCAGTGCTAGTGTCTGCAGATTCCCTTGGTGGTGCTAAGGCACACATGAGCTTGTGTTGTTAGCACTTGCTGGATCCATGCCCCCCCTGGGTTTCCGGGGCTCCTGTTGGTCAGCTGAGGTGGGGCTTGTTGGGATGCCTCCCATCCTTCATGTCAGACTCTATACTGCTTCAGTTACAGCCTTCCTCAATGACTCCCAAGTCTGAGGTTATTTCCACTATTTTGGGATTTTACTCTGGGTGGGACATTTATCTCTGGGTTTCCTGGGTCAGGGAGGTGGAATCATAGCAGCTAAGTTTACTCCATCATCTTGGTTCCTAGAAATTCAGGTAGGTGATTTTTAAACATCCAGGTTGTGGGCTGATAGCCCCTGGAGAAGCTACTGTTGCTTTTGCAGGCCCTCTGCTTTCTCTTACTCAGTTCCAACCAATCCTCTGTCCTGCAGTGAGAAGGCTGCAAATAGCTCTTGGGGGAGGTGAGTCCACTGGCTGGAGATAGCTCTCACTCCACTGTAGTCTGCTCTCAGGTCTGCAATGGTGCACTCTCCTGGGCTGGGAATCTGCCATGCTCCATCTTCCAGGGGATTCTGTCACTCTAAAATCTGTTCAGATTCACTTTTTAAAGTTTAGTCACAGTATTCTTGGAGGAGCTTAGAAAAGTTCCTCCTTCTGTTCTGCCATCTTGGCTCCACCTCTGAGGTTTTTTTTTTTCTAAAGAACAGGTCTGACCATGCCATTCCCTTTCTTACAAGGCTCCAACGGCTCCCTCTTGTCTTTATAACAAAACATAAACCCCTCTGTTGAGTATTTGAAGCATTGTGAGATATGGCTCCAACTTACATTCCCAGACTAATTTCACATTATTCCCAATGTGGTATAGTGAAAAGAGTAGGGGCTCTAGAATCAGAAGTTGTTGTTATTTAGTCATTTTTCAGTTGTGTTTGACTCTTTGCGACCCCATTTGTGATTTTCCTGGCAAAGATACCGGGGTGGTTTGCCATTTCCTTCTCCAGCTCATTTTACAAATGAGAAAATGAAGGAAAACAAAGTTAAGCTATTTGTCCAGGGTTACACAGCTAGAAAGTGTCTGAGGCAGGATTTGAACTCAGAATCAGAGAACTTGAGTTCAGATCCTCTAAACTCTTTGGACCTCAGTCTCCTCCTCTGTAAATTGAGGGACTAGAACTAGAGAACATCTAAGATCCCTCCTAGTTCTAAGAGTCTGTAAATGGGAGTCATAATGCTTTTCCTACCCAACTCTTAGAATGGTCATGAAGAAAACACTTTGTAAATTTTAAAGCACAATAGAAATGGGCATCATTTTATTCTCACAAGACAAATGTGAGCTACAAACATCCGTGACAATTTCCTAATCTACCAACCTGGTAACCTTGTAACAAGAGGGTCCTTCCTGAAGTGCTGTGATTCTCAGGTTTCCTTAGCACATCTCACTCCCCATGCCAGCCTGCCCCTCTGATAAGGGTTTCTCAACCTCCAGAATTAGCTTTACAAGACAAAACTCATAGGATGGATAATGAGATCTCATTATCCTTTACATGTTCCATTACAATTACACAATGAAATAAAATGTCCACGAAACACTGATCGAATTTGCTTTGACAGAAGAAAGGAGGAGATGGTGGAGCCTGAGACGTTGATGATGAATCCAGGGTTCCCTGAGTTTCTGTATTAAATGTGTTTAATGATCATCCGGTAATGTAATTAGATATTAAAAATCTCATTGTGTAATCATAAAATAACATGGAGTGAATAATAAAATATCATAGTTATAAAATCATCTAAATGTAATAAAATTGTGTTATTACAAAAGCTTAAATTTTAATGATGGCTTTTCTGTGTGCCACTTATGACATAATGAAAAGCACCAAATAACATACAGTAATTAAAAAAGAGAAGCATGTCTATAAGGACCATGGGATTTAAGGTTTTTCCTCTATGTGGCTTTTCCCATTGGCTCTGAAAGAATCTGGTGCCAATCATGGGTTTTGGCAGAGCCAAATCTCTCTTCCCAGAAGAAATGAAGTTGATGTGATAGAGATCTTGATGGTGACCTGATACATCAGTCATCTGGGGTTGATTGACCTAACTCATAAGGCCAAGCTCACAGGTTTGATCCCTGTACTCAATGGAGTTTCAAAAAGTATGACTTACACTGAGCCCAAACTGAGGCCTAGTCCTGATGCTAAACTGAGTCCTGAGTCCAGTTCTAGGTTCAGCTATAATTAACCCAGTAGGGGACTCTTCACCCTCTCAAGTCATTTGACAATATGTGCTGGGATTATTTGGCAGACTGAGCATCCAATGACCATCTCTGCCTTCAAAGAATTGAGTAATATCCAGTCAGACCTGGCAGAAATTGGGTTTAGGCCAATATTTTACATCATATATCACGATAAACTCAAAGTAGATTTGTTAACAGAATATTAAAGGTTATACCATTAAAAAAAAGAGGACTGGAACATTTCACAGTTATGGATAGGGGATGGACTTTCTGTCTCTCTGCCTATGTATCTCTCTGTCTCTGTCTTTGTCTCTGTCTATGTATCTCTCTCTCTCACACACACACACATAGACAAAAGATGATTTTAATTATATGAAATTGAAAAGCTTTCAAATGAAAATAAACACCATAAGGATGATAAAGGAAATAGTTGATTGGGGGGGAAATCTTTTATTTTTTTGCTTTTTTTGGGGGGGAGAGGGGAAAGTGGGCAGTTGGGATTAAATGACTTGCCCAAGGTCACATGGCTAGGTTGTGTGTGTGTGTGTGTGTGTGTGTGTGTGTGTGTGAAGTGTCTGAGACCAGATTTGAACTCAGGTTCTACTGACTCCAGAGCCAGTGCTCTATTCACTGCACCACCTAGCCACCCCCCAAAAAAAATTCTTTATACCAAATATCTCAGATAACAGTCTGACATTCAAGATAAAAAGGAAACTAACACAAATATATTAGACCAAGATCAATTCCTCAGTCAATATAAGAATCAAAGGATATAAACAAACTATTGTCAAAAGAAAAACTGAAAATTATTAATAAACAGGAAAAGAGTCAATATAATGAAGTGGGAAGAGAGCCAGCTTCAGCAAATCCCTCCTAGGGCTGCAGTAAACTCCTTTAAGTATAAGAACTGTCACCAATTTGTATTTAAATATCATGCAAACTGTCACCCTCATGCCCTTCCCATTTTATACATTCATTACTTCTCTCCATGAACTTTGTAATCCAGGCATCCTTTCCAGCTCACAGTTCCTCACTCCCAGTGCTTTGTCTTCTTTTCCTCTCCTTTTTCACGGGAAGTCCCTTATGCATGGAATGTATCTCCTTCTCATTTCTGCCTCTTGGAATAACCATGTTTCCTTTGAGATTCAATTTTACTGCTACCTTTTACACAAAATCTTTCCCAATTCTCCCAGCTGTTAGTGTCCTCCTACCCAAAATAACATTACACTCATTTTGTATATAATTATGTATATACTTTTATATAGTTGCATTGTCTTTCCTATTGGAACATAAGCTCCTTGAACTTCTACTTGAGATGGAGACATGAAAGGTCATAAAGGAGCAGAGTTTTCCAACATATACTTCAACAAATACTTTTTTCCCCACTTAAGAGTACTTTATTTTTTATAATTGCATGTAGATAGTTTTCAGCATTCACTTTTATAAGTTTTTGAGTTCCTGTTTTTTTCCCTCCCATCCCTTCTCCCTCCTTAAGATAGCATGCAGTCTGATATAGGCTATACATGTACAATTGTATTAAGCATATTTCCACATTAGTCATGTTGTGAAAGAAGAATCAAAACAAAAGGGGAAAACCACAAGAAAGAAAAAAAGGTGAAAATAGTATGCTTCATTCTGCACTCAGATTCCATAGCTCTTTCTCTGCATATGGATGGTATTTTCCACCACGAATCTTGGAATTGTCTTGGATAACTGTATTGCTGAGAAGAGCCTAGTCTATCAAAATTGGGCATCACACAATGTTGCTGTTACTATGTATAAAGTTCTCCTGGTTCTGCTCGCTTCACTCAGCATCAGTTCATGTAAGTCTTTCCAGGTTTTTCTGAAATTCACCTGCTCATCATTTCTTATAAAACAAAAGTATTCTGTTACATTTATATACCACAACTCATTCAGTCATTCTCCAGTTGATGGGCATCCCCTCAATTTTCAATTCTTTGCCATCACAAAAAGGACTGCTATAAATATTTTTGTACATGTGGGGCCTTTTCCCTTTTTGATGATCTCTTTGGTATATAGTCCTTATAGTGGAATTGCTGAATCAAAGTGTATGCACAGTTTTATAGCCCTTTGGGCATAGTTCCAAATGGCTCTCCAGAATGGTTGGATCAGTTCACAACTCCACCAACAATGCATTAGTTTCCCAATTTTCCCATATCTTCTCCAACACCCATTATTTTCCTTTTCTGTCATATTAGTCAATCTCATAGGTGTGAGGTAATACCTCAGAATTGCTTTAATTTGCAATTCTTTTTTAAATTTTACTTTTAATTTACAACATTCAGTTCCACAAGTTTTTGAGTTTCAAAATCCCCCCCCATAGCAGCATGCAATCCAAGGTTCTACATATACCTTTACATTAAATATTAGTCAAGTTGTAAAGAAGACTATATAACCAGTGGAATTAACAATAAGGAAGAAGAGACAAAACAAAACAAAAAAGAGAGAGTGCAAGTAGTTTGCTTCAATCTTCATTCAGACTCCATAATTCTTTCTCTAGATTTGCATAACCTTTTCCATCATGAGTCCTTTGGAGTTGTCTTATAACCTAGTATTGCTGAGAAGAGCCCAGTTCATCAAAGCTAGTCATCACAGATATGATGTGTCTGTAATTGTGTACAATGTTCTGGTCCTGCTCCCCTCCTTACTCAGTATCAGTTTATATAAGACTCTCCAGGTTGTTATGAAGTTCATCTGCTCCTCATTTCTTATAGCACAATAGTATTACTTTACATGCATATACCACAACTAATTTAGCCATTCCCCAATTGAAGGGCATCCCCTTGATTTCCAATTCTTTTCTACCACAAAAAGAGCTGCTATAAATATTTTTGTGCATATAGGTCTTTTCCCTATTTCCCATCTTTGGGATACAGCCCTAGAAGTGGTATTGCTGGGTCAAAGAGTATTCACATTTTTATAGCCCTTTGGGCATAATTTCAATTCCACCTCTGATGATCTAGTCCAGAGGTGGGGAATCTGAGGCCTCAAGCCCACATGTGACACTGAAGTCCAAGCATTTGGAAGCAGCATGATACTTAGAGTAAGGAGACTGAGATAAAATCTTGCCTAGGGTACTTAGAAAATATGTGGTTATGGCCAAATCATTTAATGTCTCAAAGCATCAGTATGCTCATCTGGAAAAGGGGGATAAATGGTTTTTATGGAAGGCAAAATGGCCTCTAATATCCCTTCTAGGTAAAAATCTATAATCTAATGATCAGGCTGTTGTGAGGCAAACACTTTATACATCATGAAATTATATATGAAAGTAGTTTTTAATTACCTTTATGTCATACTGCACTGTCTCCCAGACTGTGGGTGGTATGTGTAAAGCTAAAATTTCCAGCAGAATATTGAACAATAATGATGATAATGGACATCCTTGTTTCACCCCTGATCTTATTGCTAATGCTTCTAGGTTATCCCCCCTTACATATAATGCTTGCTGATGGTTTTAGGTAGATCTAGCAAATATTTTAAAAATAGAATAACTAACACTAAATAGAAAAATTATCAAAATATCCAAAAAGAAAAAGAGTAAGTTCATCCATCCAGCCCAGGAGTATACATTCCAAAGATAGACTACAAGTACTGAGAGATGGGGCACTGCCAGGGAAGCAAGTGAAAGCTCTAGAAAACAGACCAGAAACCTGGCAGCATTCTGATAAAGATGCTCCAGAGTGACTTGAAGTTCACAGTGTTCTGACTAAGATGCTCAAAGTCGTACTAAAGCCCATGGCGTTCTGACAGGGAATATTCAGTAAGGGTCTAAAGCCCACAGCTCTGACCAGAGACATTCTAGGGGGACCTACACATTTGTCAGCATCTTAAACCCAGATATACTAGAGATGTAGAAGCAAGTGGTGAAAGCATAAAAAGTCAGGGACAGGACCAAATAGGATCTAACCATCCCTGGCAGTATGACACAAAGTACAAAAAGAGGAGCTGACACTGGAAACATGAGAAAACAGAAGAAAACATGAAAAAAATGAAGGGGTTAAGAGAAGCTCAAGAAATAAAAGTAGAAAAACAGAGTAACTACATAATTAGAAGCAGAGTTTAGAGGGAAAAGAATATGGTTTAAACACAAGGATTGCAAGAGAACAGGAGAAATGAAACAAGAGGGTTTTTTAAATTAAATAAAAGCTTGGGAGGTGAAGAGAGAAGAATAGTCTAGAATTAAAGATAGAAAACTGTGCCAAGTATTTATGTCACCAATGTGATACCCACAGCAGCCACTATGAACATGCAGACATACTTCCAAAGTTGAATCGCAAAATATAACATACTCTCTTCCCCAAGACAAAATCAAAATATTTATTTAGATACCAGAAAGCCAATTCCACCATGGTAACAAAGAAGTTTATACACATAGCCAATCCAGGGAGTGCTGACATCCCTAAGCCTTCTCTCCATTAAGCCTCCCCACAAACAAGCTCTGATAGGCAAAATCCCTCCCCCTCTCACTCATGCTAGCTGTTCTGCCTCAGCTCTCTTCCAACTCTACCTCATTCTCCTCTTCCTGCTCCACCCATTCAGCAAGATCCTACCAACAAGGGCTCCATGTGACTCAAGCTATGGGCTGAACCAAAGCTCAAAGCAGGACACATGGGCCTATTACGGGGCAGGGAAGATCTTCAGATCCCCTTAACATTACAGTATTAGACTCCTAGAAAAAAGAAAAAGAAACAGAAACAAAATGGAGTAAACAATATTCAACAATTCTAGGAGACAAGAAATCATAAGACAGTTAAAAGAATGAAGAAAATAGAGAGAAATATAAAGTATCTATACCAAGAACAACTGATCCAAAAAAAAAAAAAAGGTTTAGTATAAAGAATGTATAAGTCACCATGAAAACCATGACCAAACAAAAATCCTGGTTACCATACTTCAAGAAATCACAAAAGAAAACTAACTACACCATTAAAACCATAAAACAAAGTAAAAATACAAAAACTTCATTAGGTACCTCCTTAAACAAATCCCAAACTGAAAATATACAAGAATGTCATAGCCAAATCAAAGACTTTTCTTTTCAAAAGAAAAAAATATACTACAAGTAACCAAAATTAAAGAGTTCAAGGACCAAGGAACCATAGTCAGTATCAGACAAGACTGTGCTTCAGTTACTATAAAGGAGACAAAATCTTGGAATACCATATTGCAAAAGGTTTACAACTAAGAATAACTTATCATGAAAGATTGTGCATTCTAATGGAGGGAAAATTAATTTTCAGCAGAAGAGAGAACTGACAAAGCTTTCTTGATGAAAAGACCAGAGCTGAGAAAAACATTTTGAAAGGGAAACACACAGGAGTGAGGTAAAACTGGAAAGTCAAATACATTTGAACAACTGAAAGAGACTAAGAGATAATAAAATTCTTAGTAACATGCACATTCTAGGTGGAGGGTACCTTGATACTCTGAGAAGTTTGTGGGGTTTCTCTCTTTCTCTTTACTGTCACAGATTAAACCCCTACCAGGTGCATCACAATTTGTTAGGGAATAAATGACTAGTTCCCCAGTTCCATTTAACACTAGGTAAGTTTTTAAAGGGGATAGTTACTTAAAATATAATGAGAATGGATGTCTAAAATTTTTCCCCAATACCTTGAGAATATTTGCTTTCCTATAATATCTTTGTCTTTTGGAGCATGAGGGAGTAGACTTACCTTAGCTCAGTTTCTATATAGCATTGTTTCCACCAAATTCATATCCAAAGGCAACATGACTGCTACATGATTCCTTCTGCTGGGCTAAATTCCTAAAGATTACTCCTAAAGGGGATTCATTGGTCCTTGGAACATCACTGGTGAGTTAACTTTAATACTTGGTCTGGATTTCAACTCCCATATTTTTGTGGGTTACTCTGAAGACTTTTTGAAACTCCTAAGGTCAAAGATTCCATTCCTGTCATTGAACTCCCTAAGAAAAGGAGTTACTAAGATACCTCAGAAGCAAATTAGACCATAGCTAAAGGTGACGGGTGTTTTTAAATGCCACCACAGTCAACCAAAGAAACTCTCTTTACCATGTGCTTAGCCAACCTGAATCATATCCTGATTGTCCTTGCATGCTTCAGTTCCTCTGAGGCATTTCCCTTATACAACATAATCATTCTCCCAGGAGCAGGTCCCTAATGTCTGCCACACAGAGATGCCATCTGTCTTCTACATACAGAAAGAGACCCTCTGAGGTAAACTGATATGATTTCTATGGCCAGAAATCCAGTACATATTCTGAGAGAATAAAAAGCCTTCAGAATTTCACTTACCTCAAGTGACATATTGGGAGTTAAGAAAAGCAAAAAGTCTGGGGTTGGTTTTTTTTTTCTACTGTGAAAGTTTTAAGAAAGGCAAGCAAAGGGGGTAAAGAAGGAATACACCAGAAAAGGAATGAGAAAGAATAAGGAAGAACTTGCTAATTCTCATAATTAGGGTACAAGTAAGCATCTCATGAACCTCATTCTTTTCTCCACTGAATGAAAGGTTGAACACACATACATGCAAAGAGTTTGATATAAAAACACCCTGCAATCAAATGGGAAACAGGTGAGGACTGAGAAAGGAGGTAAGAGAATTTAAGAAAGACAATATAATCCAAGATGGAATTTAAAAAAAAGCAAAACAAACTTCATCTTCTCAGGGTGGGGTGTAAAGAGAGATTAAAAGAATTTTTTTTTAGGATTGAGTGATTGAGCTATGGGTGAGATAAAGAGAGGAGAAGAGGCAGAATAAAAGCAGATTCTTTCAGATATAATTACTAATGTTGATGACATTAACTTTTACCAACTTCTTTGTAAATAGGAGGTTGGAGAGAGAAAGAAAGGAAAAAATAAAAAGATGTGATTGAAGAAAATGCATTGATCAATCAATCAACAAGCATTTATTATTTGACAAGCACTATAATAACACTAGAGAAACAAATACAAAAGTGAAACCAAATGACAATTCTCTTTAAATTAATATACTTAGGAGCAGCTAGGTGCTGCAGTGAGTAGAAAGACAGCCCTGGAGTCAAGAGGACCTGAGTTGGGATCCAGCCTCAGACACTTAGCACACACACACAAAAAACCTAGCCATGTGACCTTGGTCAACTTACTTAACCCCAATTGCCCTCCAAAATAAAAGCATAAATTAATATACTTATTCAGTGTCATACCAACCAAACTACCAAAAATTATTTTATAGAGCTAGAAAAAACAACAATATTCATTTGGAAGAACAAAAGGTCAAGAATATCAAGGGAATTAATGGAAAAAATGCAAAGGAAGGTGACCTAGACATAGCAGATCTGAAACTGTATTATAAAGTAGCAATCACCAAAACTATTTGGTAGAGGCTAAGAAAGAGAGTGGTGAATCATTTGAATAGATTAGGCACACAAGACGTAGAGGTTGACAACTATAGTAATCTATTTTTTGATAAACCCAAAGACTCCAGCTTCTGGGATAAGAACTCACTATTTGACAAAAACTACTAGGAAAATTTGAAAACAGTATGACAGAAACTAGGACTAGATCAACATGTACACTGTATATCAATATAAGGTCAAAATGGGCATATGATTTAAACACAAAGGGTGATACCATAAGTAAATTAGGAGAGAAAGGAATAGTTTACCTGCCAGATATATGGAGAAGGGAAGAATTTCTAACCAAACAAGAGATATATAACATTATAAAATGCAAAATGGATAATTTTCATTACATTAAATAAAAAAAGTTTGCACAAACAAAGCCAATGCAACCAAAATGAGAAGGAAAGCAAAAAGCTGGGAAACAATTTTTACTTCCAGTGTCTGTGACAAAGGCCTTATTTCTAAAATATATAGAGGACTGAGTCAAATTTGTAAGGACACAGGTCATTCCCCAATTGATAAATCATCAAAGGATATGAACAGACAGTTTTCAGATGAAGAAATTAAAGCTATTTATAGCCATATGAAAAAAATGCTCTAAATCACTACTGATTAGAGAAATGCAAATTAAAACAACTCTGAGGTACCACCTCACACCTATCATATTACAGAAAAGAAAAATAATAGATATTGGAGAAGATATGGGAAAATTGGGACACTAATGCATTGTTGGTGGAGTTGTGAACTGATCTAACCATTCTGGAGAGTCATTTGGAACTATGCCC
Organism: Petaurus breviceps papuanus; assembly: GCF_028583685.1. Classification (NCBI taxonomy): domain Eukaryota; kingdom Metazoa; phylum Chordata; class Mammalia; order Diprotodontia; family Petauridae; genus Petaurus; species Petaurus breviceps. Next base: position 5,107,085 of record NW_027186428.1, read on the forward strand.
AAAGGGCTATAAAATTTTGCATACACTTTGATTCAGCAACACAACTATTAGACCTGTATCCCAAAGAGATCATTAAAAAGGGAAAAGGCCCCACATGTACAAAAATATTTATAGTAGTCCTTTATGTGGTAGCCAAGAACTGGAAATTGATGGGATGTCCATCAATTGTGTGATGGCTGAGCAAGTTGTAGTATATAGATGTAATTTAATACTTAAAAAAATTTTTTTTGCTTTTTTTTGAAGGGGGGAAGGCAGGAAAATTGGGGTTAAGTGACTTGCCCAAGGTCACATGGCTGTAAGTGTTAAGTGTCCGAGGCTGGATTTGAACTCAGGTCCTCCTGACTCCAGGTGCTCTATTCACTGTGCCACCTACCTGCCCCAATACTATTGTTTTATA
>NW_027186428.1:5107491-5119466 GCF_028583685.1 Petaurus breviceps papuanus
TACAATGTTCTAAGACAATTTCCAAACTCATGATGGAAAATACTATCCACATGCAGAAAAAGAATTATGGAGTCTGAATACAGAATGAAACTTACTATTTTTTCTCTTTTATTTCTTTCCCATGGTTTTCCATTTTGTTCTGATTCTTCTTTTGCAATATGATTAATGTGGAAATATGTTTAATATGATTGTACATGTATAACCTATATTAGATTGCTTGCCATAATGGGGAGGAGAGAAGAGAGGGAGGGAAAGAGAAAAAAAGTTTGGAACTCAAATTCTTATAAAAGTGAATGTTGAAAACTTTCTTTACATATGATTGGAAAAAAATAAAATTCTATTAATTTTTTTTAAAGTGAAACTATCCCTGATTTCAAGGAGTTTATATTCTATTTGGTGAAACAACATATAATCAAAATCATGAATGTGGATGGGATGCACTCATCCAAAAAAATAGGAGATAGAAAAATGGCTTAGAAAGCATAATGCAACAATATATTTTTAATAAGAAACACAAAATAAAAAGATTCTCACAGACTACAGAAGAATTTATACTCAGGTGAATTAGAAAAATCAGAAAAATTTAAGTAAAAATGTTGTAGTCATTCAGTCATTTTCATTCATGTTTTACTCCTCATGACCCCATTTGGGATTTTCTTGGTAAAGATACTGGAGTGGTTTGCCATTTCTTTTACAACTCATTTTATAGATAAGGAAATGAGGGCAAACAGGGTTAAATGATTTGCCTAGAGTCACACAGCTAGTAAGTGCCTGAGACCAGATTTGAACTCAGGAAGATGAAAGTCATCTTGACTTTAGGCCCCATACTCTATCCACTGTGCCACCTAGCTGCCCAAGTACAAAAAGACATAGCTAAAAGGGATAAGCAAGGAATTACAATTTTGCTTAAAGTTACCATAGTTAATGAAATAACATAAATATTCATAATATCTAAGTGCTTAAAAGAAATATTAACTATATTATTGGGAGAAATGCACATCAAAACTAAATAAGTTGGGGACTTCAATGTGCCCATTTCAGACTTAGACAAATCTAATTTTTTAAAATGAGAAAGAAGTTAAGGATGTTAATATCATATCAGAAACAAACTAGAGAAGAATGGAACATTATCATCTATGGATTGAGAAAGTGTTCCTGACCCAACAAGAGACACAGGTAATTACAGGAGATGAAATACATTTTGTTCACATAAATTCCAAAGGGATTTGCACAAACAAATTAATATCATTAGAAGTAAAAGGAAAACAGTTAACGGGGGGGGGGGAGGGGGGGGAGAAATCTTTCAACTGATTTTTCTTACTCAGGTCTGATGTCTATCACTTAATAAGGATTTATTAAGTGCCTATTATGTGCCAGGAACTGAGGATACAAAGAAAGGTAAAAGAAAAAACCAACCCCTGTTCTCAAGGATTTACATTATTTTTTATTAAGCAATCAGGGTTAAGTAACTTGCTCAAGGTTACACGGCCAGTTATTTCTGGGTGTGATGCTGAGTATCTGAGCCCAGGATTTTATCTCCAGGTCATCCCGACACTGGAGCCGGTGCTCTTACTTGCTGTGCTACCTGGCCGCTCCAAGGATTCACATTATTAAATAGGAAATAATCAACAGAGAGAAGGCCTTAGAATTAAGAGGATTTGGAAAAGGTTTCTGGTGGTAAGTGGGTTTTAATTGGAACTTGAAGGAAAACTGGAAAGCCAGGTGATAGAAATGAGGAGGGAGGGCATTCTAGCCAGAAAAAGTGTCCAGAATCAAGAGACAGAGTATCTTATTCATGGAAAAAGAAAGCCAGTGTCATGAGTATATATGATAAGGTATAAGGATTATAAGGCATAAGAAGACTGGCAAGGTGGGGGAAGGCTAAGTTATGAATGGCTATGAACACTAAAAAAGAGGGTTCTATATTTTATTCTGGAGGCAATATGGAACCACTGAAATTTATTGAGTAGAGGGGTAACATGTTCATACTTGTATTTTAATAAAATCACATTGGTCATTAAATGAAGGGTGAGCAGGAATAGGAAGAAAATGGTGGCAGGTAGAGCTATCACCAAGTTATTGCAACAGTACAGGCATCAGGAATTGAGGAACTGCACCAAAATGGTAGCAATATCAGGGGAGAATGGGGTCATATTTGAGAGATGTTGTAAAGGTGAAATCAACAGGTCTTGGCAGCAGATTGGATGTGAAAGGTGAGACATAGTGAGGAGTAGAGGGTGATGTGAAAGTTGCAAGCCTAGGGGACTGTAAGGATGGTGGTACCCTCGATAATAATAGGGAAATTTGGAAGGGGAGTAGGGTCTAGGGAGAAAGATGATGAGCTCAGTTTTGGGCACGTTGATTTTAAAATGTCTTATGTACCTTCATATCAAGATCTGTGAAGAATAGTTGGACATATAAGAATTTAGCATATACTTCAGCTATAGTCCTATATCTCTTCTCCCCTTTGTGACTACACTCCTTAAGAATGTCATCAATGCTCAGTGTCTCCACTTCTCCTTTCCTTTTCTTCTAAACCCTTTATAATATGGTTTTTAAACTCATCATTCAAACAAAATTGCTCTCTCCAAAATTAACAATGATTACTTAACTGCAAAAAAATGTAATGACCTTTTCTCAGTCATCGTACTTTTTGACATCTCTGCATCCTTTGGCTTTGTTGATCACTATTTCCTCTTGTACAGTCTCTCCTCTAGGTCCTGATGATGCTTTTCTCTCTTGGTTCTCTTCCTGTCTTGCTGTTCTTTTGCAGGACCTTTTGCATGTTCATTCACATTATATCCACTAATGGTAAATTTCCTGAGGTTCCCTCTTCTCTTTTCACTCCACTACCTCACTTAGGGATCTCAATCACACCCATGAGTTCAAATATCTTCTCTGTGTAAATGGTTCTGAGATCTCTGTATCCAGTCCTAACCTCTCTCCTGAGCTCCAGTATCACCTTTTGGACACCTCAAAGTGGATGCTCTATAGATATCTCAAAGTCAATATGTATGAATTAGAACTCAGTATTTTACCCCCCAATTCTCCCTTCTTTGGAGCTTCCCTATTACTGTACCACTGTCTTCCCACTCAATTGTAAGAGAAATGATTATTAATAACCAATTACCTTGGGGGAAGGGGATTTTCCCCCTTTCTATTTCATCATTCAAAGTCCACTCTCTCAAGAGCATTTCTGATCCAGCCCAAAGAATTCACCCCACCCAGACCATCTTATCTGGGTGGAATTCTTACCCCACCATTGTTCATTATTCATTGACTTGAGTGGAAGTGGATTCCTTTTGTATTGATTGCCAGAAGGGGAAGTAGTCTGACTGTGACATGAGTCACTTTGTCCAAGAGTGACATAATCAGAGTCTCTACCCAGACCCTCATTAGAATAGGTCCACCTCTCATTATAATATTCATTCTGTTAAGCATTAGACAATCAGAGTTGATTTTCTCCTACTGGGAACACCCACTCTTCCAAGAATAGTTACCTATTCATTGGTCCCCAAGGTTCTCTTTGGTTTGCAAGAGAAAGCCACTGACCTCAATCTATTGATTATTTGCTAGCCATAATTAATAAATTGATTATTAATTACCCAGAAACTATGTCTCTCAAGACTTTTCATTCATCACAGCTAGGTTCCCATCCTCAGAGTCATCCTCAATTCCTCATTCCCTCTTACTCCATATGTACAATTGGTTGTCAGATGTTATCATTTCTACCTTCACAACATCTCTTATACAACTCCATCTTCTTTCCTCTGACACATTCACCATCCTGATGCAGTCTCTCATCACCTCACACCTAGACCATTTACAGCAATAGCCTTCTTGTTAATCTCCCAACCTCAGGAGTCTCTCTATTCCAATCCATCTTTCACTTAGTTTCCAAAGTGAATTGACATCTGCCCTCCATTTTGGGGAAGGCAGCTGGGTGGCACAGTGGATAGAGCACTGGGCCTGGAATCAGAAGACCCCTCCTCCTGAGTTCAAATCCAGTCTCAAACACTTACTAATTCTATGACCATGAGTAAGTCACTTAACCCTGTTTGCTTCAGTTTCCTCATCTGTAAAATGAGCTGCAGAAGCATATAGCAAAACACTCCAGTATCTCTACCAAGAAAACTCAGAATGGGGTCATGAAGGATTGGACGTGACTAAACACTGCTCCCTCACCTCTGCCTCTTAGTTTCTGGCTCCCTTCAGCAAAAGGTCTTTCCTGATTCCCCCAGTTGCTAATGTCTTCTCCTCTCAGATTACCTTCTATGTGCTCTGTCTCTATCTTGTATGTACCTCGCTATTTATATATTTTCTCTGATATTTGAATGTCACATCCTTGAATGTAGAAACAGATCTTGCCTTTCTCTGAATCCCCAGGGCTTCCAGAGCCATTGATTTAATAACTTATACTCTCTTTTCAATTCAATTTGTATTCTTCCAGTATCTGTATTTACATCCCACAATCTAATAATCACGGTTAGCCCTTGATAAATGCTTATGATTGATTGGTTGATGGTTTCTAGTCCCCTCCTCATGCTGGTCACCATCTTCTGGACTTTATCTCACTTGTCAGTGTCCCTCCTAAAGCACAGTGCCCACCAAATACCATAAAGTAGAATATAGTAATATGTGTCCCCTTTGCTCCTTGGGGGAAGTTTGAGGGTAAATGGCTGGCTAAACATGGAAGTGTCTTTTAATCTCTTAATAAAATGAAGCCTTTTTTGCACCCAAGGTACTCCCTTTTGCTCAGGAAACAACCAAATACAGTGAATGAGGCCAGGATTTCTCCCAAAGAGGCAAACAGTAGCACTAATTAAGTATTGTTTGCTAATCAAGCATTTGTTATGGTAAAAGCAGGCCTGAGGAAATAGCACAGATCATCAGTAGAGCAGAAATCAGAGACTCTCCCCAGCTCCTTGCTTCTAGAGGAGATTTGATGCTGAGCGAAGGGCAGAATGGGGCCTTTGAATTTTAAATGGCCAATTTTCTCGATGAATCAATTTCCTTTCGCTGATGAGAAAGCTTAGATGAAAGTGGTCTTAAGGCTAATTGAAAGCTCTGATACCCTCTCTGTCCATGCTTTCTTTTCAGGGCCTCCTAATATTTCCTTTTCTATTCATGTTTTTCTCTCCATTCTCAAAGCGTTGCAGTTGTGTTGGGCTGAGTCCTCCCTCCACATATCCAGATCTGAATTCCTCACTGTTAGCCACAAAGAACTCATCACATTGTGGTCTATCTGGTTATGATTCTCTCCAGTCTTAAGGATACTAGATGACAGTCACACAGTTGTTTGGCAGATCTGTACTAGAAATCTCCCCACTTTGGTGGGATTTTATACTCCATTGCCATGACCTTTGAGAAGGTCATCTTCAGTGTTTTACTGTAACTTAGAGGATGATTTTAATAGATGATACATACTTATAGCATTGCAAATTACAGGTATCATCTAAAAATTGGAGCAGAAGGAAGAAAGGGGGAGAACTGAGAGGATGTGGAAAAGAAAGAAGAAAGGAGGAGAGAAAGGAGAGGATATGGAAGAGAAAGAAGAAAGGAGGAGAAATGAGAGAATGTGTAAAAGAAAGAAGAAAGAAAGAGATAGATGAGAGGATGTGGAAGAGAAAGAAAAGAAAATAGGAACAAGGAGGGGGAAGAATACTCCCGTGGGAGGGACAGTTTAATTTTTCTAAATTCTCATTTTCACAGTCATGACATACAGGTTTTGATTTGTACAACTCAGGAACAAGATAGACATGTTCTACTTAATGTTGTCTTCACCAATCTCATTTATTTTACTAATATTCTATAACCAAACCCAGTCTTAACAGAGAGAAAACCTCAACATCATGTGGTGTGGCCAATTACCCAAGACACAAATTGGTTGGTTGACAATGATCCGAGCTGGTGCTTAAGTCCCAGCAGCATTTACTCCCCTGAGCATCAGTCTGTTGATTGCCACCATATTGTCTACTGCATGTGCATAAATACTGATATATTGAATTAATTTATTGAATGAAATCAATTTACCATGACCTCTAATAATAGAGAGAAAAGCACACTTCTACTGTTACATTTATAATATAGAAAACATTTAACTTTTGAGTTTAAATGATGCTGAACAATTTCCTAGAGTACTTATTTATCTTCAGTCTAATGTTTGTTTTATTGTTTGTACTTAATGTTCATTATTGTAAAGATTATAGAGTCTTGTGTCACTGTAAAAGTCAATTTTAAGTTTTTACAATCTGAATTTTAGGCCCCCAGGAACAGATCTTCCAATTCTGTGTAACAAACTATGTCACATAATGTTGTTTCACCTAAATTCAAAAAAACATTCATTAAGTACCTATGGGGGTAGAGCCTTGTGCTCAGTGATGGTGGAGAGGAAGAGTTTAGTTAAGACATTCTGCCACACTGGCCTCTCTGTTCAGTTCAAATCAACAAGCATTTATTAAGCACCTATTGTGTTCCCAGAGGCTCTCTGCTCCTTAATGTTAAAGATACAAATTTAGATAAAACACATTTCCTGATTTTAGAGCTTACAGTAGAGTTAGAGGAGGAAAGAAAGTTAAAATACCATCACAAAGGGGCAGCTAGGTGGTACAGTGAGTAATGCCCAGCCCTGGAGTTGGGAAAACCTGAGTTTGGTTCCAGCCTCAGACACTTAACACACAAAAAAAAACTAGCCGTGTAGCCTTGGGCAAGTTACTTAAGCCCAATTGCCCTCCAAAAGGCAAAAAAACAAAACAAAAAAAAAACCATCACAAATACTTAAGATTCAAAGTACAACATTAGTGCATTTGACAAGCATAAACCAAATGTTATTGAAGGTCTAGGGGATCTGTGCCCAACTAATCAATTGACATTAAGCAAGCCCTGCTGGCTTTCCTTGAATGCACAATTCTGGGTTTAATCAAAATTAGTCCAACATCTTGTTTAGAGCAATTGTACCTCCTGCAGGATTCAAAGTCGGAGAAAGCCCCAAGAATGTAACAGTGATGAAGCTTTCTCCATGGGAGCTGTTTCTCTCCTGTTTCCATGAGAACTTAGCAGAACCTGAGGAGCTGAAGTCAGAGCTCCTGGATCCAATTACTGCTAAATGAAGATTGGCCATAATTCAAGCCTGGCTGGGCTGAAATTTACATTGGCCTTGTCTATGGGGAGACACATGTTTGCCTAGCAAATTAATAGAGCAAATAAGAGCTCAGATATTTAAATTCTTAAGGGAGCTCTTTCAAAACACTTTAGAAGTACTAATATACTTTTATACAATAATATATAGTTAATAGACACATTAATACAAAATTTCTCTTTTCATTGCAAGTATTAAGAGTGATATCCTCAGAGGAATAGAAAACCAGAAAAGAGGGTCATTTGGGTCATTTATGGAGAGCAAAAGATCATGGATGGACAGACCAAGTGCTGGATTGGTATCCCCAAAATACTAACAGGCATCTAGCAGCACATACTGCAAATCTTCTGTGTTGGATATATGGGAGGCTTAGACAAGAATCCCATAAGAAGGCAAGGTTGGGCTGGCATTTGAACCTTCACAGTATCTCTCAAATGTGTTCCACTTTCCACATTTATACTGCCATAACCCTAGTTCCGGCCTTCATCTCTTACCTCTCACCAGGACTATTAGGATAGACCTTTAATTGATCTCCCTGTCTTGTCTCTTCCTCCTCCACTCCATCCTCTACTGAGCTGGCAAAGTGATTTGTCTAAAGTCCTGCTCAGATCATGTTACACACACACACACACACACACACACACACACACACACACACAAGCTCCAGGTTCCTCACCTAACTCCTCTGATTGTATTGAGAAACCTTCTGGTCTGACACCTTGCTTTTTTCTAGGAACTCTACAACCCAATCAGTCAGGCTATAAACATTTACAAAGTGCCTACTACCTGGCAAGCACTGTGCTGAACACTGAGGACTCAAAGGAAGGCAGTTAAAAAAGAATCTCTTCTCACAAAGAGCTCAGTCACAGTCAAATGGGGAAGATAATAAATAATGACAATACTAAATATTTAGATAGCACTTACGTTGTGCCAAGCACTAAAAGCACTTTATAATTATCATTTCATGTCATTCTTACAACCCTGGGAGGTAGGTGCTATTATCCTCCTCATTTTACAGAAGAGGAAACTGAGGCAAACAAGATTAAGTGACTTGTCCAGGGTCACACAGCTCTCTGAGGGCAAGTTTAAACTCAGGTCTTCCTGACTCAGGGCCCAGGGCATTATCCACTGCTCCACTCTTTTCCCAATGTGGAATGTTACACTCAGGATAAAAATCAAAATTAAGGGGGTGGGAGGATGGGTGTGCATATGCGTGCTTGCTTGTGTGTGTGTGTGTGTGTGTGTGTGTGTGTGTTTTAGACTATCTATGCTCACTCTAGCTTGGACTTCTTGTGATTTTATTAGTTTGAATCCTGGGGATTTAGACCTACACTAGGCTCCCATTCCATCTCTGCTGAGCTTTCTGTTTTCCAGAGAACCAAAACAATCCACACTCACTTTCTAAGAAATGCAAGCATTTGCCTTCCCTCCAGAATCAGGGCCCAGCTTTTGCTTTCACCTTATCTGCATACAAAACAGCATTAACAAAGGAAAAACACAGCAATACATCACTAGGCAAAACACAGAGCAGGCAAAAAAAGAAAAAAAGCCATGGTCTTTCGTCCCCTCCCCCAAAGCAATTAAAAAGTACCCATCGTGACTGCTAATAGTGTCACACAAAACCATGGAATGGATTGGGTTCTTTTCCCCTTCTCCAAAAGCCAGCAGAGCACTTTGCGCACTAACAGTGAGGCTTGGGGTGGCCAGGTGGCTCAGTGAGTAAGAGCAGCTGCCCCAGAGTCGGGATGATCGAATCCAGGCTCTGATACTCAGCACCACACCCAGAAATAACTGGCCGTGTAACCTTGAGCAAGTTACTTAACCCCAATTGCTTAAAAAAAAAACAAAACAGTGAGGCTCACTACTGATGAGGAGCCCACCACCCAGGCAGGGTGCAGGACGGACTTCACAGAGGAACAGCTCTAGTTCTAACCTCCTTCCTTAAAAAAAGGCAAGCTCCATTTCACTGGTGCATTCAATTCAAAAGTTCGATGGAAAAACAAAACAACCTTTTGGGGTTGCTATAGAGGGAGTAGATAGAGGCAGCTAAAGGCTCAGTGGACTCAGGCACTGCCTGGAGTCAGGAAGACCTGAGTTCAAATCCTCTCCCAGTAGCTGTGTGATCCTGGGCAAGTCGCTTAACCTCTGTGTTATACACTGTAATCCACTGCAGAAAGAAATGGAAATTCACTCTAGTATCTTTTCCAGGAAAATCCCAAATGGAGTCACAGAGTCGGACATGACTGAACGACAAAACAGACTGCAATAACTACCATATGCATATTGCATTGTAAATAAATTTGATGGGGCTCAGCAAGTAAGAGCACCGGCCCCAGTGTTGGGATGACCTGGGGATCAAATCCAGGCTCAGATACTTAGCACCACACCCAGAAATAACCAGCCTTGTAACCTTGAGCGAGTTACTTAACCCCAATTGCTTTAAAATAAATAAATAAATTTGATGGGTTTACATAGTGCTTTAAGGTTTGCAACTTTTACATACATCAAAAATAACTGTTGAAAGTTAAATAAAGAGACAGCTAGGTGGTGCACGGGATAGAACAATGTGCCCGATTGTCAGGAAGACCTGAGTTCAAATCCAACCTCAATCACTTACTAGCTTTGTGGCACTGGAGAACTCACATAGCTGTTGCCTGCCTCAGTTTCCTCCTCTATAAAATGAGAGTAATAGTAGCACTTACTACTCAGGACTGTTGTGAGCATCAAATAGGATTATATTTGTAGAGCACTTTGAAAAATCTTAAAGCACTCTAGGAATGCTAGTTATCATGTAGAAATTATCATGCAAGTCAATGAGGAAACAAGATTTAATTTATAGAAATGGCGTGATGTTAAAAGCATGAATGAATCAAGGCTTGGTTTCAGCATTTATAAGACCTTGGAAAAATCTCTTCTATTCTGAGCCTTCTCAGTTTCTCACCTATAAAGTGGCAATAAATAATAGGGCTTGCACCAGTGTGCCCTGGGATTATTATGAGGACATCCTGTGTAAACCTTAAAGTGCCCTGTCGTTGTAAGAGACTGGTGCTGCGGTCATTCACACAGCCTCCTCCATAAAGCACTGTTTGCCTGCAGACAACCTAAGACTCAGAGATCCTCTGGTTAATTCATCAACTGGTCAGCAAGAGGCCATCAGCAAAGACCCAGCCAAAGTCTGGGATTTGTAATTTGGCTCCAGGCCAGGGAGCATCAGCCGCAAGTGGGAGTCTGGAAAAAGGCCAGTATTTCCCGTGTTTTGTCCTGGTTTTCCATTGAGTTAAATCAGGCCTTTCATAGTGCCTCCAGCTGCCAGGGCCTTGCCCTCAGATTTCCTCCCACTGACTGTGCAAACATCTTGTGTGTCCCTAGGCGTTATTCTTCCTTCATTTTTAAAGAGTACTGATTATATCACAGAATGATGGTGAATTGGATTGAAGTGAGGCAGAGTTGCACAAAGTCGTCAGCCTCATTTTCTCTTCCAGAGTTATCCAAGTCCAGTGGCAGGACAAAAGTCAGGACCGCTGGCGATGACCCGAGGTGCAGAGGATGACCTTGGTGTCTTCAGCATCTGACCGTGTTCTGAACATTCCACAAAGCCTACTCTGGCCTCCTTCATGGCTGTTGAAACAAATTGTTCTCATCCTCCCATTCTGTCCATGTCCCTAGACAGCTACATTTTGTCTCCCTCTAAGACTATGATCACCTTGAGGGCAAAGGCCAGTGTTGGTGACTTTCTTTAAGTCCTCAGGGTCTGGTACCAGATAAGTGCTTAATAAATGCTCATTGACATTACTGTAATGTAATGCCAAAAGAAAGGCAACTTCCCAAGGTTCAGAATACCAGCATAGGTGCTCTCCATTTTATTCAGTAACAAACCCAGAACAGAGAAGATCAAAACATGACATCATTCCAAATACAGCATTTACTAAATGTGATTAAATAATCTCCAAGGACTACCTCACCCCAGGACCTTCCAATCATTCAATCAATTACAAAGTCCCTGTTCTAAATACTTCTCCACCCCTAGGCTATACCTTCATTTGGTCCACCACAAAACCCCTCTTCTCAAATGGAGATTAGTTTCCAAACATAGGTAAAGTACCTTCATTTGTCAATCACAGAGCACAATAAGGTCAAAAGTTCCCCACCCCTGGATCACAATTGAATCTACCCCAGAGTTACATCAAGTTTAAACACAGCACTTAATACCCAAATGGAGGTCTTTTCTTCATCTTGACACGAGGCAAGTTCTCAGCAATCTTAGTTCCTGGGGAGACAAGGTTTAGCAAGGCCATAAGATACATTGCCAGTCCCTTCATGAATTCATCCTCTGTCTGTAGAACAGTCCTAGAACCCCTGAACACATTAGCAAAGCCCTCTCCCAGGATTTCTGTAAACATACAACAAGAAAATCCTTCTTCAGGGCTTCTGAACCAACAGAAAGGCTCCCAGACCCCTGCAACAACAGCACTGTCCTTCACCAGTGGACAGTATTCACTCTGTCTGCAGGACAGTCTCCAGACCCCTGCAACAACATCACTGTCCTTCACCAGTGGACAGTATTCATTCTGTCTGCAGGACAGTCTCCAGACCCCTGCAACAACAGCACTGTCCTTCACCAGTGGACAGTATTCACTCTCTGTCTGCAGGACAGTCTCAGGGCTTCTTAACCAAATGCCAGGTTCCAGGACTTCTTCAACAGGACAGTCTTTCACCGGTGGACAAATCTGGCAAAATAACATCAAAACAGACAGACAAAGTACCAGCAAAACAGCCATGTCTCCTCAGTCCTTGGCAGCTCAGGGGGCAGGTCTCAAAAGTCCAGGGCAATTCAAAG
>NW_027186428.1:5119566-5170236 GCF_028583685.1 Petaurus breviceps papuanus
TCTCTCTCTCTCTGCGAGGTGCTGCTTCCAAAAAGATCTTCTGCCTCTCTCTTGTCTCTCCAAATCTACGTCACCAGCTCCTCCCAGTTCAGGACTTTCTTTTCACATCAACAAGTCCATCCCACAGGTGGGATTAACAAGCTCTGGATTTTAACACAATCAATTTGAAAACCAAGCCCAATACAGGGGAATCTCCACATTCCATTACTATCACAATTGCCAAGTGCTTCCTTCCTCTGCTGGGCCCTGAGGACCCACATAAGGTCATCTGAAGCTCACAATAGCCTGGGGGTGTGTAGTAGACTGCCTACTTATTCATTGCTCCATTTTGCAGATGAGGAAACAAGTTCAGAACAGCCTGCCCGTTGTCTCATACAAGAGCTGAGATTTTAACCCAGTTTCTCGGCTCCAACCTCAGGGCGACACACTGCCCTCAGGCTCCTCTGTACTAGGAAGAATGGCTCACGTTGTATAACTTCCACAGAGCTCACTAAGTGCTTTCCTCAGAACAATCCTATGACATAGGAGCAGTTTTATCTCAGGTCTACAGAGGGAGGAATCAGAGACACAGAGAGGTTATTCATTTTGGACAAGGTCACACAGCTAATAGTGCCTGAGCCAGGATCCAGCAAAATCCGCTTGTCCTGATTCCAAATCCATCAATCTTCCTACTCTCCTGGGCTCCTTAAGCAACTCACAGTATATTGGGAGTAAAAGAAATATGCTCCAATAGTAGTGATACAAGGGAGAGCGGAAGAAGTTCCAAGGGACGATCCAAGCAACGTCATGATAATGACTGATGGGGACAGAGTCTGAAAAGTTTGCAAAGTGCTTTATTTATATGAACTTTGATAGCTTAAAACTGCTTCAAGGGGCAGCTAGGTGGCACAGTGAATAGGGCACTGGTCCTGGAGTCAGGAAGACCTGAATTCAAATCCAGCCTCAGACACTTAACACTTACTAGCTGTGTGACCTTGGGCGAGTCACTTAACCCCAATTGCTTTGCCTTCTCCCCTCAAAAAAAATGCACCAAGGCCTTAGGGATACCCCATATTCTCTAGGTTGATCCTTACAATGATCTTTTGATGTAGTAGATGGTATGGATATTATTCTCCCCATTACTGCCTCCATCATCCTCATTAAATGAAGAGACTAAGGGTCAGAGTTACCCTTGGTCTCCCAGCTAGTGACTAAATGTCAGAAGTGGGGTTCAAATCTAGGTCTTTCAACTCTCAGTCTACCATGCAACTCCAAACTTATATTTTGCCTCTGAAATTCCTGTAAGAGGGAGAGTCCACTTTCAGCCAGAAGCAGGAGGGATATCATGGAAGGCTTCATGGAGGTAGTGGCATCTGAGATAAGCCTCTAAATAATAATAATAACAGCTAATATTCATATAGCACTTCCTATGTGCCAAGCATCATGCTAATCATTTTACAATCATTTTATCCTCACAACTCTGATAGGTAAATGCTATTACTAGGGGCGGCCAGGTAGCACAGCGAGTAAGAGCACTGGCTCCAGTGTCAGACTGACCTGGAGATCGAATCCCGGGCTCAGACACTTAGCACCCACCCAGAAACACCTGGCCGTGTAACTTGAGCAAGTTACTTAACCCCAATTGCTTAGGGGCGGCCAGGTGGCTCAGCGAGTAAGAGCACAGGCTCCAGTGTTGGGACGACCTGGAGATCAAATCCCAGGCTCAGACACTCAGCACCACACCCAGAAATAATAATTGGCCATGTAACCTTGAGCAAGTTACTTAACCCCGATTGCTTAAAAAAAAAAAATACTATTACTATCCCTACTTTACAGATAAGGAAACTGAGGCAAACAGGGATGAAGTGAATTGCCCAGCACCACACAGCTAGTAAGTGTCTGAAGCCACATTCAAATTCAGATCTTTCTGACTTTAGGCCCAGATCTCTATTCAAATCTCTGTCCAATTCTTTGTGACCCCTCTTTTTTTTTTACTTTTTTTTTTTGAAAGGGGAAGGTAGGGCAGTTGGGGTTAAGTGACTTGCCCAAGGTCATATGGCTAGTTTTTGTGTTAAGTGTCTGAGGCTGGATTTGAACTCAGGTCCTCCTGACTCCAGGGCCAGTGCTCTATTCACTGAGCCACTTAGCTGCCCCTCTTTGTGACCCCTCTGGAGGTTTTCTTGGCAAAGATACTGCAGTGGTTTGCCATTTCCTTTTCCAGCTCATTTTACAGATGAAGAAACTGAGCTTTTAAATAGCACTTTAATATTTGCAAAGCATTCTAAAAATCTTATTTTATCCTTACAACAACCCTGGAAGGTAGGTGCCTTTATTATCTCCATTTTATAGATGAGGAAGCCGAGGCAAGTAGAGGTTAAGTGACTTTTGCGGAGTCACTCAGCTAGCCAGTGTCTGAATTCAGATTTGAACTCGTTTCTCCTCACTCCAGGTCCAATACCCTAATCATGTACCCTGGCTGCTTAGACTTGGAATAGTTTCTACCTGAGTTGCTCTATTCCTGAAGTTTCCCAAGCAGTTAAACTTGGAAAGAGTTACCTTTCCACCCAACCTGGGATTCCAGGATTTAGAAAATAATAAGTCCTGGACCATAAAAGCTCAAGGGCCTAAGTCCAGACTTGGGGTTCAGACTCATCCTGTCTAGAGCCAGAGTTTTTGTTAAAGTGCCATATAAATTTATAAGGCATAAATTATTTAAATCTCCAAGGCCAAGTGGCAAAGTAATAAGGTTAGACTCCCTACTCCAACATGATCTAACTGTACGATCTTGAATATCACTTAGCCCCTCTGAATCTCAGATTCTACATCTATCAAAGAACCTTTTCATCACCTGCCCTGTTGGATTGTATGAGGAAAGTCCTTAGTATACATTAAAAAGCCCTACACATGTATGAGCTTTTATGATCATCTGGGGTGTCCCAAAAATCTTAGTGCCGTTTTAAGGTTCTAGTAGCATACAGCTGAGACTTTGGGGACACACTGTATTCACCTGCTCGCTCTCAGAAGTGGCTGATGTTTTAGGAACCTTGTCACATGCAGATGACGTGTAGAATATATCATCTTTTTCATTTCTCACAGCCCAAGAGTATTCCATCGTATTCCTGTGACACAATCAATACATGGTTTTCTGGGGTTGACTCAGAACTTGACATTCCTATCATGCTAAGTACAATGTGAGCAAGAAGGCACAGAAAAGCAAGCAGGATGGTGAAAGTTTTGAGTCCACATCACATGAATATCTGTCAAAGGAACTGGGAATGTTGAGCCTGTGGAGAAGACCAATGGATGACATGATAGTCAGCTTTGGGTATTTGAAGGCCTGTCACATGGATAAGGGACTAGATTTTTTCCATATCATCCCAGAAGGCTGAATTAGAAAGAATGAGTAGAAAAGGTGTATTTAGGTTTGATGTTAGGAAAAATATCTTCATCGTCAAAGCTGTCCAGAAATGGAATGAGTTGTCTCAAGAGCTCAGTCAGTCAATCAATATGCATTTATTAAGTGTTTACTATGTGTCAGGCCCTGGGCCAATCAATGGGGATACAAAGAAGGCAAAAGACAGTCCTTGTTCTCCAGGATTTCAGCATCTAATGGGGGAGACAACATGAAGACAAACGCATACAAACATGATACACGTGGGACAAATGGAAAATAATCAATAGAAGGAAGGCATTGGAATAATGGGAGATCAGGAAAAGCTTCCTGTAGAAGGTGAGATTCTGGCTGGGACTTGAAGGAAGCCAAGAGGTGGTGACAAGGAGGAAGAGCGTTCTAGAGAAGGGCAACAGCCAGGGAAATGCTCTGAGTTAGGAAATGGAGTGTCTTGTAGTTTCCACCTCTTTGGATATCTTTAAAAAAAGACTAGATGAACACATTGATTATTTTATAATGGGGATTGCTTGTAAGGGTCAGACTGGAAGGCCACCAAGGTCTCTTTCAGATTTTGAATTCTGTCATTCTGTTATTTTGTTATTGTATGATAATTTTTCAATTGTGTCTGACTCTTCTTGACCCCACTTGGGGTTTTATTGCAAAGATACTGGAGTGGTTTGCCATTTCCTTCTCCAACATGAGGCAAACAGGGTTAAGTGACTTGACCAGGGTCACATAGCTAGTAAGTGACTGAGGCCAGATTTGAACTCAGGAAGCTGAATCTTCCTGACTCCGGGCCCAGCACTCTATTCACTGTACCATCTAGCTGCCCTATTCTATAAGTCTAAGCAATATATTGTCTATCCTTCTGGAAACAATAGATAGTCAAGAATTGGGTCATTGTAGTTTAGTTTGATTTATCTTTCACACAGAAGTTTTTTCATGATATTTTTCAAATAAATAACACACTCCCATTGTCCCTATTTAGCACCATGATATCAGCTGAATCAGAATGCCAAGTGATTCATTTATTTTGCTTGACTGTCTTTATTTGTTACAAGTTTTTTTTTCTTTGTTTTCTTTATTTCTTTTTTCCTTTCTTTTTTGGAGGGGTGGAAGTAGGAAGAAGAGAAAGTAAATGCTTGTTAGAAGAAAAAAAGATAAAACAAGGACCATGGAAAGACAAGCTTGGGTGTAAGTAGGCTGCCACAAGGTTACCAACAATTCCACAAGCAGACGTGTGACCAGACATTGAGATGGGTCATTCATGTCCCAAGAATGAAACAACAGATGGACAACCCCACAGCTACATGGGTGTCCTCAAGATACGAAAAGGACCAGAGGAAGCCCACTGGTGTATTAAACAGATCCTTTATGAAGCAGTAGCAGAAAAAGAGGCAAGAATATCAGAGGATGAGAAAGCAGGGAGTGTTTTGAGCTGAGTGAGCTGAGGGGAAGGAGAAGAGAGAGCATGAAATACCAGTAGGATCACAGATACATCACAGAGGCGAAGTTTACTGTCTCTGCAATTTTTATTTTTTTTCTTATTCTATTTTCTCTTTAAGAAAAAGCCATTACTGATTCCTTTCCCACGGTCCTTGACTGAAATCTACATATCATGTGTTGCTAGTTGCTTAACTAGGTTGCCCTTAGTACACACACACACACACACACACACACACACACACCTTTTTTTAAATAGCCTCTGGAAGATTTTTTCAGAACTCTTTTCAGTAAAATAAGTTTGTTATACAATGTAGCTAGAATTACAATGGGAACAGGTAATTAAAGCAATAGAAAAAAGTAAGCTTTTGTCCAGAGACGAATGAAAATTAAAAATTTAAAAGTATGAACTTAGGGTTAAATCTGTCAATCAATTAATAAACATTTATTAAGTACCTACTATTTTTGAAGCACTTTGCTAAGCTGTGGGAATACAAAGAGGCAAAAGACAGTCCCTCAAGGAGTTTACAATCAATTGGGGGAGATAACATGCAAGCAAACACATACAAAGCTATATTATACAAGATAAATAGAGGGAAGGTATTAGAATTGAGGGGATGGGGAAAGCTTCTAGTAAAAAAAAAGAGATTTTAGTTGGGATCTATAGGAAGCTACAGAGGTCAATAGATGGAGGAGAGGAGAAAGAACATTCTAGGCATTGGGGACAGCCAGAGAAAATGCCCGGAGTCGAGATGGAGCATCTTGTTCATGAACTGGTCAAGAGGCCAGTGTTACTAGATCAACGAGTATGTGCAGAGGAGTAATGTGTAAGAAGACTGAAAAGGTAGGAAGGGGTTAGGGTTTTGCATTTGATCTTGGAGGCAAAATGGAGCCCCTGGCTTTCAACAAAGGGGTAACATGGTCAGATTTTAGAAAAAAGCATCACTTGAGTAGATGAATGGCAGGTGGATTTGGAGCAGAGAGAGGAGGCAAGTGGACCCATCAGCAAGCTATTTCAATAATCCAGCTGTGAAGTGGTAAAGGTCTGCACTAGAGAGGTGGCTGTGTCAGAGGAGAGAAGGTGCCATATTCAAGAGATGTTGCAAAGGTGAGATTGACAGGTCTTGACCACAGATTGACTGTGGAGAGTGATAATGAAGAATTCAGGATGACTCCTAAGCTGTGAGCCTGAGGGACTGGGAAGATGGTGTTGCCCTCTACAGTAATAGGGAAGGTGTAGTGGAGGAGAGTTTCATGGGAAAGACAATGAATTCTGCTTTGAACATATCAGAGCTTAAGGTGCCTATTGGACATCCAGTTTGAGATACTGAAAGGCAGTTGGAGAAATGAGATTGAATGTCAGCGGAGAGGTTAGGGCAGGATAGGTAGATCCGAGAAGCATTGGCACAGAGATAGTAATTAAATCCATGGGACTTGATGAGATCATCAGGTGAAATAGTATAGAGAGAGAAGAGAAGAGGGTTCACACAGAATCCCAAAGGATACCTATGGTTAGATGGCTTCATCTGGAAGATGATCATGCAAAGGAAATAGAAGAGTGATCAATCACATAGGTAGAAAGAGCACTTGGAAAGAATGGTTTCCTGAAAACCTGGAGGGAGGAGAGTATCAAGTTGGAGGGAGTTATCAGTGTTGTCTGCAGAGAGGTCAAAGAGAATGAGAATTGAGAAAAGACCATTAGATTTGGCAACTGAGAAATCATGAGTAACTTTGGAGAGAGCAGTTTGCGTGGAATAATAAGGTCAGAAGTCACATTGTAAGACATGAAGAAGAGAGTGGGAGGAGAGAAAGTGGAGGCACCTGTGGTAGATGCCTTTTTGAGGAATGTATTGACAAAGGGCAGAAATTTTCAAGGATGATAGGAGAGTTACTAGGATTATATATTCCCAGGACCTAGTGTGGCATATTTCATCTTCTCAGTTTCCTTTCTAGAATATTATCTATGTCACACCCAAATGAGTGTGTTTTCCAGGTTCTATCCTAGGCTTCCTTCTCATTCTATTCCTTTTCTCATCATGATCTTATAAGTTCCCTTGATTTTCATGTTTATTTCTGTGCAGATAAATCCTAGATCAATCCCTGACTGATCTCTTCTGAGTTCCAGTCCAATGTTATGAATTGCTGATTGGACATCTTAAATGGATGTCAAACTTAACTTTCCCAAAGCAGAACTTGTTCTCTTTCTCTCACCTCCATTCCCTGCCATGCAAATCAATTACTCTTCTGAACTCCTCCATATCCATGAATGGCACTACTATCACTCCAGGCATCCTGATTTGCAATTCCAGAGCCATTCTCTTGACTCCTCACTCCCCTTAACTCTCCATATTTATAACCAGTTAATTGCCCAGTCTTTTCTATTCTCTTTCCACAACACACCTGAACTCCATTCCTTTCTGTTCACTCAAACTCACCACACCAATATAGGTCCTCATCATTCCTCAAATGGATTATTGCAATGGCCTACTGATTGGTCTCCAGCCTCAAAGTAATGTGCTACAGTGCCCTTCTTGACCTCTCTGTGGCCTTTGACATTCTCTAGATTTGGGCAATACTATTCTGTCTTGGTTCTCCTCTGACCTATCTGACCACTCCTCAGTCTTCTTTGCTTGATCTAGGTTATGCCCACTGGCCATGAGGGTCTCACAAAGCCCCACCCTGGGTCCTTTTTTCTCCTTTTTCTATACTACTTCACTTGGTGATCTCATTGGTTCCCATGGATTAAGTTACCACATCTGTGCTATTTTTAATAGCTCTATGCTATTCTCCAATCTACTTATCCATCTCTAATCTTCCTGCTTACCTTTACTCTTGCATCTCCAACTGCCAATTATAGACATCTTGAACCAAAAGTCCTGTAAATATCTTCAACTCGTCATGTCCCAAACTGAACTCATTTTTTTCCAAAAAATTCCTCCACTATTAACAAATGCCCCTATTACCATTGAAGATACTACCATCCTCCTGGTACCTAAGGTTCATTGCTTTGGTGTTATCTTCTTTTCCTCATTACCTCTCATGCCCCCCTACATACAAGCTGTTGCCAAGGTCTATCAATTTCACCTTTTCAGCATCTCTTGAATATGCCCCCTTCTCTCCTTTGTTATTGCCACCATCCTGTATAGGCCCTCATTTCCTTACACCAGAGCTACTGCAAAAGCCAGCAGGCTGATCTGCCTGCCATAATTCTCTCCCCTCTCCAATTCATTTGCTATTCATCTGTCAAAATGATTTTTCCTAAAATGAAGGTCTGACTGTGTCACCTTCCTCCTCCCCACAGCTCAATTTATTACACTGGTTCCCTATTACCTCTGGGATCAAATATAAAACCCTATTTGGCATTAAACACTTTTCATAGCCTAGACTCACCTCAAATTTCCAGTCTTCTTACACCTTACATCCCGCTCCCTCATATACTCTTCAAGCTAATGGCACAGATCTACTTGCAATTCCCAGAACAAGATATTCCATTGCCCAACTTGGAGCATTTTCTTTTTATTATTCATTCATTCATTTATTTTTAACATTCATTTTTTTAAGTTTGCGTTCCCCATATCTCCCTCCCTCTAAGCTCTCCCCCACAGATGGATAAGGCAAGCAACATGATATCAATTATACATGTAAAGTTTATGCAAAACATTTCCATATTAGCCATGTTGCCAAAAAAGGGGAGGGGAGGCAAGAAAAATAAAGAAAGTGAAAAAAGTATGCTTCAATCTACATTCAGAGTTCATGAGCTCTCTCTGGAGGAGGGTAGCATTTTCTATCCTAGATCTTTTGGAACCATCGGAGCATTTTTAATGGCTACCCCCATGCCTAGAATGTTCTCTGCCTCCTGGCTTTCCTGGCTTCCTTTAAGCCCCAACTAAAATCCTACATTCTAAAAGAAGTCTTTCCCAATCCCTCAGTTCTAGCATCTCCCCTCTGTTGATTATTTTCTTATTTATTTTGTATATAAATTGTTTGTACATAGTTCTTTGCATGCTCTCTCTCACAGGAGATTGAAGCCAGGGGCTAGGGTTATTTTTTTTTCTTTCTTTGAATCCCTATTACTTAACATAGTAGGCACTTAATAAATACTTATTGACTGACTGACTGAAAGACAAGTTGCTTAACTTGTCTTGGCCTCAGTTCCTCATCAACAAAATGAGATCTGACTAGATGCTTTCCAAGTCCCTATAAAACTATGAATATATAAGGGTAATATAAGTTGGAAGAATATACATTCTTCACCCAACTATCAAAATGATATTCCCAAAGTACAGACCTGAAAGAGAACAAATCTAACCCTCCTACCATAGGACATCCTTCCAAATGCATAAATACTGTTATTACATCCCTCCTAAATTTTCTCTCCTCTAGGCAGAGGAGTGTTAGAGCTGACACCAATGGGCTCCTGAGACTGTTGTTCAATTTTCAAAATCTTTTCAATTCCTTCCTTCATAGTCTTCGCCCAAAGCACGCTTTCTACCATGCTTTCCCCACTCTGATCATCTGTATTTCCTAAAATGAGTATACCTTCTTATTGCCCAATGCCACCCACCCCCTTTACCTATCCTGTTTCTTTTAAATAAGGTATATCCTTCTAGGGCCATTTTATAGTCATGGGGGTCATCTTACCAAACCTCAGTGAAATCTCAGAGGCTAAATTTAGCTTGTTACCTCTAGTTTCTCTTACTTATTTGCTAAACTTTGGCTATTTGTGTACAGGTAAATTTTATGGAATACATCTACGACCAGCTCCTTCTTTTGGTTTTTATATCCAATGAACTTCTTGGTATGTCAAATGCTAGTTTCCTTCCTTCACTGTAGCCACTACCTAGAATATGTGGTTGGGTGAGTTTACCAAAGCAATTGTCACCCTGCTTCAGTCTGTAAAAAAATGTATAGCAATTTTAGTTTGCTTTGTAAGGTACCAGGCAATTATATTCCTACTGAATTTTGTTAGGTACACTCTTTTCCTGGCCAGGAATCTGTTATCCCTATTTCTGTATCTTAGGCACCACCAGGGGTCAGAGGGAGACTACTTGCTAGATCAGTTTCCTTTCCTACAGCCCTCAAAATCAATGTGCTACCATATTGTGGTGGTGGTTATTCAGTCTTTTCAGTCATATCTGACTCTTCACAACCCCATTTGGGGTCTTCTTGGCCAAGATATTGGAGTGCTTTGCCATTTATTTCTCCAGTTCATTTTACAGATAAGGAATCTAAGGCAAACTGGGTTAAGTGACTTGGCCAGGGTCTCACAGCTAGTAACTATATGAGGCCCAATTTAAATATACAACGAACATTTATTAAACACTAATTATTTATGCAAAGAGGCTTATGTTAGATGCTGCTAGAAATACAAAATTGAAATAAATATGACCCCTGACCTTATGGGGCTCACAGTATATTTAGAGCATTTGAAACTTAAAAAAAAACACTGTATAATTCCCAATATTACATTAAAAATGCATTGAGGAGGTACAATAAATAAGTCCTTTGTGAGCTTATCAGATCAAAGTGGGGAGAAAGGGAATTATTACTGCCAGTAGTTTCCTGGAAATATGTTTTTATAAGGGATATGTATATTAAATAGGGTAGAGAGGATAATCAGGTAATGATAACACTGAGCAAAGGCGCATACAATGTATGTTTGGGGAGCACAGACTTGTCCAGTTCACCTGGATATAGAAGAGTTTTAATATATAATAAGCCTGGAAAGTTAGGATGGTGTCAGACTACAGATGACCCTGAATGCCAAGCACAAGAATCTAACCTTTAATTGTCAGTACAATACCACTGACAATTTTTGTACAGAAGGATAGTGTAACCAGATTTGTGCTTAAGAAAGATCATTCTGGCATTGATAGAAAGTATGCATTAGTTAGACTCAAATAGAAACAGGATCCTGTGGCCACGCGTTGACTTAGAAAACTACAAACTAATGTGATTTATATTGTATTACTTATTTTTAAATATTTCCCAATTATATGTTAATCTGGTTCCTGCCACACTGGGGTCTTTTGCAGGCAAACTCCTCCCGTGAGTTTGATACCTCTATGATGGAAGACATTGCAGTGTTCTAAGCATGTAGTAAGAGCTACCTATCATGATGGATAGGAGTGGTCATGGTTATAGAGAGGAAGGAATGGATGCAGGAGCTCCACTTTTTCCCTTGGGCGTCATGATTGGGCTCTCCTCACAGCCTCTGGGAGACAAGCAGGCATCATCTCTGCAGCAAGGAAGCCGCAGGAGAGCCCCACATGTCAAGACAGCAATTGAACTCTCAGTTTCATCACCAGTACTGCGTGTGGCAGCCCAATCATGCTCAAAAATGCAATTCCATCAACCCTAACAAAGACTAGAGATCAACTCTGATTTGTGGTCCATTGAGCTTGGGAAATGGCTCGTTCACTTCAGCAAGCCCCCACCACCACGCTGTTGTCACAGCTAGTCCCAGGTCAAGCAAGACTTCCTTGATCTTGTGTTATTTCCATAATCATCCCTGTCATTTCAGAAAGAATAAGCAGGTAAGAGCAATTCTGTTGCTCCAATGAACACAGCAAAGCGATCTTCTGATGCCACTTAATTAGATCCATTTTATCTTCTCTGACCGAGCATGACATGCCAGAGCCCTTATTTATGAAAGAAAAATGAATGTCTTATGGTTTCTAACAAAATTGGAGGAAAAATTACCATGGCATTCAGCTTAATCTGTGTTTGTATCCGACATAAATGATCTGAAGATAAATTACAGGAAATTATTTTCCACTCCGTGTAACCATAACAACAGATGGGAATCGCTTCTTATCCAACTTTCCGGATGATCCTCAACTCCTCAGCACCAGGGGAATCAAACTTCTAGATCTAACATCAGTCGGGACTTGGGGATTATGTTTGTGCCCAGTGAGGAAAGGTCACTGGGGATCAAGGATATATTTCATTAGTGGCACACCCCCTAGACCTCAGCCTTCCTTTTCCACCCTCCACTACCCACCTCCACTAGACCTTTAGAGATGTCTTAGCTTGGCATTCAAGACCATGAACAATCTGAATTCATCTTCTCTTACTAGCCTTATTTCACGCTATTTCACATCCTTCCCAACATAGTCTCTATACTCAAGGCAAAGTAGATACTGACTGGTCACCAATCAGAGGTAGTAAAAAGAGTGCTAGATTCAAGTTTATATGTTCAAAGTTCAAAGCCTAGCCCATCTACTTAAAGCCAGTGTTAACTTGAGAAAAGGAATTCCTCCTTTCTAGATATGAATTTTCCTTATCTGTAAAATGAAAGGGTTGATCTCTAAATCCCCTGTCAACTCAAAATCCTCTGGACTCTAATATAATGCTAGTCTCCCCTGCCTTTGTACATTTGTGTAGTTCAGGGGTCCATAATCATTTTCATGTTGTGGCAGTCTAGTAAAACTCGTGGAGCCCTTTTCAGAAAAAAAAAAGTTTTTAAATTTTAAAGCATTAAAATATATAGGATTACAAAAGGAAACCAAATACATTGAAGTGAAATTATCTAAATATATATTTTTGGCTTCTCCCCTCCTCCAGCAGGCCTGGTCCAGTATCGTCTATGAGCTCATCCCCAACATTCAGCAGCTAGAAATGAACCTGAGAAATTTTGCTCAGATTATTGAAGCAGATGCGGTGCTTCTCTTTGAAAGAGCTACTTTTCTGGTCATTTCCCATTACCAGTGTAAAGAACAGCATGAAGTCCATAGGCTTGAGAAGATCTGCAACATTATCAAGCAGTTCAAGCTGAGCTGCAGCAAGCCAGCAGCCTCCTTCCAGAGCATGGAAATCCGGAACTCTAACTTGGCTTCTTTCATTGACATCTTTACTTCGAACACCTTCGTGATGGTTGTCATGTCTGATCCATTCATATCATCTGTCACCACCCTGATCAATATCTGCAATGCCAGGAAACATTTCAAGAAGTTGGAGAGAGTGGATGGACCAAACACAGCCTTCTCATGTGTTAAATATGCTCCTAAGACCCTTTGGGAACCAGTGGAACTCCATTGTGTTCTTGGTTTGGTCTTGAGTTTAGAGAATTGAGTATTGCTATTATGTATTCAGGCTTTGAGATGAATGCCTCTTGTCACCTCTATATTCTTAGCCTGTGCTCTGTTCGCTTCTAAATGAAACACATATCTATCCCCACACACAGATACACGCACCTACACACGCATATATCAACAGATACCCATATCCATAAGAGTCCCACACAGACACACATTCACATATGCAGGACACTATTCACTTCCAGATCATCAGGAGACCCAAGAGAGCTTGAAACAGGTTTTCATGTAAAGGGAGGGGTTCATAGGGTACAAGGGAAGGGGACTTGCACATCATATATTCACATAGTTCTGATAGTTATGCATGCCAAGCCTTTACGTTGGGATATTTTGCCTCTGATTATGAATGCCATGGATGGAATTCTACTCATTTACCAGAAAGACACTAGAAAGCATTTCAAAATCCCTCCTTGTTCTCAATTCTAAAAGAAAGTGTAACTCAGGGATTCCTAGTACTCCGAATCTTGTCAGTGTTTATCTTTTCACTATATTGTTTTTGTCCTTTTTGCAACTGGCAAAAAAACTCTGGATCTTTATGAGTCCATCCCATTTTATTCCTGGAGGATTCCCATGTTAGCCACCCAATGGCAAATTTGTATCAGTCTTATGTTATCCATATTAATCATCAGACAAAATACTTAAGTCAACAACAACAACAAAAAAAAAAAAATATATATATATATATATATATATATATTTTTTTTTAAAGCTCCTGGACCCCATGTTAAGAGCCTTTGGGTAAGCCATCCATCTCCCTTGCCTGCAATGCACTCCCTCTTCATCCCCACCTATTAGAATCCTCTCCTTCCAAGGCCTGACTCAGGTGCCATCTTTTCCATGAAGCATTCCCAAATTCCCCCTAAAGTGATTTTTACTCCCTTCAGTTTTCTTAGGGCACTGATTACAATCTTCCTTACGTAATACCTAGGATGAAAAGATCATAACTTTAGAGGTAGAAGGAAACCTTGAGCCAATCTAGTTAAACCCATGTTTTTTATTTTTTTCCTTCCTTTTATCTTTAATTTAATATTTAATCCTTCCCCAATTACATGTAAAAGCAATTTTAACTTTTGTTTTTTAAAATTTTTGAGTTCAGATTCTCTCCCTCCCTCCCTCTCCTTCCCACCTCATTGACAAGGCAAACAATTTGGTATAGTAGCCCCTCCTTTTAGATATAAGAAGGCCCCAAGGACTAAGAAACTTGCCCAAGGTAATGCAACTGGTCAGTGGCAGAGCCGTGGCCCAATCTTGAATTCTCTTGTTTCCAAACCCAATACTCTTTCCACTAAAATATGGTCACACAAGTAGTAAACATAAAAGGTAGGACTTGAACCTAGGTCCTCTGACTCTAATGTCAGAATTCTTTCTGCCTTACCACATAATAGTAATAATAATAGCTAGCATTTATATAGTACTTTAAATTTTGCAAAATGATTTATAAATATTACCTCATTTGATCCTCACAACGATGCTGGGAGGTAAGTGACATTATTATCCCCATTTTACAGATGAGGAAACTGAGGTACCTTGAGGTAAGGTGGTGTAATGTTAATGGAATATGAAGATCTTCCCCATCCATTAATAGGCCTATGTGACCACATGTGTTCAATCACTTATGTCTTGCTGCTTTGGACTCTGGCCCAGCTGTGATACATCCTGAGTCACACAGAGTCCCCTGGGGAAGGACCTTGCCTAAGGATGAACTTGCTTAGGGGAGGCTTGCTTTCAGGAAGGCTTTCACACCTTTTTGTACTAAGTTAATTAGTCACTGAGTCAGTCACAAGGGTTGTGGTGCCTTCTGGCTCTAAGCCTGTTAGTTGAAAACTATATATATTGGGAGGCTGGTACTTTACTTTGGGGCTGACTTATGGGAAGGACCTTTTGACTCCCTGAATGGGATTCTGAGTAGCCATTTGTTAAGAGCCTGCAAACTACTCAGAGGTTTGTGCTCTCCTGATCCAGTGGCGTATGTATGTGGTTGTATT
This sequence comes from Petaurus breviceps papuanus, assembly GCF_028583685.1. Taxonomy (NCBI): domain Eukaryota; kingdom Metazoa; phylum Chordata; class Mammalia; order Diprotodontia; family Petauridae; genus Petaurus; species Petaurus breviceps. The sequence goes on from NW_027186428.1 coordinate 5,134,461, forward strand.
ACTTTGTTCAGACAGTAGGAACCCTGTCTGTTGAATCTCTGTGCTGCTTGTGTTTTCTACTTATCTGTAATTAAAGTAAGAATGTTGACCCATTTAAAAGTTGTCTTTCCTTTAGCAAAGCAGATCAAAGAACCTGTGCTAGCAAACCATCCTGGGTGCACTAGGGTGCTTGCTAATGCAGGTGGCTTGCCCAGTGTCACACACAGCTAGTAAATAGCTTATGCTAGATTTGTGCTCAGGACTTCCTGAGTCCAGGTCCAGTATCCAGTACTGACTTGTGAACCTAACTGACTCACATACCATGTGTGCTTCCTTGTGTGCGTAAATCCCCTCTGAGATTATAATCTACCTAAGAATAGGAATTGTTTTTCATTATTTTGTCATTGTGTTACCCAAGGCAAGGCTCTGCCCATGGACTATACACAGGGATTAATATTTATGAGCCTCATGCTCAGAAAACTTGGAGAATGATGCTATTTATTACTATGTCCAAGGTAAAGATCAAAGGTTTATCTTTCATATCTTTGACTGATACAGGTAATCTAAATAAAGGATTCCCTAAAGCCTTCTCTGAAACCTCCCTCCAGTAATGACCTTCTACCACCCCCACCTCAAATTTTGTTTGACCTTCCTAATGAAGTGATCAGGCAGGTAGGTGGGACAGTATTTAGAACACCAGGCCTGGAGTCAGGAAGACCTGAGTTCAAACCTGGCCTTAGCCACTTACTAGTTGTGTGATCCTAGGTAAGTTACTTAACCCTATTTGTCTTAGTTTCCTCACTTGTAAAATGAGCAGGAGAAGAAAATGGCAATGCACTCCAGTATCTTTGCCAAGAAGACCCTAACTAACCTATACTATTTCTCTCTCAATGAAGCATAAAATACCATTAACTTCTTTGATTGTCATGCTGTATGTAGATATCAATATAATAACAAACATGTTGTATTATATATATCATATTGTATGTGTATGCCAAGGTAATCTCAAACATGTTGAATGTATATATCATAGTGTGTATCAACTTAATATCAAATATGTTTTATGCATATACCATGTATTTTATGTCCATTAATATCAAACATGTTGTATGTATATGTGCATGTCAATGTAATAAACCATATTGTATCTGTATGTCATGTATATGCAGCAATATAATCTCTAATATCTTGCATGCATATTTCATATATTATATGTCAATGCAATATCAAACACACATATATATCATGTGTTGCTATAACATCAAACATGTGTTATGGTATTAGGTTGTATGTCAATGTAACATCAAATATGTTGTGTGTATGCCATGTATTATATGTCAATGTAATAGCAAACATTTCTGTGTATATCATGTTGCATTGTATGTTGCTATAACATCCAACATGTTGTATATGTATCATGTGTACATCAATATAATGTCAAACATGTGTACATATATCGTATTGTGTGTGTATGCTAATGTAATATCAAACATAAAAGCCGCCAAATCACCCATATCATTTTTATGTTTATGTTATGTTAGTTGCTGTCTAGACACTTTTCCCCTAACTCCTTATTAGATTTTTGACTCTGGGGAAGTCACAACCTGACAAAAAAGCAACACAATAATTGGGTTGACAACTATCCCAGTCTCACTATACTCCATAGTTTCCTTTAGTCTGTGCAGATCCTGCTGACTATGCCAAATGTTTTAGCAAGCACCCTAGCACATCCAGGATAGCCTGCTAGCACGGGTTCTTTGATCTGCTTTACTAAAGGAAAGACAACTTTTAAAGAGGTCAACAATCTTACTTTAATTGCAGATAAGTAGAAAATACAAACAGCTCAGAGATTTAGCAGTTTCCTTATATCTAAAAGGAGGAAATTAGAATAAGTGACCTCTGATGTCACTTCCTGCTATATATATTTTTTATCCTATTTCTAGCTAGGGGCATCAAAGAAGGCTTCATGGAGGAAGCACCATTCATTTCAGTGGGTCCATGATGAATGGGAAGGGATTGTACAGTTTGGGAAGATAAACTAAGAAGTCTGAGGCAGATAGAACAGAACAGATAAAGGCATAAAGGCAAAAAACATTTTCAACCACAATATATCCAAGTGTAGATGTCCCACAGGCAGCTAGTAAGTGGTTTAGTTTAGTTGGAGCACAGAGTACACAAGACGAATGTGATAATGCTGGTAAGATTACTAGGAGCCCACATGTCGAAAGCCTTAAATGTCAAAATGACAAAGTATTTTGACAAAAATGCCAAAATGACATTTAAGCCTTTTCCTGTGGGCAATGGGAAACCATTGGCTGAGGGGTTGTGTTTTGTTTTTAGCAGAGGATTGACATGAAATGATCACTGAGATGAATCTGACTGCAGAAGCAGCATGGATTGAAGGAATGATGGTAGGTAGAGAAAATGTTTAGTTGGTAAGGGCCTCCATGAGGACGATAGGTGGCAGTGAATAATAAGAGAAGGACACATTCAAGAAGATTGTCTTTGCCTAATAAAACTTCTGTCCTCACTCCAGAGGGCCAAGGTTCCAAACTTTATCCCAATATTTAAAACCATTACACTCACCCCATTAGGCTAACTTATTTGCCAAACTCTATGTAACCCCATTTGGGGTTTTCTTGGCAAAGATAATGGAGTGGTTTGTCATTTCCTTCTCCAGATCATTTTATAGATGAGCAAATGGGGTTAAGTGACTTGCCCAGGGTCACGCAGCTAGTAACTGTCTGAGACTGGATTTGAACTCATCTTCCTGACTCCAGGCCCAACATTCTATCCATGCACCATTTAGCTGCCATGGATTCAGGAAGTCTTGAAATCAAATTCAACCTCAGACCCTTTGTAGCTGTGTGATCCTGGGCAATGCATTCATAACAATTTTAAGAGGTTTAATTTCTAATAAAGTAAATATTGATAGATATAACCCATATAAACAAAACTCTTTGGGGTAGGATCCTTAGTGATTTTTAAGATCACTAAGAAGTCCTGAGACCAAAAAGTTCAAAAACCACTGCCCTAGTGTATAAAGCAGGGCTAGGAATTAGATAAATGCTTGCTAAATAATTAAGAGATGAGGAGTGAAGAGATCAATAAGAAACTAATAAATATATTCGGAATGAGTGGGCAATGAAGAAATGAATGAATGATCAATAAGTAAAAATTACTTAATGAATAATGAATGGATGGATGAACAAAGAATGAATATGAGGAATCAAAGCATAAGAAATTAATTTAATAGTCCATAGAAGACAATATTACCAGGTACAACATCATAAAAGTGCCCACTATGATAACGTATAGAATACTTAGCTCACCCGTGACCATTTCATGGGGCCTGGGTGTCATCTGTAGTGAGGTGGTACAATGGCTCCTGGTCTAGTGTCAGGAAGACCTGAGTTCAAATATGACCTCAGATATTTACTAGCTGTGTGACTCTGGGCAAGTCACTTAACCCTGTTTGTCTCAGTTTCCTCATCTGCAAAATGAGCTGTAAAATGAAGAAAATGGCAAACCACTTCAGTATCTCTGCCAAAAAACAAAATGGAATCATGAAGCATTGGACACAACTGAAACAACTGAACAAAAGGTCACAAAGAGTTAGGTATGAGGGGCGGCCAGGTGGCTCAGCGAGTAAGACCACCAGCCCCAGTGTCAGGATGACCTGGGGATCGAATCCCGGGCTCAGACACTTAGCACCCACCCAGAAACACCTGGCCGTGTAACCTTGAGCAAGTTACTTAACCCCAATTGCTTTAAAAAAAAAAAAAGAGGTGTGACTGAAAAACAACTGACCAATAACAAAATTATTACCATGATAGGAAATTTACCTCCTCCCAAGATAACCCATTCCACTGCTGGTGGTTAGAAAGTTTTTCATTATACTGAGGCTAAATCTTCTTTTTTGAACTTTCTGCTCAGTGCTTCTAGATCTATCTTCTGGACCAAACAGGAGCCTAATCCATCTGCCACAAATCCTTGAAGACAAGGATTGCCCCTTCCTGCATTTCAAAGCCTAATTCCAAGAAGGGCATCACCACACTGCCCAAGCGGTCCATGAAACAATGAAACAGAAAAAAGGTTAAGAACCCTTGGAGTAGAGAGAAACTTCAGGCAGGAAGACCACTTAGGATAGTATACCTGTGAGTATACCCACAGTCTCTGTCCTGTGCACTCTTCTCATTATACTTTCTAGTGATCTTATCAGCTCCATTATCTCTGTACACACAAATCACATAGCTATATATCCATCCCAAGAATGTCTCCTGAATCCCTGTAAATCAATCAAATAAGGAAGCATTTATTAAGCACCTACTATGTCAAATCAACAAGCATTTATTAAGCACCTATTATGCCCCAGATGTTGTGCTAAACCCTGGTGCCACAAAACATGCTGGCACAGCCAACACATCAGCAACTGCTTACTGGACATTTCAAACTAGATGTCCCAGAAAAGTCTCAAACTCAACATTTCCAAAACAAAACTCATCATCCTTTCCCTCTAATGAAGCTCCCCATTTCTATCGAGGCCATCAGCATCCTTCCATTCTCCCAGGTATGAAATTTCATTGATCTCCTTACCCTCTCTCACCCCCATACCTCCAATGGGTTGCCCAAACTTACATTCCTGTCGCTGTGACATCTCTCATAACCAACTCCTTTACTCATACCGCCTCACCATCTGTCCCCTAAAGAATAACAATGGCCTCACAATTGGGCCCCCTGACCCACGTTTCTCTCTGTTCCAGTGGCCTCAAACCTTTTTTTATGTCATGGTCTCCTTTGCAGCCTGGTGAAGCCCTTCTCAGAATAACTTTTTTAAATGCATAAAATAAATATGTTGTTGTTCAGTCATTTTTCAGTCATGTCCGACTCTTCATGACCCCATTTGGGATTTTCTTGGCAAAGATACTGGAGTGATTTGACATTTCCTTCTCCAGCTCATTTTACAGTTGAGTGTTTACCTGAGGCAAACAGGGGTCAGTGACTTGCCCAGGGTCACCCATCTAGGGAGTGTCTCAGAATGGATTTGATCTCAAAAAATGAGTCTTCTGACTCCAGATCTGACACTGTCTACTGCGCCACCTAACTGCCCAAAACAAATATTTGGGATTGCAAAAGAAATCAATTATATTAAAATTCATTTACCAAAAAAAAAAATTTAAACAAATTCAAAGGTGCCAGCTTAGCATCCCTTGCTACTTCAATCCATTCTCTCTCAAAGTGATTTTCTAAATACCTCTGACCACATTTCTCCTCTTCCCCTTTTGATAAATCCTAGTGACTCCCTCTTGTCTCTAAGGAAAATATAATGTCCTTGGTTCAACTTTTGAAGCCCTTAATGACTTAACTTCAACCTATATTTCCAGCCTCATTATAAACTATGCCTCTTCCTAAACTCTATGATATAGTCAAGTTGGCCTCCTCTCCACTCCTCACACATTATACTCCATCTCCCTTCTCTGTGCCTGTGCTGTATCCAGCAAAACTTTCAAGTGCAGATGCAACCAAATTAAAAGGAAATTGGAAACTACCTAATAAAATAAGTACAAATGTAATGCAACATAGATAATGTTAATTTGTGGTTTTCTAAGTCAATATGCAGCAGGCAGCGATCCTTTCTATTTGAGTTTGCTACCTGTTCTAAATCATGCCTTTACTGATACCCCTAACCCTTAATGTCCTTCCCTCTCTAACTACCTTGGGTTTATCCTATATTTATTCTGTATATATTTATGCTGCATTTTATACATGTACAGATGATCTCCCCTGAGAAAATGAGAGATCTCCCCTGAGAGAACCTTGAGAGACTAGCCTGTTTCACATTTCTCTCTCTATCCCCAGTACCTAGCTCAGTACCCAACACATAATAAACACTTAATAAATGCTTATTGACTGATTGAGCATTTCCCTCTATTTCTTTTTTCAAGGCTAACCATCCCATATTCATTCATCTTGTCTAATGTATTGCAAACTCCTTGAAAGTAAGGCCTGTGGTGTGAGCCCAGCATTTCACTCAGGGCTCTCCACAAGGGAAATCTTCATTAAATGCTTTTTGAATGAAAGCAGACAGAAGTACAAGGATGGGTGGGTAACCTGCAGAAAGCAGCTGAACTGCCTCGGGGCTCTGTGGTCACAGTTGTTTGGGGAGCTGGTCAGCTCCCATCTCCCACTGACTATGTGACATCAGACTTTTCCTACACAATAGCTACACAATTTTAGATAAATATTCTGTTCTTTAAGGTTTGTTGAGTACTTGACACATTATTTCATTTAATGATCACAATGACCCTGTGGGGTTAGGTGCTGTTGTTATCCCTATTTTACAGATGAAGGTCAGCCCCTCACCTACAGCCCTTTCCCCTGTGCTATACAATCTATTTTAATTCAGTTCAATTCAACAAAACATGAAATACCAACCATGTGTGGGGCCTGATGCTTTGTGCTAGGGGTATAGCGCTGGAAAGGAGCTCATAGTCTACTGGAAAGGAGGGAGAAGAGGAAAAGGGGAACATGACACGGACAAAGGAAAATATAAGACAAGGTAGATTGTGATGGGGTCCAAAGATGGTAGGGGATACATAGCCAGTATGGCAGAAAGAGTTCCTATTCTGGAGCTAAAAGATCTGGGTTTCAATCCTGCCTTCAATATTTGCCACTTGTGTATGGTTAGGTAAATCACTTGACCTCCCTGGACTTGTCTCCTCAAATGTAAAATGTCAGGGGTTAGACTAAATGGTCTCTGGGGCCCCTTCAAGCTCTAGCTCTAAGATACAAGTCTTTATGATATGACCCAAACAATAGGTTGTAGGAGGATTTGGAGGGATCACTTTTTTTGTGAGAACAACCAAGGAAGCCTTCATGGAGGAAGTGACATGTGAGCTGGCTCCAGAAGAAAGAGAAGGATTTCAATCTGTAGAGATGTGATAAGACTGAATTCTAGGAATGATGGGGAGAGGAGGAGAGAGTGAATTCCAGGCATGTAGGTGGGAGGATAGAGGGGAAACAATTCCAGATGAGTCCATGAATTGCTAGAGAGGGGAGACTTCATTGTTCTCTTTTCTTTCCTCTCCCCCTTTCCTCCACTCCACCCCCTATTTGGTTTTCCTTCATCCAGGAGCTTTTCAATAAAAGAGAATAATCAAAAACAGCCTGATGATTTCACCAGATAGCTGCTGCCTGCCTGGAGAGCCCAGACAGAGCCCAAGAAGATAAACCACCTTGGGGTTAATCACTCTGATCCCAAATCTCTTCTCCGCTGTTGTCTGGTGGCTGAAACATGACAAACCTGAGCTGTTTTGTTCCACCAGCCCAGACAGGAAGGATGCAGACTGTGCAGGCAATTTTCTCTAAGAAACAATTTGAGGGGGGAGGAGAAGATTACAGTAACCAGACAAACAGTGTCTATTTTGAGCTCATTTCCAAATAACAGAATAAAGAGACTTCCCTTTCCTTTTCACAAACCTCTTCAGCATAATAACAGAAATTGGAAATGCTGTTGAAGCTCAAAGATGCACTCATTTTTTATCAATAAAAATGGGATTTGGGAGGGAGAAAGTTAATTAAAGTAGTAGTCCCCCAGTAACATCACCTTGTCCTTGAACCTCATCTTAGTACTTCATTTTCTTCTCTCCAATGTATGTATCAAGTATTATTGTCATCTGCATTGGGGTCTGGACAGGGTCAAGGTCACAGGATCATAGATACAGAGCTTAGTTCAACACCCTTGGCATCTCCCCCAAAGTCTTGAGTTCTGTACTTAACAACAGACTTAAGATTCCAATTGATCACAAAAAGCCTTGAGTTTAAACTGCAATCCTAAGAGAAGAAAGACTCTGGTATCCTGAGTCGGGGTCTTCTCTTTATTCTTCATGTGCACATGATACAGTAGGAAAGTACATGGTCTGGGGAGTCTTGGGGCCTGGGTTCAAATCTCATCCCTAACACCTCTCAGCTGTGTGATCTTGGGTTAGTAGCAGCCTCTCCAGGTCTCAGTTTCTTTATTTGCGAAATAAAGAGTCAATCCTTTCATTTTAAAGAGGACTTCGAGTTTCATCGAACTTTTAGTCTTCCCCAGGACATACATACTGGCTCTGTAAACAGTAAATATGAGATCTAATTTTAGTAGATTGTTGCATTGTACCAAAATATTAAAATCGGAATGATCTTCCCAGATTGTCATCCAATCCCCTCGTTTTATGCAGAGGCCCAGAGATGGAAACAGACCTGCCTAACTGAGATGCACAATAACAGATCTGGGACTGGAGCCCAGGTATTCTGGTGGCAACCTGAGCATCTTTCCAACGTGCCACACTACCTCCAGCCTTCTACAAAGGAAATCTCAGAAGGGCTGCCGAGTTCAGGGACTCCCGACAGCTTTGACAAAATCCATCCTAGAAGCCAAAGCCAGTCTCCCCCTCATTACATGCAGCAGGAAGCACTGTCTGGTGGGGAGGCAGCTGGGAGGAGCTGAGAACAGTTGCATTCCACCATAATTTCCCAATTGAATAGCAGATGCTAGTCTAGGAAAAGCTGCTATAGTTTTATCTGCCTTACAATATGCCATGTGTGTTTTGCCCATCAGATTCTGGCTCTCTAGATAGTGCCTGGCACAACCTATGAGCTCAGCCTGTGTTGGAGGCCAAGTCTCTAGGTCAGAAGCAAGCCAAAGCAGAAGAGATAGCCCAGTCATCCCATCACTGTCCAGTGCCTTCATCAGAACAATGGGTGCATTCCAGTTAGTATGCTGATGCTTGGGAGCATGGCAAATGGAGCTCCAACACAAGTCAGAGGGAGGAGAGAAGGAAGCATGGTAATCTGATGAACTGTGTCTCCATACCAGGACTTCCCCATAATAGATTAAATCATAGATCTGAATAAAAAAAAAAATTCTGCCTAGAATGGTGTTTAGCAAGAAAGGAAAAACAAGAATAAGTAAAAAAAATATTTCCCCTGTCTTACATGAATTTGCAAACTAGTGGAAGAGTGAATTAAGACAGGGAAATTAATGGGAAATAAAGTCTTTAGAGAGAAAGGGTGATGAGGACTCAGAACTGATGGGTGGATAGAGTAGACAGGAGAGAACATTCCAATCAGTAGGACCAAATTGAAAATACTCAGAAGGCTAGAGGAAGAGATGAGCCTGTTATATGAGTTTGGGTAGAGGAGGAGATGACCAAGGAATATATAAGCCTGGGTAGAGTTGAGGGGTAGAGGAATTGTATAGGAGAAAAGTCCTGAAAGTTCAGGAGGCCCAAACTTTGGGGCAAAGGTAGAAAGTGGCTTTATTGATAAGCCAAGGATTTCAGTCTTCATTCCATAAGCCACAGAAAAAATTTGAATCAGAGAGTGGCAAGATAATGATATTGGGGTCTATAAATGTTCTAACTTCAGGTGGAAAGCCAGCCTCACAAATTCAAAAATAGAAGCCCAGAGAATTTCAGTAATTTTCCTCCCTTAGAAATATTCCTAGGGAACTCTCTTTTGGGGGGACTCTCCAGGGCTAGCAGGGGCTATCATGGTGGTAACTAAAGTTCTCCCATAATCAACCCAGTTCTTAGCAAAACTAAGAATGAGCTTGTCATATTAACTTCAAGAGTTAGTTTCAGGAGCTGGAGAGGTGACCAGTCTCTTCTGTCCATTTTCCAACTCTTTACAGCAACTACTCTCTGAGTGACTAGTAATACAATAAACGTTACCACTATATCACTAAAAAAAAAAAAGTGAAAGCAAAATCCAGTGCATAACTCACATATATTCTAGTGAGCTTTACTGAGGAATATGGTAAAACTGGCAAGGTCTGGGATGGATAAATAGGTAAAGGGGCCTCAAATGCTGCCAGTGTTCCCTCAGATGCTTCCAGATAATTGGCAAACTTCTGGAGAACTCCTGATCCTATTGTTGACATACTAATGCAGGTACCAGTGTTCATGTGAAGGTCACAGGATGAATCTTTCTTAATAACATAATTTGAGACTAGATGGTCCTCATTTATGGAGATTAAAAGTATACTTATCACTAAAGTCTTTCTTCAACACTTGGTGTTAAAGGTTTGAAGAAATTGGCAAAAATATAGAACTCAACTCCAGGATAGTCTTTTCTGAATTCATATTACTCTTTTGGGCAATGTGGCCTTGACACTCATTCAACCCCCTCAAGCAACCCTCAGACTCCTTCATTTAGATGGGAGACCTCTACAAAGTAGTGTCTCATAGTGCCTGAGGATTACACAAATTTGGTAACCTTGGGAAGCAACTCTAGCATGTTTTTTTTTATTACAGGTGCTAATAATTAATCTGAAAATGGCCTTTGAATAAGCTGTAGTGTGGGGAACAAAGCCCAGTAAAAGTTCTTGCAAAAGTTGTTGTTCAGTCATTTTTTCAGTTATGTACAACTCTTTATAATCACAGTTGGGTTTTTCTCGGCAAACATACTGGAGAGGTTTGGCATTTCCTTCTCCAGCTCATTTTATAGCTGAGTAAACTAAGGTAAACAGAGTTAAGTGACTTGCCCAGGGTCACACAGCTAGTAAGTATGTAAGGCCAGATTTGAACTCAGGAAGATGAGTCTTCCTGTTGCCAGGCCCAGCATTCTATGCACTATGGTACCACCTAACTGCCCTGCAAAAGTTACAAAGGGGGAAAATGAACTTTTTACTTGTCTGTATGAGATTATAAGTGATTATATGATGAAGTAAACTATATACTACTAATATGAAAATATGATAAACCATATCTAATACACGTGAGTTTGATCGTGGGAAATCCTGGTCTGCTTGACTGGGGTACCTCCTCCCACAGAGTATTTATGTATTTTGTTAGAATGATGCAAAAGTAGATCTGATTTTTTGTAATGAAAGACTCTCCTAATTGATCCCAAGAAGTCTTCATGTCTTGTAGGTGATTGGCTACTTATTGTAAGAGAAAACATAGTCTTGAATCCTGGAACCTCCTCCCTTGATAAGAGATAAGAGGGAAGATCCATCTTTCAGCCTGCTTTTTAACAGGAGCCAAAGATAATAAGAAGAATGTTAATGATGATGATATTGATGCCGATGATGGTGGTGGTGGTGATGGTGATATTGGGTGAGGTACTCTGTGATTTAGGTTCAAATCTTCCAGAAACAATTTTATTAAATTTAACAGTAGTTTATATCCTAGTCATTTTCCAGCATGGAGAGAGAGAGATGTCGAGATGTCCCACAATGATATGAATCTACCCCAAGATGATTTTAGGTAATAGTTATAGGAATCTTGAAAAAAGAAAAGATCATAATATATTAAAATACAGTTTGGGGTTAACATCCCAGAACAATTCTATTCCTTCCTGGGCCATTACTCTCAAAAATTGAAGAGAGTTCTTTCCTATATTCAATATTTTAATCTTGAACCAAAGAAGATACCACTAGGATGTGAGGGGTGATGTCTATCACTTCAGTTGGGTGGGGAAGCAATCATCTTATCTAGTGGTCAGCAGCTCAAATTCAGTCTCAGATACTTACTAGCTGTGTGACCCTGGGCAAGTCACTTAACCCTGGTTGCCTCGGTTGCCTCATCCATAAAATGAGCTAGAGTAGAAAACGGCAAACCACTCCAGAATCTTTGCCAACAAAACCCCAAATGGGGTCACAAAGAGTCTGAAACAATGCAACAACCACATGATAGAACTAAATTTAATTATTACCTTACTCCATTTCAAAGGAATGTTCTTCATGATTCACTAAAGGGAAAACCCTAAAAAGGATATTAGGCCAAAGAAATATCTCTCAACATTTCCAGAGAAACTAAAAAGAAGAGGTATTTAAAAAAAAACATGCTTTTAAAAAATATCCTCTTATTGTGCATATTTCTCTCCCTCAAATTTCCAGTGGGGGGGGGAAGAGAGAAAAAAAACAATTTTCTCCCCTTTCCTTCTTCCAGTAGCTATGGGAGCTTTAGAAGAAGTAACCCCAGCCTGAAGAATGTTGTAGTTGATTGTACTAAAGAAAGCCAGAGTCATGCCTAGGATAATTGGAGACCTGGAACTCATGAGTCGCTTGGCAATTCCACCAAGATGAATGAAAACTACCTGTTTCAAAGTCCCACAAAGGTCCTTTACTTTCCCAGGGAGTCTAAAGAGCACAAATGTCCATCTTTCCTGTACCTTTTTGTGTGCGCTTTTGAGCCCCTTTGTGTAAAATGTTCTCTGTATTGAGGGAAATAAACTATTTCCCTTTTGCTGAGATCTATATCGTATTGTGAGTGCCTGTCTAGAAGGGTCCCTGATGACAAAATTTGGGAGAGACCCTAGAAAAGAGCCATTGCTAAGCTTTGCTTTTGTGATTTCTCTGCAGTTACACCAGGTTTGGGGCAACCAATCAGAGAGAGAAAAGCTCAATCCTTATCCCTTTGGGGTCAAATCCCTCAAAGATAAAACCAGGTCTATTTGACTCCAGAACAAAACATCTTAAAGGAAAAATTCCGATCACCTAAGGAAGGAAATCTCCCCAAAGATTTGGGGAGATTCATTCAGGGTTTTAGTGTGCCATAAGCAACAAAAGAATTCAATTTGACACAGGGCCTCAGTTCATTCCTTAGCCTTTGTAATGTAATGCCAAAAGAAGGCAACTTCCCAGGTTCAAAATACCAGCATAGGTGCTCTCTATTTTATTTAGTGACAAACCAAGAACAGAGAAGATCAAAACATGACATCATTCAAAATACAGCATTTACTAAGTGTGATTAAATAATCTCCAAGTACTACCCCACCCCAGGACCTTCCAATCATTCAATCAATTACAAAGTCTCTGTTCTAAATACTTCTCCACCCCTAGGCTATACCTTAATTAAGTCCACCACAAAGCCCCTCTTCTCAAATGGAGATTAGTTTCCAAACATAGGTGAAGTACCTTCATTTGTCAATCACAGAGCACAATAAGGTCAAAAGTTCCCCACCCCTGGATCACAATTGAATCTACCCCAGAGTTACATCAAGTTTAAACACAGCACTTAATACCCAAATGGAGGTCTTTTCTTCATCTTGACACGAGGCAAGTTCTCAGCAATCTTAGTTCCTGGGGAGACAAGGCTTAGCAAGGCCATAAGGTACATTGCCAGTCCCTTCATGAATTTATCCTCTGTCTGTAGAACAGTCCTAGAACCCCTGAACACATTAGCAAAGCCCTCTCCTAGGATTTCTGTAAACATCCAACAAGAAAATCCTTCTTCAGGGCTTCTGAACCAACAGAAAGGCTCCCAGACCCCTGCAACAACAGCACTGTCCTTCACCAGTGGACAGTATTCATTCTGTCTGCAGGACAGTCTCCAGACCCCTGCAACAACAGTACTGTCTCTCACCAGTGGACAGTATTCACTCTCTGTCTGCAGGACAGTCTCAGGGCTTCTTAACCAAATGCCAGGTTCCAGGACTTCTTCAACAAAAGGACTGTCTTTCACCAGTGGACAAATCTGGCAAAACAACATCAAAACAGACAGACAAAGTACCAGCAAAACAGCCATGTCTCCTCAGTCCTTGGCAGCTCAGGGGGCAGGTCTCAAAAGTCCAGGGCAATTCAAAGCGGCCACCAGCAATTCTCTTAGTCTCTCTCTCTCCACGAGGTGCTGCTTCCAAAAAGATCTTCCGCCTCTCTCTAGTGTCTCTCCAAATCTACCTCACCAGCTCCTCCCACTTCAGGACTTTCTTTTCACATCAACAAGCCCATCCCACAGGTGGGATTAACAAACTCTGGGTTTTAATACAATCAATTTGAAAACCAAGCCAATACAGGGGAATCTTTAATTGCCATTACTATCACAGCCTTACTTCTACCAGTAGGAATTCTTACATTGGTAGCATCTCAAATACAAGTGAGTGGGTCACAGTGGTCACCCACTGAAAATAAAAAGGTTACTCTTGCAGCATGTGCCAGGGAACATGTTCATACACATCTTTTCATGCCTGAAACATCCTAAGCTGAGGTGGCAAGATTATCCAAACTCTCCTGATATTCCCAAAACAAGCTGCCCAGGCAGAATTCTATCAAAGCAGCACCTTTGGGTTCAAAAGAAGTAAACTTTATCAAATTGAGAAACTAGAAGAAGCTGCCCCCAACCCCTTCCCAAGCAGCAGGGACTGCCAGTAACTGAGGAGTCAACAGGACCAGGTTTTTAAGAGCTTTTAAGGTGCTCAGTTGTTTACAACCTTTAATCCAGAGAAACCACCATGGGTTCTATTCCCAGAGAAGGTTATTGGCAACAAGGAAAGATCCATCCATACAAAATTGTCCGGAGCAGTTATTTTTGTGTGTGTGCGATAAAAATCTGGAAACAAAGCATGTACCCAGCAATTGGGGGAATGGATGAGCAAACCAGGGGTGGTATAATGGAAAGAATGATATAAAGAATTACATGAAATAGAAGTGATGTACAGTATATAAAATACACAGTGACTATAATAATATACACAATGACAACCACAATATAAAGATACAAAGAACTGCAAAACTCAGGTCAAATATAGTGGATAATATTAGTACCATACCATTAAAGTTAAAGAATGGCTTCCTCTTTTCCTTAATAATCAATAAACCACAAAAGTGTAAAATAACATGCACTTTCAGTTGCAGTCCTGCCATTAGGTAGTTTTGTTAACTGTGTTTGGAGAACAGAATTCTAGGAAGATTGCTTGGGTGTTTGTTGGGAAGTATCTCACATCAAAACAAAATGCATCAACAAAAGTTTTAAAAGAACAAATAGCCTTTGACCAAACGTAACAAACTGTCATGGGCCACAGAAGGAGAACAGAAGAGTTGTATGGTTTGGTCTGCTTCTACGAACCACGTCCTATCATAGAGGCCAAAATCTAAAGCTTTGTGTGATCACATAAATCACAGAATCTCTGGCTCTCAAAAGTAGATGGGGTGTTGGGGGGGGGGAGACAAGATGGCAGCATAGAAGCAGGAAGACTCCCTGCACTCCCCCCATAACCACCTCAAATACCTATAAAAAATGACTCCAAACAAACTTTAGGGCTACAGAACCCACGAAGTGACAGAGAAAAACAAACTTATAGCTGAAGGCAGCCTGACAGAATGGCAGGAAGGGTCGATGTCAGTGCACAGGGAACAGCCCAGCATGAGCCTGAGGCTTTAGCCTCAGGGAGGCCATGCTTAGCCACGACTGGAGCTGACTCTCAATGAGTGGATTACCAGCAGCTGTGGCGATTTCCAGAATTATCAACACACAGATGCCAAAGACAAAGTGAGAGGTCAGGTCAGTGTGGACTTTTAGAGAACAGGGAGTTTGGGAGTGTGATCCAGCCTTTGCCCCCAGAGCAAGAAGTGACTGAGGTGCCACAGCCATGCAGCCACTGTTTCGTGGCTACTTCAGAGCTCCTGGGCTGCAGACTTTAGTGGAACCAAGCAAGCAGTCTGAGGGGTAATCACTCTTGCTGTAACCTGCTTGAATCTGGATCGCTGTCTAGAGTGGAGGTCCTGGGGTACATGACCAGTTTACCAGAGCCAGTGGATGCTTCTGAGAGGACACCCAACTAATAGCTCCAGCAGCTGAGAAAAACCCAGCAATTTGGGACAAAGATCTCCTCTCTGGAAGCAGAGTTCTACTGTGCCAAAAAGCTCAAAAGTCAAGTAATTGAGTGGCAACATGAGCAAGCAAAGGAAGCAAAGCAAGCAAAGCAATCTGACTTTACACTCCTATTTTGGGAACAAAAAAGGATCAAAGCATGGGACAGGAGGAAGACAACAAAGTCAGAACTCCTGCACCAAAAGCTTCCAAGAAAAATATGAGCTGGTTACAATCTATAGAGGAGTTTAAGAAGGATTATGAAAACCAAATAAGAGAAGTGGAGGAAAAATTGGGAAGAGAAATGAGAACGATGCAAGAAAATCATGAAAAGAAAGTCAACAACCTGACTGAAGAAAATAACACCTTAAAAAACGGACTAACTCAAATGGTAAAAGAGATTCAAAAAGCCAATGAGAAAAAGAATGCCTTAAAAAGCTGAATTTTCCAGATAGAAAAAGAATCTCAGAAGTTCACTGAAGAGAATAATTTCTTCAGAATTAGATTGGAGCAAATGGAAGCTAGTGACTTTATGAGAAATCTAGATACTATTAAACAGATCCAAAAGAATGAAAAAAATAGAAGGCAATTTGAAATATCTTATTGAAAAAACCACTGACCTGGAAAATAGATCCAAGAGAGATAATTTAAAAATTATTGGACTATCTGAAAGCCATGATCAAAAAAAAAATCTAGAAATAATCCTTCCAGAAATTCTCAAGGAAAATTGCCCTGATATTTTAGAACCAGAAGGCAAGATAGAGGTTGAAAGAATCCACCAATCACCTCTTGGAAAAGATCCCCAAAAGAAAACTCCTAGGAATATTATATCCAGGTTCCAAAGTTCCCAGATCAAGGAGAAAATATTACAAGCAGCCAAGAAGAAATAATTTGAATACTGTGGAAACACAATTAGGATAACACAGGATCTGGCAGCTTCTATATTAAGGGATCTAAGGGCTTGGAATATGATATTCCAGAGGTCAAAGGAACTGGGATTAAAACCAAGAATCACCTACCCAGCAAAACTGAGCATCATGTTTCAGGGGAAAATATGGTCATTCAATGAAATAGAGGACTTTCAAGCATTCTTGCTGAAAAAACCAGAGTTGATGTAATGGGAATGTAAATTTTTAAGATCTTCCCTGCCCCTAGGCTAAAGTACACCTGGAGCCTGGGGTGGGAGGCTTGTTTTTCAGTAGATACTTTTTGATTGGCCAGTAAGTCAATAAGGTTGTTACATTCTCTGAGCCAGGAGAAGGCTATATAAGCCCTGATGTGTATCTTTGTTTTGTGGCTCACTTTGAGAAGTGTTCTGTGATTTGATCATATGAGACTCTGGGAAGCTGTTGGTTGTTGAGAACTGCCCCCGCCCCCTTTGAAAAACTCAGATGTTGATTTGGTAGGGATGTAATGGTTGGACAGTTTGGAAATCTGTCTACTTGATCTGTTTCTGTCTTGATAATTCTGTCTGTATATTCTGAAGTTCGGGGTGCTGACCTTTTTCCCCTGGATTAGGTAAATGATACATATTTGACTGATTAAAGTAAACTTGTTAACCCATTTCGAGTTGCTTTCCTTTAACAAAGCAGATCTAAGAACCTGTGTTGGCAGACACCCTGGGAACGCTGGGGTGCTTGCTGCTACAGTTGAATAGAAAATTTGACATTCAGACACCATGAAGCAAGAGAAGCATGAGAAGGTAAACAGGGAAAAGAAATCATAAGGAACTTATCAAAGTCAAACTATTTAAATGGAAAAATGATAATTGTACCTTATGAAACTTTCTCAGTATGAGAATAGTTGAAGGGAATATAAAGGTACATATAAGAGGGTATATGGGCATATGAATACATATGTGAGTGTGTGTATATATGTGTACAGGTACACATAGACAGAAGGCACAGGAGTAGTTGAATAGGAAGGGAAGATACTTAAAAGGTGAAATTGAGAGGTGAGAGAGGAATATAATGAGAGAAGATGGGGAGAGACAGAATGGGGTAAATTATCTTACATAGAAGAGGCAAGGGAAAACTGTTACAATGGAAGGGAAGAACAGGAAGGCAAAAGGGAATGGGTCAACCTTACTCGCACTGAATTTGGCTTAGGGAGAGAATAACATACACACTAAATTGGATATCTCGCCCTACAGGAGAGTAGGGGGGAAGGGGATTAAGGGGCAATGATGGAGGGGAGGGGAGGTTGGCGGGGAGGGAAGTTGGAAGCACACACTTTTGAAAAGGGACAGGGTCAAAGTAGAGAATACAAGTGGGGGGCAGGATAGGATGGAGGGAAATATATTCATTCTTTTACAATATACCCACTATGGAAATGTTTTGTGTAGCTACACATGTACAACCTATATTGAACTGCTTACCTTCCCAGTAAGGGTGAGTGATGAGGGAGGAAGAGAAAGAATCTGGAATCCAAAGTTTTAAAATCAAATTTTAATATATATAATTTTCTTTTTACATGCAACTGGGAAATAAGATATACAGGCACTGAGGTATAGAGATCCATCTTGCCCTACTGAAAAGACAGAAGGGGGACAGGGGAGGATATAGGAGAAAGCAGATTAGGGGAGGGAGTATACAGTGGGATCGCTGTTTTGGGGTGGTGGTTAGGGGAAAGAAGGAGAGAAAATTGTAACTCAAAATGTTGTGGAAATGAATGATGTAAACTAAAAATAAACATAAAATTAAAATTAAAAAAAGATAAAAGTGGATGGGACATCATCAGATTCTAGTCCAGTCTATACCAAAAATTTCCTCTACAATAGTCCCAATAACTGTTCATCCAATCTCAGCTTGAGAACCTCCAGTGCTGGGGAACTTACTAGCCCTTAAAGTCAACCAGCTTTTATAAAGTCAACAAACATTTAAGCACCAGCTATGTGCCAAAGATACAAAAAGAAAGACCAAAACAGTCCCTGCCCTCAAGGAGCTTGCATTCTAAAAGCAACCCATTCTACTCTCCAACAACTTGGGTTATTCAGTAGTTGCTTTTTTTGTTGTTTGTTTTTCCATAGAGGCTAAATCAATCTCTTTGAAACTTTCCCCTGTATACCTGTATTTGGTCTCTGGGACCAAAATCAATTAGTCTGATTCTTCTTCCACATGACAACCCTTCAAATGTCTGAAGACAGTGATTACATGTCCCTGCCTCATTCCCCGCCTTTTATTCTTCTCTACATTCTTTAATGCTAAATAGCGTAGGATTTTTTTACCTATATTTATCTTGCATGGTCTTAAGGCCTATCTCAGTTCATTAAGTTTCATATAGGTTTCTGATATCAAAAATAAGTAGATTTTTAAATGCTAAAGAGCTTGGCTTATGTCATATATGTATATACATATATACACATATGCACACACAAACACATGGAAACTCATTCTGACTATATGTTGATACAGATGTGGCAATGGAAGGACCAGTAATACTATAGAAATACCATTCGTGTGTCATTGGAAAGTCACAGGACTTTAAGGAAGCTCTGAAGAGTGATTGGCTCATTGCAAGGTGATCAGACAGCAGTCCTCATACATCCTGGTACAGTCCTACCTGGACTGCAGTCTCCCTCCTCTGCTTCTCCACAGGGTCTCTTCATTGCCCCTTGGACAGTAATCCCAATAAGCCTAATTCATCCCATGGATACAAAGACAAAAGATAATCCCTGCTTTCAAGGAGATCACAGTCTAATGGGAGAGATGACATGCAAACAATGATGTACAAGCAAGACATAGACAGGATAATAGTTCTTCTTGTCACTTTCTACATTTTTGCAAGGATGGAATTATCAATGAGGCAAGTAATGAGCATGGCAGCTGCTCAGCTTTTGATATAGAGAAAGCCCACCAGATGTCCTGCTAATAGAAGTCCCTTGTCACTAAAATATAATGTGTCAGTGCTACATTTGTGTTGTTTCCTAAATTCTTTATCTAATCCCTCCCCATGCCCAGGTGCTATATAGCATACCCTTCCAACAAAGAGCTGAACATTTCTCAGGGCTGACTTCCTCCCAGAGAATTTATTGGATGGGTCATATCCCTTATCACAGGATTATAGGCTCAGAGTTGGGAGGGACCTTATAAGTCATTAATGACATCCCCTCATTCTTACAGATCAAGGAGGTTAAAGGACTTTCCCAAAGTCACAGGGAAAGTAAGCATCTGAGGGGGGATTTGAACACTGGCCATCCTGACTTTAAGTACCCTGTCCACTACACCATGCTGCCTTTCTGTTCTCTGAACTTTTAGAAACCCACCTTCCCAAAATCTGTGTTAAGCATCTGATTATCAGATATAACATCGTAGTTTCAACATATTAGTGACACTTCAGTGACACCTCCATTTTGCAAATGAGGAACTAAAACATAGGGAAGGGTTCAGTGATTTACCCAAGATCATTCTGACAGTATTAAGAGAGCTTGTGTTTGACTTTCTCTTCTTTCTTTATGATGGATTCCGAAATGAATTAATCACTTTCTCCCAAGTTCCCATCATTGCTGCTTCAGCAACCATTTTCTGAACACTTGTCAAAATCAGGTCCCGAATAGACACTTCTGTCATGATTTTTCCCAACCTTTGAAAATGCTATTCTCTGATGTACTTATCATATATTACTGTGTGTTATGGTCCTCTGCTTATGTCTCTAATCTCCCTGCTAGGCTATGAGCTCCACTAAGGCCTGGATGTATCTCATTTCAATATTTTTTGCTTCTCCTATAATGCTAGGGACAGGATTCTGGACACAGCAGGTGATTAATGATGTTCATGGAAATTAATTGAGTTGAATTAGCAGGAAGGAGAAGAACAAAAGAGAAAGAAAGGGGAAGGGACAAAGAAAAAAGGAGGAAGAATAGCAGATAGATAAAAGAGAGAAAGAAGGAAAGAAGAAAAGAGAAAGAAAGAAAGAGAAGAAAGAAAGAAGGAAAGAAAAAAAGGAGAGAAGAGAGGGAGGAAAGGAAGGGAGGCAGGAAAGTAGTGAGGGAGGGACAAAAGGAGGGAGACAGAGGAGGGGCAGAGGAGGAAAAAGGATGGGGAGGGAGGTGAAAGAAGAGGGATTTTCCTGCATGATTGTGGCCAGATATTGCTCTCTATACTTCTACCTTGAAATCAGTAAGAAATTTGCCAAGTGAAGTATAAGAACGATAATCAAAAGAGAAGAACAAAAAGGCATTCCAGAAAGATAATCTCCACTGAAAAAAAACTTAATTATAAAAGCTGTATTATTTATCCCATGCTCCTACCCACTGCAGACACCTCTCTTGGAGTAGCAGTTAGTAAACTAGGTAGTAAACTAAGTTAGTAAGCTAAGTAGGAAGAGCAGTGTTGATGTCAGTCATCAAGGGCTTTCATCATCTATGCCAGAATCCACTGGAACCAGTGACTCTCTGCTAACTACCCCAATATGGACCCTATACAAAAGATTCCTGGCCCTGAGATGTGACAACAGCAGCTTTTGAGACCAGGAAAGTTAAAAAAAAAAACGCAGGCAAGATAGAGCAGACATTCACATCCTCACTAGCTACTCAGCAGTCTCCCTTTAGCAGCAATTTAATAAGTATCCTTTGCCCCTCAACAAGGGTGCAAGTGTTGAGCCTCCTCTGAGATATGGTACAGTGGAGCTATGTAAGAAATGACCCCCCAGGGGCAGCTAGGTGGCGCAGTGAGTAAAGTGCCCGCCCTGGAGTCAGGAGGACCCGAGTTTGGTTCCGGCCTCAGACACTTAACACCCACACAAAAAAACTAACTGTGTAACCTTGGGCAAGTTATTTAACCCCAATTGCCCTCCAAAAGGCAAAAAAATAAAATAAAATAACAAAAAAAAAGAAATGACTCCCCAACTCCCCCAAAAAGTAAGCCTGTTGGAGGTGATGGGAAGGGAAGTTGTTTGGGAGACATATCACCCCTGCCTCTATCAATTCATTTCACCCCAACCCTATTATTATAATCACAGAAAGCAAGACAATGATGTACTAAGATCTTAAACAAAATATAAATCAGGGTCTACAGTTTGCTATCCCCTTTATGAATTAGAAAGAAGTTCTTCACTCGAGCTTTATGGAATTAAAGAACAATTAGCTACTGACTGACCAAGGAATCATCCATGTCCCTAATCATGTTTTTAAAAAGCAAGACACAATTGCTAGGCAGTCAGTCAAGGTGTAGGACAGCTCCAAGGAATGTGACTTCCAGCAGCAGAGGAAAGATGTAGCTATGGACACAGGTAATGGTGCAGTGGATAGAGTGTCAGGCCTGAAGTCAGAAGGACCGGAGATCAAATCCAGCCTCATATACTTAACTAGCTGTGTGACCCTAGGCAAGTCGCTTAACCCTGTTTACCTCAGTTTCCTCACCTGTAAAATGAGCTGGAGAAGGAAATGGTAGACTTCTCAAATATCTTTGCCAACAAAACCCCAAATTGAGTTATGAGGAATTAGGCATGACTGAAACAAAACAACAAAATGGAAGAGAGAGAGACAGAGAGACAGAGACAGAGAGAGACAGAGACAGAGACAGAGAGAGACAGAGAGAGAGAGCCAGTCGGTTAGGGGGAACATCATGGGGAAAGGTGGTGATTTCTTTTTTCCTCCCTCTTGCTATTAGCTATAGCAGCCTGCAGCAGAGCTACAACCCAAGAGTCTTAGTGAATTAAGGCATGAGAACAGAGGATTTCTTTGGCCTGAAAGAGTTGAGTTACAAAGAGGAATAGATGTAGAGAGCCAAGCTGTGTGACCTGCCTCGTAGAGGTGATGCACACAGGGGAAGTAGCATGAGTACACCCCAAAAAGGGAAAGAACAGTGGGGTCCTTCTTCTGGATGTGGGAGGAGCTTTGGCCACATGTGCTCCAAATTGCGTTCCTCTTTACCACTATACTTTATATGTGTCTACTCTTTGAACTGATGAAAGAGCTCTCCAAATGTATGGGTGGAAAGTTTTATAGCTACAATTCTTATGATGAAATCTCAGTAAATGCCTATGCTTTGAGATAATCGTGTCAACCAGTTGACTATTAAATGTAAGAGCACCAGTGGGGACTCATTAGCTACAGTTTGAGGAGTGTGGACCCACAGAGTACCTTGAATCAAAGACAGTTGTTCCTTCCCAGGGGAACCAATGTGAATTTTGGAGGTAGTCTGGGGGAGGAGGGCGAAAGGGAAGAAGAAGGGGAAGGTGGTGGGGAGAATACTACCATGCAGTAAAGAATTTACATCCGAACTCAGATTCTCAAGATTAAACTCCAGAAGAAACTAATTCTGCAATAGCCCCAGAAAAGAATATGGAATGGCCACAAGGACTACAAGAGTGGTTGGAAGATAACAAAAGAAGATAGGAAACTTTAACAAAGCAGTGAACAAGTTAAAGGAAAAAAAAAAAGTTTTACATAACTAGAAAATCCAATGATACAAAAAATATAAGAAATTTTTTAAAATCACCTAGAAAAGTTGAAAGAATCATAGAATCACTCATTTCAGATTAGAAGAGGCCTCGTGGACCATTCAACTATATGTGAATCCAAAAAAGAATCCTCTCGAGCATTCTGACAAATGACCATCTAAGCCTTACTAAACACCTCCAATGTGACAGAACTTGAACCTGGTGCCCATTAAATCATTTCCTCTGCCTCTAGTCTTTAATATCTCCTGATCTACTGGCTCCTTTCCTGCTGCCTAAAAATATTCTTAGGTATCCCTCATCCTATGACAAGGTTTGATGTATGCCAGGAGCGCATGTTGAATTCAGTATTAGGAAAACTGTTAATAGACCATATTAATAACAAAAATTACAAAAACCATGTGATTATATTAATAGGTACAGAAAAAGCTTTTTAATAAAATATAATACCCACTTCTATTTAAGTGTTAAAAAGCAAAGTAAATAAATTTATCTTTACTTAATATATCGAATTGTATCTATCTAAAGCCAAGAGTAGGTATTACATAAATTTTTATAATAAAAAGGTCTTCAGACCTTTTCAGAGGTCTTTTCAATAAGATTAGGGGTAAAACAAGATTTGTCAATTATCACCACTGTGATTTGATATAGTTCTAAAAAGACTAGCTATTGCAAGAATATAAGGAGGAAATCTAGGGAATAAGCATAGGCAAAAAAATTATTCCTTTTTACAGATGACATGATGTTCTACTTAGAGAATCATTGATATTTAACTAAATTTAATTGAAACAATTAATAACCAGTAAAGTAGCAGTTATAAAATAAATCCACATAAATTATCAGCCTTTTGGCATATTACCAACAAAATACAACAGGAAGAAGTAGTATAAGAAAATTCATTTGGAAAAAAAAACCCATAAAATGGTTTACCTACAAAGACGTTGTTATTGTTCATTCATTTTAAGTCATGTCTGACTGTTTGTGACCCCATTTAAGGTTTTCTTGGCAAAGATACTGGAGTGATTTGCTATTTTCTTCTCCTGAGGATTTTATAGATGAAGAAACTTAGGCAAACAGGGGTGACGTGACTTACCATGGGTCAGGCAGTTAATAAATAAGTGTCTGAGACCAGATTTGAAGTCATGGAGATAAGTCTTCCTGACTCCAGACCCAGCACTCTGTGCACTGAGTCACCTTGTTGCCCCAACAACTAAAATGTACACAAGAATTTTATGACTATGACTGTAAAAACAATTTTCATAGAAATATAGACCTAAACACTTGGAAAGACACTAATTGCTCATAGTTGCCCCATGCTAATAAAATAAAAATGAAAATATTATATAAATTAATATCACTATTCAGTGCCATACCAGTCAAACTACCAAAGGGTTACTTTAATAGAGATAGGGAAAAAAAATAGAAAAGAACAAGTCAAGGATCTCAAGAAAAGTAATGAAATGAAAAAGAGAGAAGGAAGGGAGCCTTGTAGCACCAGATCTTGATACCACAAAGCAGTAATAATTAAAACTACTTATTCCTGGTTAAAAAAAAAAATAGAGGGGTGGCCAGGTAGCACAGCGAGTAAGAGCACCGGTTCCAGTGTCAGGACGACCTGGAGATCGAATCCCAGGCTCAGACACTTAGCACCCACCCAGAAACACCTGGCCGTGTAACCTTGAGCAAGTTACTTAACCCCGATTACTTAAAAAAAAAAATAGAAAAGTGAGTCACTGGAGCAGATTAGATACACAAGTCCTAGTGGCAAAGATAGGAGGACTTTGAGCCAAGAAGCATGCCTAAGTGAAAGCAGGCAGATCTGCTCCCACATACCTAAGTATGAAAATCATTCCAGATCAAGTAAATGATCAAGAAATCCAATTAGGAACTACAATGACTTCTACCCCAGAACTTCACAAAAAGACAGAAGGCCAGGATGCCAGCAAAACCAGTGCCAGGATAGGCAAAAAAGAAGGCACATTCTCAGAGAGATAAGTGACAAGTGCAGCCTGAAATGCTCTGTATCTGGAGCCAGGGAGAATGGTTTCCTCTAGGAAGATCTAGGGGTCTAGAAACCCACAGCAGAGACCTTGAAAGCCACTGAGACTAGCAACCATGGTAGGCATAGCAATGCTCAGGCCATGACCACTCAGGCTGAGGTCCTTAGCACTCTGTCCTGAGGTTCCATAGAAGGTCCTAAAGATCCAGCACTCTGAATTTCAAAGACCCAGGGAGAGCTAACTCCAAGAGGTGGAAATTAGAACAGAAATTCAGTGGCCCAGAGTGAAAACAAGCAGGCCTGATCACCTCACCCAAAATCAAAATGGCTTGGGCCTTGGTCCTAGAACAAAGCCCAGATTCAGGAACTAAAGCTAGAGAGAAGAGCAAGTTAAAAAAAACACCATCCACTATCAAAAATCGCTGCAAATCTAACTTAATAATAATTGAAAGCAGAGATACATTTCACAAAACCTACGTGAATATGAGGGGAAAAAAGAAGCAAGGCATAAAATTAAAAGAAAAAACTCTTGAAGAAAAAACTGTAAAGTGACTAAGTAGCTTAGAAGAGAAAATGGTAGATTTACCCAAGGAATGGAATCTCTAAAAACTAGAATAGAATAAACAGAAACAACCAATGAAACAGCAAGAAATATTAGAACAGGGGGGCAGCTAGGTGATGTAGTAAATAGAGCACCAACCCTGGAGTCAGGAGGACCTGAGCTGAAATCCGGCCTCAGATACTTGACACACTTATTAGCTATGTGACCTTGGGCAAGTCACTTAACACCCATTGCCTTGCCTTTCCCCCTTCCAAAAAAAAAATAAATATTAGAACAAAATCAAAAGATAGGGAAAAAATAGAGGAAAATATAAAGACTCTGATATAAGAAAAATTGCCTAGAAAGCAGATCAAGGAAAGATAATGTAAGGATCAATGAAATCCCTGAAAATTCTGACAAAACAAAAAATCTGGATGTTATATTTCAAGAGATCATAAATAAAAACTACCCACATAAATTAGACTGTGAGAGTAGAAAGAATCTACCAATCCTCTCCTAAAACACCCCCAAAAGAAAAGTCCCATGGCTTCCACTTCAAATAAAAAATATACTTCAGACAGCCAGAAGGAGTTCACTTACCACAGAACTATAGTTAAGATTATTAAAGAACCAGCACCTTCTATTACCAATAAGGGGAAATTTTGGAATATAATATTCCAAAAAGTAAAAGTTATTGGCTTATAACCTGGCATAATTTACCCACCAAAGCTGAGCATAATCCCATGGGGGGAAATGGATCTTTAAAGGAAAAAAGAACTTTCAAACATTTCTGACAAAAAAAAGAACAAAGCAGAATAAGCTTTGAAATGTAAAAAACGTCAAAAGAAACCTGGAAAGGTAAGTTGATTTGAGATTTTGAAAGAGCTGTGTGATGATGATGATGAAGGACTAACATTCTACTAGCTTGAAAGGAAACAAACATCCCTTAAGAAATTTACTGTCTTCGACTGGTTTTGAGAGAGTTGAACAAAAAAAGTACTGTGGATGGAATGATTCTGTTCTTGGGTATTTTAGATGAGGGAAAGAAGGGGTAGTAAATGGGGGAATATACTACTATAGAAAAGAGGAAGAAGGTGGTTGAACTTGTTCTTTTTCATGACTGGGGTACATGAGAAGATTATACAAGCACAGAAGATGGGAATGGGAGAGAAGGCATAGGAAGAGCATCACTCTTACCTGAAATGAACAAAGGAAGGTTAAACACACACACATACAAAAGCAGTTTGGGTTAAAATACATCAAGCTCAACAGAGAAATAAGTGGGAATGCAGGGTGAGGGGTTAAGAGGGAAGATGATACTGGAGAGGGAATAGTCACAATGAAAACAAACTTCTAAATCCTGAATAGAGGTTTAAATGAAAGAAAAAGAAAAAATGAAAAGAACTATAATCTAAGAAGGTTCCCATCAACTGGAGAATGGCACATTTGTGGTATATGGATGTACTAGAATATTACTGAGCCATAAGAAAGCATGAAAGAAACTATGTCAGAGAATCCTGAGAGGTATGAATTAATATGGAGTGAAATGGGCAGAACTGGAAACATTTATACAAGGACAACAACACTGTAAAGTAAAACACCTTTAAAGGTGTAAGAAGGAAAATGACAAATGCTGGAGAGACATTGGGCTAAAAGCACATTAATATACTGTTAGTGGAACTGTGAATTTGTCTAGTCATTTCAGAAAACAATTTGGAAATATGTTCAAGCAAAGGGCTAGGGGAAAATCGTTACGACTTTTCTGCTCCCCTCTTTTCTCTATCTCCTTTCCTTTCTCTGTGTGGCAGAGGGAAAAGAACATTGAGTAGGCCACAAGACTTGTCCTACCCTTGTGACCTCAGAGATGCCCCTTAATTTCTCTGAGTCTCAGTTTCCTAGTCTGCAAAATGGAGATAATAATTACTTCCCTGCCTCCCCCTCTTCCTGAGTCTTTTGTTGTTGTTGATGTTTGGAAATATGTTACCCTTAGACCAACACTATACCACAATTAGTCCTATGCCTCAAAGATACTTTTTTAAGAAAAGAAGGAAAGGCCCCCAAAACTAGAAATGAAGGGAGAATTCACCTATTGGGGAATGGTTAAACAAATGGTGGCATATTGGAAGTAATGGAACATTATTGTGCCATAAGAAATCATGAAATGGACAGTTCAAAAGAAACAGAGAAGACCTTTGTGGACTAATACAAAAAGAAATGAGCAAAACAAGGAGAACAATTTAAACAATGACAGCATTTTAGAGAAAATCAACTCTGAAAGTCTGGATCACAGACTTGGGTGGAGGTGAGTACAATGTAAAAAGATGGGAAAGGTAGAGGCAAAGGGAAACAGATTATGAAGGGCTTTGGATGTACAAAGGATTGTATATTTAATCTTGGAGGTACTAGGGAGCCATTGAAATTTAATGAATGAGGAGGTGATTTGGTCAGACCTTCTATTTAAAGAGATCTATTTGATAGTTGAGTGGAGGATGAACTGGAGTGGGGAAAGAATACAAGCAGAGAGACCCACCAGCAGAACTCAGATGTGGGGGTATGAGGACTTTTTGTTGTTGTTTTAAATCAGTCGTAATACTGCTTTCTGTTTTTATATCAGTTATGTACGCGCGTGCGCGCGTGTGTGTGTGTACCCCTTACACACACCAAACATCTTCTTTGCTCCCAATAAATAAAATAACTGGATTTGGATTTGATAGTGTATTCAACATTCCAAATCCACAGTCCCCCCTCTCTAACCAAAAGGAAGGAAGTGTGTTTCATCATTCTATTATCACTCCAGAGACAAGAGTAGTGATCACAACCATTAAGAATGTGACTTTGCTTCAGTGTTCTTTTCATTTCTATTGTATTTCTTGTATATATTTCTCTCCTGATCCTGTTGATTTCCTCTGTGTCATTAACACAGGTCTTCCCATCTAATCTCCTTATTTTACATATAAGCAAAGTGAGGCCAGGAGAAGGGAAAATTAATTGCCCAAAGTCACCTAACTAGCGAATTTGGGAAGTGTTGACTTCTAGCCCAAGCTGAGTGAGGGAAGGTTTGGCAATCTGCCCTGGTTCAGAGAAGATAGAATTCTAGTCATCTCTGTTTCTTACTGGGAGGAGTGACCAGTCTGAGGAGTTGGAGAAGATGGGTGCATCAAAGCAGGGAAGCAACAGCTGAACAGGATAACCCCCTTCCTCCTCCTGCCCCTGGCCAAAAGAGTATTCTACCCAAAGTCCAATCACCATCTCCATTTTGCATTTCTAACCCCTCAGTCTTGTTGTTATTCATCCTTGCCTCTCCAAGAGGACCAGTGACATCATGGGCAATGGCATGGCTCCTTCGTGAATAGTATTTAAATGAGAACCTGAGTTGAAATACAATTTTAAAACTTACTGTGTGACCTTGAGAAAGTCATTTAACCCTGTTTGCCTCAGTTTCCTCATCCAAAAAATGAATTGGAGAAGGAAATGGCAAAGCACTCCAGTATCTTTGCCAAGAAAAACCCAAATGGGGTCAAGAAGAGTCAGACGTGACTGAATAAACAAACAACAAAATAAATAAATAAAAGACAGGGTGAGGGGGAGTCAGGGAAGTTATTATTATCTCCCTTTTGCAGACTAGGAAACTGAGACTCAGAGAAATTAAGGGGCATCTCTGAGGTCATAAAGGTAGGACAAGTCTTGTGGGCTTACTCCAATGTTCTTTTCCCTCTGCCACACAGAGAAAGGAAAGGAAACAGAGAAAAGAGGAGAACAGAAAAGTAATAACAATTTCCCATAGCCCTTTGCTTGTACCTGACTAATGTCTCTGTCATCTATCATTGTGTATTAAAAGTTATCTGTGCTTATGTTTTATTAGTCTACCTAACTATAGTTCTAGGAGAATGGGAAATTGTGTCAGATGAACTCTATTTCTCCTTCTACAAGTGCACTGCTCCATGTACAATAGGCATTTGATAGTAATTATTTATATAGAACTTTAAGGTTTACAAAACACCTTCCTTCTAGCAGTCATCTGAGATAGATTTTGCAAGTATTACTCTCCCCATTTTACAGATGAAAAAGTTAGAAGAGGTTGAGTGATTTACCCAATGTAACAAAGTTAGTTTATATTAGAGCTGGGATCTAAACTGAGGTCTACTGACTGCATATCCAAAGTTCTTTCTATTATGTCACACCCTTTTTATCAATATTATTTAGTTAATAATTATCCATTGTAATTACTAATAAATACTTATTTAATTAAATGTCTTTATAAATAAGATGGGGTGGAGGGATAGGAGGCTATTTTTATTGAGAGACATCTTTGACTTTGGAATTCCCAAGACCATATGGGTAGGACACAGCAGAGAAGAAGCTGGTATTTGGCTGCTTCTGGCCGACTTGGGGCTGTAGCTTGAGGGTGGAGAAAAACTGGAAACAAGTAGGCCTCATAGTCTTCTCCTGGGGAAGAAAGGAGGCAGTCAGACTTTTTTTTTTTAAGCATGAAGATTGTGTACTGGCCTTTAGCATTCCCTAAGCCAGATTTCTGGGGATTAGGATGACAGGAGGATGAGGAAAACCCCAATTCCACTCCACCACTACTCCCCAGTTACTTATAGAAAAGTCAAGGCACCACACACAAAAGTCTCCAGGATTGGAGTCAATGGGCTCAGATCTTGGCCCCAGAACTTAGAAGAGGTGGGATGAACCATTAGAAAGAGTTCTGGAGGGGAGCCAAGATGGCAGACTAAGTAATTAATCACTTTAGCTCTCCCATATTCACCTCCAAACCACCATGAAATAGCACTCCAGAACAAATCCAGAAACAGTGGGGGCAGCAGAAATATGGGGTGAAGTGGTCTTTTAGCCTGGGAAACTTGGAAGATTGACCAGAAAGGTCCATCTCAGCTGGGTAAAGGGGAAACACATTCCAGGACAGGAGGTGTCAACAGCAAACCCAACCTCAGCAAACCAGTGGGAGATCCTGAGACCCAGTGTGGTAGAGGAGGCAAATTCCAATGTCAGGACACCTCCCACTCTACCCCAACCCCACCTTTACATGTTCATGAATGGCCGGGGGAACTGGCATACTCCAGCTCTGAGAACCACCATGTGCTTCAGTAGGGATCCTCTAGGAGCCAAACCCCTAGGTACTTCAGTGTAGCTCTGGGGAAATGCAGAAAACCCCACTGTGCCTCAGCACATGCCAGACACCACTACTAGGGCCCCAGCTCAACACCAGGTAAGCTTCCAGACACCTCTAACCTCCAGCAGTGCCAGCCACCCCCCACCACACTCCCTCAACACAGCACCAGAAACAAAGGTCCCCTATGGACCTCAGGGAAACATTAGTGCCACACCAAGTAAATAGCCAGGGCCTGCAACCACTGGCACAAGAAGCCTGAGACAGAGCCCCCTTCACCCTGGGAGCAGAGATCAGATTTAAAAGAAAGGAAAAAGGCCAAAAAAAAAAGATAATTAAAAAAAAAACCAACAAAAAATAATCTGACCATAAAAAGTTATTATGGTGACAGGGAAGACCAAGACACAAACTCAGAAGAGGACAGCAATATCAAAACACCAAAGAAAAATGGGAAGTGGTCTCAAGCCCAGAAAGAACTCATGGAAGATCTTAAAAAGGAGCTTAAAAATCATTTAAGAAATGCAGAAGAAAAATGGGGGGAAAATCAGAGTAATGGAAGAGAATTATGAAAAAAAAAAGAGTCAACAGCTTGGAAAACTGCTTTAAAAGTAGAGTTGACCAAATAGAAAAGGAGATACAAAAATCTACTGAAGAAAACAACTCCTAAAAGAGTAAAATTGGACAAATGGAAAAGAAAGTACAAAAACTTTTTGAGGAAAACAACACCTTAAAAGTTAGACTTGGGAAAGTGGAAGCTAATGACTCTGAGACATCATGAATCAACCAAACAAATTCAGAAGAATGAAAAAATGGAAGAAAATGGAAAATGGAAGACCTTGACAGCACCTTTTAAGAAATTATCAAGGAAACTGCCTTGATATCCTGGAAATTGAGGACAAAATAGCCATTGAAACAATCCACCAATCACCTCAGGAAAGAGAACCCAACTAAAAACCCCAAGGAACATTATAGTCAAATTTCAAAACTATCAGGTCAAAGAAAAATGCTACAAGTGGCCAGAAAGAAACATTTTAAAAATCACCATCAGGATCACACAGTACTTGGCAGCTGCAACATTAAAGGATTGGAAGTCATGGAACATGATAATCCAGAAGGCAAAGAAGCTAGGACTACAACCAAGAATCACTGACAAAATTAATGTCATTCAAAAATGGTCATTCAATGAAATAGGAGAATTTTAAGCCTTCATCATAAGGAGAAGACCAGAACCAAACCAAAAGTTTGGCCTTTGATATCTAGACCCAAGAGAAGCATAAAAGGTAAAAAGGGAAAAGAAAACAAGGGATTCAATAGAGGTAAGCTGTTTACATCCCTACATCGGAACATGATACATTTTACTCTTAAAAATTGTATCACTAACAGTACAGATAGAAGAAATATACATAGACAGAAGGTATGGTTACAAGATGTATTTGAGGGAATGACATAAAAAAAATTTAAGGAATGAGAAAGAAGAATACAATGAGTGCAGAAGGAAGGGAGACGTAGAATGGGGTTAGTTATCTCACATGAAGCAAGAAAGCCCTGTTACAATGTAGAGGAAGGTGGAAGGGAAGGGCAATGGGCATTGCTTGGACCTGGTTCTCATCAGTATTAGCTTAAAGAGGGAATGATATACAGTATACAATCAGATAAATATAGACATCTATCTTAACCAACAAGGAAGTAGAACAGGAGGAGATAAGGATTCCAGGTGGGGGACTGACAGAAGGGAGGACAGATCAAGGGAGGTTGTAGGTGGAAGCAAAAACATTGGTGATGTGGGAAAGGGTGAAAGAAGAGAAAGGACACACAGGAGGAAGAATAGGATGGAGGGAAATACATAATCAGTAATCATAACTGTGAATATGAATGGGATGCACTCTCCTATAAAATGGAAGTGGCCAGCAGAGTGGATCAAAAATCAGGATCCTACAATATGTTGCTGACAAGAAACACACAAAGCAGGGAGACACACACAGAATAAAGGTAAGAGACTGGAGCAGAATCTATTATGCTTTAGCTAAAGCTAAAAAAGCAGGGGTAGTAATTCTGATCTTCAACAAAGTAAAAATAAAAATAGACCTAATTAAGAGAGATGAGGAAGGAAACTACATCTTGCTAAAAGGTACCATAGAAGAGCAAGGAACAGTCTACCTGTCAGATCCATGGGGAGGAGGCAAATTCATGACCAAATGAGATAGAGAGCATTACAAAATATAGAATACATAATTTTAATCATATTAAATTGAAAAACTTTTGTGCAAACAAAACCAATGCAACCAATAAAGGCTTCAGTTCCCAAATATATAGATAACTGAGTAGAATTTATAATATAAGCCATTCCACAGCTGATAAATGGTCAAAGGATATTAACAGGCAGCTCTCAGATGAAATCAAAGCTATTTACAGGCATAATCACTTTGGAATAGAGAAATGAAAATTAAAACAGCTTTTAAGTACCACCTTATATCAATCAGATTGGCTAATGTGACAAAAAGAAAAAAAAGAAAAATGATTAATGTGGGGAAATTGGGACACTAATGGACTGTTGGTGGAGTTGTGAACTGATACAACCATTCTGAAGAGCAATTTAAAACTATGCCCAAAGAACTATAAAATTGTGCATACCCTTTGATCCAGTAATGCCGCTGCTAGGTTTGTGCCTCAAAGAGATCATACAAAAAAAGGGAAAAGTCCCCATATGTACAAAAACTTTGTAGCAGCTCTTTTCATGGTGACAAAGAATTGGAAAATGAGGAGATGCCCATCAGTTGGAGAGTGGCTGAGCAAGCTGAGGTATATGAATGTGATGGAATTCTATTGTGCAATAAGAAATGATGAACAGGAACGTTTCAGAAAAACCTGGAAAGGCTTGTACAAACTGATGCAAAGTGAAATGAGCAGAACCAGAAAAACACTGTGCACGGTATCAGAAATATCATGTGATGATCATCTATGAATGATTCAGCTTTTCTCAGCAACACAATGATCCAAAACAAGCACAAATGATTCACAAAGGAAAATTCTATCCATATCCAGATAAAGAACTGATGGACTCTCAATGCAGATTGAAGCATATTTTTTTACCTATTTTATTCTTTCTCATGTTTTTTTTCTTTTTAATTTGTTTCTTCTTCCACAATTATGATGAATATGAAAATATGCTTTACATGGTAGCATATGTATAAACTATATCAAACTGCCTACTATTTTCAGAAGAGGGGAAGGGAGAGAAGGAAGGAAAAAAATTTGGAACTCAAAATCTTGCAAAAATGAATGCTAAAATTTTTCTTGATATGTAATTGTGAAGGAAAATAAAATACTATTTAAAGCAAAAAAAAGAGGCCTGGAATCAGAGGGCCTGGTTTCAGTCTCCTCTCTGCTACTGCTATGGGACCCAGGTGAACTCATGTCATTGGTTTACCTACTCTGGGTCCCCATTTCACAGAATCACTAACTCACACAGTAGGAAGGGACCTCTGATGCCATGTAGTTCTGTAATCTATATAAGAATTCCCTAGATAACATTCCCTTCTATAAAGTGGGAAAGTTTACCTAGTTGATCTCCTAGCCCTAGATGTTAATACTTACATGCTATATGACCCTTAGACAGTCACTTAACCTCCACATGCCTCAGTTTCCTCACCTGTAAAATGGGTATTATAATAACACCTATTTTTTGTGAGGATCAAAAGAGATGATATTTATAAAGCACTTCATAAACCTTGAAGGGCAATATAGATGATATTATTATTATTACTACTACAACTTCAAAAGTTTGTTGTTAGAAAATTCTTTTTTCTATTGTATATGTATTACATATAGTATATAAGTACATATGTATATATTATATGTGTATATAATATATCATTATATATGCATAATATACCATAGAAATCATTATTAACCATGATTTTCCTAACTCTCTGCTCAGAAAGCTTTTATCACAGGCACCCAAACAGGCACCTGTTGGCCTCATCTGGCCTTGTCAGACTTGTCTTCTCCCGGCATTGTAGAAACCTTGATGATTCATTAATTGGGGCACACTATTTAAGGTGAGGATGTTTTCGGTGCCTGGGCAAGCAATAAAATCGAGCGGCTGCCCCGTTTATGGCTCCATGGGGTTATTATGAGCATCAGTAGACGAGAGGGTGAATTGTAGATATTGATTCCTGGCCCAGTGAAAAAGTGCAGCTCCTGGCAAGGGGGGCCATAAATCTCCATGTGGGGGTGACATGAATCTTGATTCCTAGGCTGCCTGTCAGGGAGGGCAGATGGTGATGAAAAAAGATAAACCGTGATCAATAAATCTCTTTTTATCAACATGTTTGTGGAACATTTGATCTCTCAGGAAAAGAGAGGCAACCAATCCTGATAGAAAAGCCCACCACAAAGTCCAATTAAAAGATTTTTCTCCTCCTTTCCCTAGACCTCACTGGAAGAAGAATTGGAAATTTTCCCATCTTAAAGCCAAGAGCCAGAACTTGAGGAGAGGGAGTCGATATAAACAGCTAGGCCAAGAGTTGATGTGAACATATCACTGACCCAAGAAGTTCAATGATTCCTATTTCTATTATTCTTAAAGATTTACCAAGCTTTTTCCTCATAGCAAAACTATGAGATAGGGAGGAATGGGATTATTCTATTCACTTTAAAGATCTATTCATTCAATTCATTCTGCAAACATTGATGAAGAACTTACTATGTACAGAATACTGGGCAGGAAGGGACATGAAAAGTTTTCCATGGAGCTCCCAGTCTACTAGGGAAATAAGAAACAAACATAGATAGATATAAAACCCAATAGTACATGACAGTGTGGTATAATAGATACAGGGCTAATGTTGGAGTCAGGGAGAGCTAGCCTCTGTCACACACTGGCTACATGACCAGCACGTCACATCTTCTCAATGCTGCCACAAGTCT
This sequence comes from Petaurus breviceps papuanus, assembly GCF_028583685.1. Taxonomy (NCBI): domain Eukaryota; kingdom Metazoa; phylum Chordata; class Mammalia; order Diprotodontia; family Petauridae; genus Petaurus; species Petaurus breviceps. Next base: position 5,170,007 of record NW_027186428.1, read on the forward strand.
CAATCAGTAGCAGAACAACTATTAATCTCAGTCTCCAATAGTGGGAAGAAAGAAAGGAAGAAGGAAGAAAAGAAGAAAGGAAGAAAGAAAGAAAGGAAGAAGGAAGAAAGAAAGAAAGAAAGAAAGAAAGAAAGAAAGAAAGAAAGAAAGAAAGAAAGAAAGAAAGAAAGAAAGAAAGAAAGAAAGGAAGGAAGGAAGGAAGGAAGGAAGGAAGGAAGGAAGGAAGGAAG
>NW_027186428.1:5170246-5236028 GCF_028583685.1 Petaurus breviceps papuanus
GGAAGGAAGGAAGGAAGGAAGGAAGGAAGGAAGGAAGGAAGGAAGGATGAAAAAGTATTTATTAAGTACTTGCCATGGGCCAGGCAGACAATGTGTCAAATGTTGAAAATACAAATACAAAGGGCAGGACAGTCCCCTTCCCTCAAGAAACTCACATTCTGGCCCTGTAATGTTAGAGAGATGGGACATAGCGTGACATGATAATCTGTTGAAACACACTTTTCAAAGGAATTTCTGATATCAATGAAATAAAAACAGTGGGAGAAGGGGCAGAAAATTACATGAAAATAGAAAGATACAAATCAAAGCATAATATCAACTTGGAGTGGGGAGGCCATCAGGGTTTGGAGGATGCCAGGGAAGAACTCCCAAAGAATATAGCATTTGAGTTGAGCTTTAAAGGACAGTCAAACTGAGACCCAAAGAAGTTAACTAATTTGTCCAGACTGATGATACACATTGTCAAGAACCAGAATGAGACTCAAGTTTCCTGACTTCAGACCTGTATGCTACAGAACACCACATTCCATTCAGGGCATAGCTCCAGGTAATAATTACTCTCCAATGAGAAAAACCATCACTATCGATATTTGTAATATAGCCCAGCCTTGACCTCCCCCACAGGAAAGAGAAATAATGAAAACTACATAGAGTATCTTATTGAAGGTAATTCAGGAATGTTGAAACACCCAAAAATAACAATTCCTTTAACCAAATAATTACATCATTAAGAACCTACTCAATGAGTGTGCAATGAGATTCATATAGAGAGGGACAGAGACAAACAGAGGAAAGAGAGGAACAGAGAAGGAGAAAAAAGAGGCAGAGAGGGAGGGAAGGAGAGAGAAGAGGGGAAGAGAGAGGAGAAACAGATCAACATAGAGAGAAGAAAAGATAGACATGGAGAGAGAGAGAGAGAGAGAGAGAGAGAGAGAGAGAGAGAGAATCTGTTAAAAAAAATACATAACACAGCATTATTTGTAATTGCAAATAACAAGAAACAATAGACATGTCCAACAGTTGGTAAATGGCCAAATGAGCTATGTTATATCAATGTAATGGAATACCACAGGATGAGTATGAGAAATATAAAGAAATTTGGAAAGACTTATATGAAGGTATGTGAAGCAAAGAAAGTAGAAGCAGAACAGTCTCTGCTCCAAGGACAACAATATGAAAGAAAAAATGCATACACAAAAGCAGACTGGAATGAACAAACAGAGAACAGAAGGGAATACAGAGGGAGTGACAAGCTGTTATGGACATATTATACGGGGAAACTCATTTTTAAGTGTAAACAGTTGTACATGTATGTTGATTTGTTTCTAGGGGTTTTGTTTCTTTCTTTAAAGTTAAGTACTTAACGCTGTTTTTCAAGTGTGTGGGGAAAGGCCAGCTGGAGGCTAAATTTGCCCACAAACATCCCAAGCTCAAAACAGTTCTGAGGAGTTTTTTCCTAGAGGTCTGGCAGAATAGTTGGATGGTGACAGAGGGCATCAGGCTGGGAAATCAAGCCGGTAAACACACACAGGAAAAATGACTTCACTGAAGAATCAGAGGTGTCAGGCTGCTCATCTATCCCTGAGAGGTCAGGCAGGGTTCTACAATACCCCCTCCCCTCACCAAAGACGGGAACCCTTTTCACTAAGAATTGTAGCTGAGAGTTCACAACCTCCAACCCCAACAAATACCAGGTCTCGTTTCACTTGAAGCCAAGAAGCCCTTCTGACTGTCCAACCTGAAATCATCCCATCACATATCCACCCTGCTCCCTCCTACTCTCTCCTTAAATCAAACATTGAACAGGGCTCGCCAGTGATCATGTGGCCAACCTTTCTGCCATTGAGGGGAAAATAATCCCCTGGTTTGTAGGTCGGGCCTGGGTGGGCTATTTATCTCTTCTTTTCACCTATCACTTTCTATCTTGGATGAGAATTATTTGTGTACAAATCGGATAATCCCTGTTAGAATATTAGCTCTTTGCCAGAAGAAAGGCTAGGCAAGTTAATAAACATCTGATAATCTCTTAATATGTTCTAGGCACTGTACTTAAAAAAAATGGTGATACAAATGGTTCTTGTCCTTCATGCTGGAAGAGGACTAAAATGACATCTCTATGTAGGGGTCAAGTTACAGTGTGTCTGACTGTAACTGATTAAATACAAACAAATAGTCCCTGCTCTCAAGGAGCTTACATTCTAATGGGAGATGAAATATAAAGGAGAGCTAGCAAGAGGTAGTGGAGGGAAAGGGGGCACATACCCACATGGTTAGAAAGTCTTGAAAGGGGAAAAACCTAGCCAGCCTGGCCATCTACAAAATGGAAACTCACTAGTGGGAGAAAGGGTCCCAGCAATGCAGAAGGAGATTGCAGGGTAGGAAGGTTCCAAGCAGGAAAGGACAGCTGAGTCACATTGGCAAATTCTCTAATCACAAGCACAGATGGAAGGAACTGTGTGGTTTCTCATTTCTGCTTCTCCAGCACAGGGTCTTGAAACCCTGTTTGTGGAATTGAAACTACTCTGTGTCCTTCTGCTTCCTTTCTCTTGTTCTTTTCTTATTAGTTTCCCTGAGACTCTCTATCCAGCCTGGAGTCAAGAAGATTCATTTTCCTGGGTTCAAATCTAGCCTCAGACACTCCCTAGATGGGTGACCCTAGGCAAGTCACTTAATACTGTTTGCCTGTTTCTTCATCTGTAAAATGAGCTGGAGAAGTAAATGGCAAACCACTCCTGTATCTCTGCCAAGAAAACTCCACCTGGGGGTCTTGAAGAATTGGACATGACTGAAAAAAAGCTGAACTGAACTGAACTCCTTACCCAAGAACACCATGAGAAACTGCTGCAGAAGTTACTGGCAGTGGCAGGTGCTCAAGGGAAGGGTGTAGGGATGAGAATAGGAAGAGTATCATGAATCCACAAAGCATTTTGCAAATGGAGCAGAATATTTGGTCAGACAGTTGTTTTCATGAAAAAAAAAGACCCAGGGATCTTGGGGTCCCAGACTTGGAGTTGGGAAGGGATTTAGGGGGTCATGGAGCCCTCCCCCCATCACTTTGTATAAAGAGGAAACTGAAGGTCAAAGAGATCAAGTGATTTGCCCAAGTAGGATCCTCTAAACCTAAATCACTCTGGCTCTCACTGATTGGCCAATAATTGATGCCAGTCCAAGTCTCACTTGCTCATCCTTTGGCTTTTTGATGGCTCAGAGTGAGTATAAATAGCAATTGTTTCTGTTCTGGCCAGAACCCTGAGAGTCTTCCCCTCCCAGACTGATCCTTTTGAGAAGGCAAACTAGGCCATCTTTTGCTTCATTTCTTACCTTTCCTTTAATCACTGAATGGGTGTTGCCTCAGACAAACAGACCTGTGAAAAGCCTTCCCTTAAAAGGCCGAGGTCTCCCCTTGCATCCTGGGCCATCGTCCGTCATCCTGACCTGTGTCTTGCCACTAGATTCTAAATTACTCTGGAGGAGTGAGACTGACTTTGCACAGTCCTGCCTCACTTAAATCCAATTCACTTGCAAGTCAAGACTACTCTTCTGACATCCTTGGTCTTGAAGAATGAAGGATCAACAACACAAGTAGGAATTATCGGAATGGGAATCCTCAGTAAACTGCAAATTCACTAGGAACCAGGAGAGTTATGTGGTTGCCCACAAAGAGAATGTAATCCGAAGCAGTCAAAAAGTATAGTGCAATCTCAGGACAATGACACGCTAGAAGACAGTCTCACTCATACTCTGCCCTGGTCAGAACCGGCCTGGGCAGGCTCAGTTCTAGATACCACATTTTAAGAAGGACATTTATGAAGCAGAGCTAAGATGGCAGCATAAAGGCAGGGACTCACCTGAGCTCTCCCCCAAACCCCTCCAAATGCCTTTAAAAATGATTGTAAACAAATTCTAGAGCAGAAGAATACACAAAAAGAGGGAGTAAAACAAATTTTCAGCCTAAGACAACTTGGAGGGCCGGCAGTAAAGGTGTGTTGCATCAGACTGAGAGAGGTGGGCAGTCCAACGCAGGTCACACCTGCACAGACCGGACCCCAGCAAAGCCAGGGCAAGCCTCAGAGCAACTGAATCACCTGCAGCAGTGGCAGTTTCCAGACCTCTCAGCCCACAGATGCCAAACACAACTTAGAATATCAGCAAGAAAGGTCCATCACACCTGGGTGAGAGTGGAGAGCAGTCCAGCACAGGCCATGCCAGCACAGCCCCAGCCCCAGAAAACCAGGAGCAGGCCTTGAAAATGATTGAATCGGTAGCAGCAGCTGCTGCTTCCAGAGCTCTCAGCCCACAAATGGTAAGGGGTCAAACAACTGCTCAGAAGGAGATTATAAGGGTCTTTTTGCTAGCACTGAGGCAGGACTCTGTTGCTTTGCCCCCACTCCATTACAGGTCCTGGGTGGCAGTACCAGGGTGAGGAGGAGCATAGGCAGAGCAGAGCTTGCAGCCACAGCAGAGGGAGGATACTCCTCACAGAGTAGAAGAGAGTGCTTGTGGACACACACAGACCAGAGCACAGGCCAGGAGAGGAGTAAACACCTCTCTCTAGATCATACCACCTCAGAAGAACTGAAAACTCACAGGTCCCTAGAAGTATCTCTGAAAACATCTACTCAAACCCCCTGAAACTTGGGACAGTGTTCCCTCCACCCTGGAAGCATAGCCCTACCTTAAAAAAAGAATTAAAAAGTCAAGTAATAGGCTGGGAAAATGAGCAAACAATGCAAAAAATCTCTGACTATGGAAACTTATTTTGGTGACAAGGAAGATCAAAACACACACTCAGAAGAAGACAACAAAGTCAAAGCTTCTACATCAAAAACCTGCAAGAAAAATATGAATTGGTCACAGGCCATGGAAGAGCTCAAAAAGGATTTTAAGAATCAAGTAAAAGAATTAGAGGAAAAATTGGGAAGGGAAATGAAAGTGATACAAGATAATCATGAAAAATGAGACACAAAAAAAAATATTGAAGAAAATAATACCTTAAAAAACAGACAAGGCCAAATGCTAAAATAGGCCCAGAAAGCCAATGAGAAGAATATCTTAAAAAGCAAAATTGGTCAAATGGATAAGGAGATCTAAAAGCTCAATGGAGAATTTAAAAATTAGAATGGAGAAAATGGAAGCTAATGACTTTATGAGAAATTAAGAAAAAAATAAAACAAAACCAAAAAATGGAAGACAATGTGAAATATCTCTGTGGAAAAACAACTGACCTGGAAAACAAGTCCAGGAGAGATTATTTTAAAATGATTGAACTACCTGAAAACCAAGATTTAAAAAAAAAGAGCCTAGACAATCAAGAAATTATCAAGGAAATCTGCCCTGATATTCTAAGAAGCACACTGACAAGTTGAAATATATCAAAGGGTGGCTCTAAAGCCAGAAATCTCTTAGGTCAGATTACATGTCAGAATGAAACGAGGCATTAACAAGTCACCAAACAGCTAACAAAAGCACTTTTACTTTGCCTTAACAAAACAAAAATATGCAATAAGGAGGTAGTGATACTCCCTTCCCCTTATCCCTCATCTCCATGTGGAAATATGTCTGGTCATCAGGACAGGATATCGTCATTCAAGTGGTCTTCTGAAATCCTCCAAGTTGGAGAGACCCTGACTGCCCATGGATAGGAATTTTTTATGCCTTTAGGGGACCGTGAATCAGAGAAGCAAAAGTCAGCCAGGTCCTGGGGATAGCTTTATCTCCTTTGAGGAAAAGCTACTCCCTGTGAAGGAAGGAAGGAGGAGGGGCCTGGGCCTACTCCATGTTGTCTGGAAGGGGAGAAAGAGAAGAGAAACTACATCAGGAAAATGTTGTAAATAGTATTCCACATCACAGAGGGAATAAATAAATAAAAATTCCATGATACTGAGAAGACTAGAAACCATGCCACACAAAAATCATTTGAAGGGATTAGGGATGTTTAACCAGGAAAAGAGAAGGTTTAGGGGGCACATGAGCACAGTCTTCAAACACTTGAAGAGCTATCATAGGGAAGAGGGAATGGACTTATTCTATTTGCATCCCGGGTTCACAGGGATCATTTCTGATGCTATGGAGGTGACCAATCTATCCTGCTCATTCCCTGGCATTTAGCAATAAATGATCTCTAAGTGAATGTGCTAAAGGTTACTTATTGCCTTTACCACTAAAAAGTGAAAGCAGATGCCATTACATACTTTATGTATTCAAGATGGATTTAGTGAAGGGAAATGAACAGCTGGACAGGTCCCAAGGTCATGGAAAAAGGTGATGGAGCATGAGCATCTCTCCGATTCCAGCTGAGCCTGTAGTGACTCTTCCCGTCAGCTCCCACACGTGTGAGAGGCAGGAAGCAGCAGGGGGGTTTGCAACACAGTTGTTCTTACATATAACATAGAAGTGTGTACATGTGTATACATACATGTGTGCCTATATGCACAGGCCATTTATGCATGCTGTGTGCATATGTGTATGCACATAACCTTGCTTCTGATGCCACTTTTGAGCAATGTCTCACTTTTCACCAGCTATGGAAGTGATGAATCTTGGCCAAGATGCATGAGATTGAGCTCATGTCCAATCTTTCTGAATTCATGAATAACCTTTCAGTTGACTTGGCTTTAGACCATATTCAATAGCTTCAGTGCCCTTACACACAGGTGACCTCTGGATGGAAGGTCTGTAATGTTCAGTTTTTCATAACTAACCTACATTCAGTAACCTTGGGAGGCAGCTGTTATCTAGGGAGTTGAGCAATCTGGCTCATTCAGGTGTTACTAATTTTCCTGGTCACAACTTCATAAGAAGTTACCATCATCTTATTGGGACTTATTGGAGAGAGGAGGGGAGGAGGGACAAAGCCCAGGAATGCTCCTTGAAAAAGTTAAAGTGGGGGGAGGGACTTGGATTTGTAAAGGCAAGTCAAGAGTTTATAAATTGTAGCTGTCATTGCTGTTGATCCTTCATTTTTGAAAAGGACCAGTAACATCATCATAGGTGATGTCTTCACTTGCTCATGAATTGAGTTTAAGTGAGGCAGAGTTACCCAAAGTCATCAACCTCTCTCTTTCAAAGTCCAGTGGCAGGACAACTGGTAAGGGTCTAGGAGTGATGGATGACCTTGGCATCTTCAATGCCTAATCAGTCCCTACACTCTCCACAGCACTGCTTCAGTTGCCTTCATAACCACTGAAACAAATACAAGTAGTTATGATCGACTTCAAAAAAAAACCCCATTCACTTTTAATGTTAAAGCAGAAAGGGTTATGATATATGTTACACTTAATATATGTATTTCTTCAACTTGGGAAGGGAATTTTTTTTGAGGATCATACATTGGCATTTATTATTTAAGCTGAAGAAGAGGTTATGAGGGGGATGGGGAGGCAAGGGGGAAGCCAAGAGCCTCTCATCTGTGTCTGCTCCAGACGGGGTTGATTCTGATTTCTGAGCCTTGGTCCAGGGCACACAAGGAAGCACATGCTAAGATGAGGTTCCAGTGGTACAGGCTGAGGAAAATACCAGGGGCTGCAAAGTCCACTTCAGATGCTTATTAATTATCTGATACTTTTAATGAGGGCTGGGGAACTTGTGAACTTAAGGCTATATGTAGCCCTCGAGGTCCTCAAGTGTGGACCTTTGTCTGAGTCCAAACTTTATAAAAGGATTTGTTCTGTGAAGTTTGGATTCAGTCAAAAGGCCACACTTGAGGACCTAAAGGGCCACGTGTAACCTTGAGGCTATAGGTTCCCCACTTTTGGTGCCTCGGTTTTCACAACTGTTAATGAAGGGGTTGGACTCAATAGTTTTTAATTTTTTCAGGTCTGCATCTATAATCCTATAAGCCAGAACCATGGAGAATTTACACAGCACAGATAGAATACCATCAAAGGTCATTTAATCAATAAATTAGATGAGCAAAGAAGAATATGCCTTTTGCAACCATGGATATGGGAAGAGTTCATGACCTGACAAGGGATGGAGAGGATCATGGGGGAATCAAATAAGTAATTTTGGTTGAATAGAATTGAAGAGATTAACATAGACAAAAGGAATATAGTTAAAATTAAAAGGGAAAAAATCTTTGAAAGATCTCATTTCTAAGCTATATGTAAGGATATGTATGTATGTAGATATACATATATATGATCATGCTCAAATTGTCTAAAACATAGACTCCCTGTATCCTCTACCATGTGGGTAGGTATGGCCTCCTTTAACTGCTGCACAGCCAGAGCGGGTATCATCTTTAAAACTGGTCAGGCTGAGACAGTCCTCTCTCTTTCTGATTCAGGCTCTTTCCCATGCCTTCCTTCCTGCTGCACCCAGAGCTTGAATGACATAAACTGAACCAGTGAGAGGGCAAGGACTTCCTTTCTTCTACCTTCTTTCACCTTGGCTCCAAGCAATGGGCCAAGTGTTTGCCTTGTTCTGTTTCATTTGTCCTCAGTTTCGAGTGCCTGGAGTGATCCTCCATCTGATCTTGGAGTTTGAGAAATGGCAACCTTGAAATCAAGAGATTCTGCATAAGATGATGCAGCCAGCCAGACCATCAGGAAAGCCTGGAGAAGCTGAGGTACCTAGAACTAGAGCTGGAAGGGAGTTTGGTGCTTGAGGCTGAGAGGTGTGCTATATAGGAACTAAGCTGTAAGCCTATTCCCTCCCAGAAATTAAGGTAGTATGGGGGGATGGAGACTAGTAGATTATGTCTCCCATGTGTTGCAGGAGCAAATTTGTATATTTGTAATTATGCTTTTCAAGGTAAATATTTCTTTGCAAAAGCAATCTTACTGTTAGTGGCTAAATGAAACTGGGGTATAAGGGTCCACTCCTATTATTGGGGTAACACCAATGGTTGGGGTTAGGGCCATTTGCAGAGAACCTAGACAATCCCCCCCTTCCTCCTCTTGAGGGTACTAGCAAACCCTTGGGGAGGAACGAAATCTAACATAACTGGCCTTCAGGCAATGAGGGCTAGGGCAGTCAGTGTTCATACATACATAAGAGACCAATTCAGATTTATTAAAATGGTCGTTTCTCAACTGAAAAATAGTTAAGGAATATGAAAATGAAATTTTCAAAGGGAGAAATCTAAGTTATCAACAACCATATAAAAAAAATACTTCAATTCGCGAATAACTAGAGAAATGCAAATTAAGGAAATTTCCACCTCACAATCAGGAGATTGGCAAAAATGACAAAAAAAGGAAAACAATTAATGGAGGAGCTGCAGGAAAACAGGTACATAATGAGCTATCGGTGGATCTATGGATTGGATTGGTCCCACCATTCTGGAAAGCAATTTGAAACTGTGTTATTAACTGTGCATAACTTTTGGCCCAGTGATGCTGCAACTAGGTTGATAGTCCAAAGTGATCAAAACCAAAGGAAAAAGACACATATGTACACGGATGTTTACAGCAGTCCTTTTTGTTGTAGCAAAGGAATAGAAATAAAAGGTGTGGCCTATCAGTTAGGGAACAATTACGGCATCTTCGTGAAATGGAATATTATTGGACTATAAGAAAGGAGTAATTTTACATAAAGCTGGGGAGATTTGTATGAAGTTAAGCAGAGTAAAGTGAACAAACCCAAAAGAACCATTCAAGTAGTAACAACATTACAAAGTAAAAAGAGTTTTGAAAGCTCCAGAAGTCTGATCAAGGCATTGGCCAAGTCTGATTCCAGGAAGTGTGCCACCCGTCTCCTGGCAGAGCAAGGATGGAAGCAAGCAGCAGAAAGAGACAGAGGCTTTTCAAAATTGCAAATGTGTGTTACTTGCTTGACCGTTTATTTGTTACAAGATTGTGTTTTTCTTTTTTATTTAGGGTGAGGAACAGAATTAGAGAGGGGAAGCTAATAATAATGTTGCCAAAAAGGAAAGGAAAAGAAATAAAAGGTTATTTTGTCAAATTTATGGAACAAAAAGAAGATCAGAAGGAAACAGAGAAGCAGGACCCCCTTGAAAGTAACATGGATATCCATAAAATTACACTGTAGACTTTATGGCTCCTAGCAAGGTCTTTTAACCTCCCATGTCCGAATTGTAGGATCCTCACACTGACAGCTTGTGAGATACAAAACTCCTTAAGGCCAATGCCCTATACACAGTCGATTCACAGGGAACAACATGCCTGCAGACAAGCCGTTCCACAATTGCCTGGTAACAGAAGATTTGTTTGTCATCAAAAGACTAACGTAGCTGGTTCAGAGAGGTTCATCCCCAGAGTAACCAAAGGTGATGGCTTGCTTGACCGTAACAGCTGTCAAAGACCCTTTACTAAGGTCTATGAGATCACAGAGAGATAGAATTTTGTGCCAGTTTGGAGTGCCCATGTGATTATTCACAACCCCATGGGCCTTACCAGTCATGTAGTGCTTTAGATGGATTCTCTCATTTGATTCTCAGACAATCCTGTGAAGGGCAAATATTATCCCTTTTTTACAGATGTAGAGACTGAAGCCCTGAAAGGGAAAGGTACTTGCCCAAGGTCACACAGAAAATGACTGACATTGTTAGGACTAGAACCTAAATGGTTACTGTAGGAGTAGAAAAACTGTTAGATTGGGAGCCAGATGAACTGGGTCTGAGTACCACTTAACTGTTACTTGTGTGATCTGGAAAAACACCTTTCTCTCTTCACTTCTGTTTTCCTCCTCTAAAATAAGGGGTTAGTCCAGATGGTCTTGAAGTTATCTTCCAGCTTTGACAGTTTGTGTTCAGATTGTAAAGTCATTTTCAGCTTTGAAGCCTATGATTTTTATTCCAATGGTCCCAGCATGTGATAGAATCAGATGTTTATTTATATTGCCTCACACAGTTATTGTGAGAAAAGAGCTTTGTAAGCCTTAAAACACTATAGATGTGGAAATGACTGCTGTTGTTTTGTCCTTCCTTTCAAAGAGGACCAGTGACATATCGTGGCATGATGTCTTGATTTGCACATAAACTGGATTTAAGTGAGGCAGAGTTACACTAAGTAATCAGGTTCACTCTCTCTTCCAGAGTCACTGAAGTCCAGTGGCAGGACAAAAGTCAAGATGCTGTTGATGGCTCCAGATACAATGGATGATCTTGGTATCTTCAATGTCTGATCAAGATCTAAGCATTCTACAGAGCCTGCTTCAGCTGCTTTCATGGTATTGGAACAAATTGTTCTCATCTACCCATTCTGCCAAGGGAAAATCTTCACGTGCTTGGAGTACACATCCCTCTAATTTACCAATGAGTTTGAGGCCCATCAGTTACTTTCAATCTGGTTTAGCTCGTCTGCCTAGACAGTTCACTGGAGTGTGGCCAACAATCATCCTTCAGCTTCTTGGAGCCATAGGTGAGAGCTGAGTGTCAGGTGGTCACCAAAGATGAATGAATAGCCCTGAAAAGACTCAGCAAGTCCTCATACCAGAGGTGTTAGTCCTCCGTGTCAATCCAAATACACCCCTGTATTCTTCTGGCTCTAATAAAAGGGATAAAGAAAGAGAGGAGAAAAGTAATTTGACCCCTCTCTTTCCCCCCAAAACTCTGCTCCCAATGGAAACAAACATCTTCCTTGTCTCCCCATTGTCAACTGAAACAAGTTCAGATTCCTCAGCCTGACACTCAAGAATCTCCACAATCTGTCTCTTCCCTGCCTTTCCAACATCATCTTACTCAACGTCTGTTTATACAGGCTATATCTCAGTCAGATTGTCTTCCAGGCCATTTCCCAGAATACAATTTTTCTTTCCCTGACCTCTTGCCTTGTCCAATGACTGCCTATTCCCCCAGACCCAACTCAGGTGCCACTTCCTCCATGAAGCCTTGCCTGACTCTTCAGTCTGTCCCTAGCAATCAAATATGAATTCTGTCTTTCAGAATTCTCCCAGTACATTGCTTCTACCTTTCTTTTGACCTTGATCACTTTCTGGTTTATAAGTTGTTGGGGTTTTTTTTTCAACTAACAAAATTTTTTTTTCTTCTCCAACAACCCCCCAATCTCCCACCTCTCACTGAAAAACAAAACTCTTATAACAAATATACCCAGTCAATCAAATTGGCCACATCAAAAATTTCATATCTCCTTCCCTACATTTAGTTTATCACCTCTCTGCTATGGGATGGGCAGCATTCTCCATCATCAGTCTTTTAGAATTAGGATTGATCATGTATTGATCAAGTTCTTAAGGCTTTCAAAATTGTTCATTTTTACAATGTTGTTACATAAATTGTTCTCCTTGCTATGCTCACTTAGCTCTGCATCAATTCATAGGAGTCTTTTCAGGCTTCTCTGAAACCATCACCTTCTTATGGCACAATAGCCTTCCATTATATTCATTTAGCATATCTTGGTCAACTAGTTCCCAATTGATAGGCACCCCCTCAGTTTCCAATTCTTTGCCACCAGAAAAAGAGCTGCTATAAATATTTGTGTACATATGAGTCCTTTTCCTTTCTGTGATTTCTCTAGGAAATTGCTGTCTGTGCAAATTGAATCACATCATCTTACACCTTGATGATATAGTAGAACCCCTCTTGCACATCATTCCACCTTACTATGAGCTCAGTATCTTATTTATTTTTATAACCCCATAGCACCAAGCACAAAGCTAGCCACAAACTGGGTGCTATTGGCTAGTAAGTGAATGTTTACATACCCCTAGAAGCTGAGAAGAAGAGAACAGGGAATATAATATAATGGGGAAAAAACACTGGCCATAGAATCAGGAGCACTGAGTTCAAGTCCTAGAAGTTTCGTGATTTTTTTTTTTACTTTTTGGAGGAGGAAGGCAGGGCAATTGGGGTTAAGTGACTTGCCCAAGGTCATATGACTAGTAAGTGTTAAGTGTCTGAGGCTGCATTTGAACTCAGGTCCTCCTGACCACAGGGTAGGTGCTCTATTCACTGCACCACCTAGCCACCCCGTAGTTTTGTGATTGTGATCACTGATCTTGTTTCCTCATTGATGACAGGGCATCTTCCAACCCTGAAGCACATTTACCCAAACCTTGGTAGTTTCTGGCATTCTAACTTTTACGTGTTTCCTTAGATCAAGGTGAAATCTGTCTTCCCTGTAACTTGGAAATATCCAAGAACTAGAAAGGGCATCGAAGAATATCTAGAGTAACCCATTTCTGAATATGAGGCCTTTCAGCAACATCAGCAACATAGGAGTGACTTATCTTTTTTTTTTTTTTGGCTTTTGAAGGGCAATTGGGGTTAAGTAACTTGCCCAAGGTTACACAGTTTTTTTTTTTGGGGGGGGGGGCGGTTTAAGTGTCTGAGGCTGCATTTGAACTCAGGTCCTCCTAACCACAGGGCAGGTGCTCTATTCACTGTGCCCCTAGCCACCCTGACTTATCTTCTTTTCCTATGAAGGTGGTGGGGTAATTATTTTATAAGTTTTCCAGATTTTACATTTTATACAATTTACAAACAAGGAAACTGGCTCCAAGGTGTTCAAGCGACTTGTCCAGTGTCATAATAGTCAGGAAGCATGAGATAGTGCTCAGATACATGGGAACTGAGACCCAGTGATCCATTCCATTTTGAAGGGAGCTCTAAATTTGTTTGTTTGTTTGTGGTTGTTTTGCTTTTTGGGAGTGCAATTGGAGTTAAGTGACTTGCCCAAGGTCACATGACTAATAAGTGTTAAGTGTCTGAGGCTGCATTTGAACTCAGGTCCTCCTGACCACAGGGCTGGTGCTCTATTCACTGCTCCACCTAGCCACCCCCTGAGCACTAAGTTTTTGCTGAGACAGGCGAAATATGACTTTCTGTCACTTCCTCCCATGGCGTCTAGCCCTCCCCTCTAGAGCCAAGCAGAGCAAGTCCAATCCCTCTTTCCCACAACAGCCTTTCAATTATTTGCTTTTGTTATTATTCAGTCACTTTGATCATGTCCAGCTTTTCATGGCCCCATGACTCTTGGCAAAGAGCTGGGAGTGGTTTTGCCATTTTCTTCTCCAACTCATTTTACAGATGAGAAAACTGAGGCAAACAGGGTTAAGTGACTTGCCCAGGGCCACACAGCTAGTAAGTGTCTGAGGATAGATTTGAACTCAGAAAGATCTTCCAAGCCTAACACTCTATCTGCTGCACTATCTAGCTTCAGAAATCTATCATTCCCCCTTAAGTATTCTTGTAACAGCTATCTTGACCTATATCTTGCCCCTGGATTCCAATGACCCTGGAGGAGAGTGAGGCTGATGACTTTGCATAGCCCTGCCCTAATTAAATCCAATTAACTTGCAAGTCCCAACATCACCTTCCTGATGCCATTGGTCTTCTTTAAGAAGGAAGGATGAGCAACAAACAAAACAAACATTTATGTAGCTCTTAGTATGTTCCAGGCACTATGCTAGTACTTCATAATTATTACCTTATTTGATCCTCACAACAACCCTGGGAGGTAGGTGCCTTTGTTATTTTCATTTTCCAGATGAGAAAATTGAGTGAAACAGTGGTTAAGTGACTTGCCCAGGGTCACACAGCTAGTAAGGGTCTGAGGCCAAATTTGAACTCAGGTCTTCCTGACTCCAGGCCCAGTGCTCTTCCATTGATCCATGTAGCCATTAAATACTTCCAGTTGCTTCAACTAATCTTTGTCCATATTGACACAGTCAGGATATGTTAGAGATAAACTTTGAAGCCAAGCCTAATATAGCATAACCTCAAGTCTCTTCACCATCCTGATTACCCTGTTCTTGACATTCTCCAACTTGTCAGAAGTGTGTACCCTCAACACAAACATAGGCTCCACTAGAGGTCCCAGGATCACAGGGATTGGATTAGACTTCTTACAAATGAAGAAAATGAGGCCCACAATATGGAACTAACCCACAGAAGATTATAGACCTAGAAAGTGAATCCTTAGTGGAATCTTAATTAAGGTTTCCTGAAACAACATAACAGAGGAAAATGTATAAATCAGAAGACTCAGCTTCATAACCCTAGCACTGCTACCCACTGACTATATGACCCTGGACAAGTCACTTAACCTCTATAGGTCTCTGCTTTCTTCACCTATAAAATGAAGGGGTTGTATTAGTTCAAAATTCTAATATCTTATAACTTCATTTGGAGAAATGCATTGACAGTTTTTGACTCAGTGATCTGTATGAACCTTTTCTTTTCTAAATCCTATCATCCCATACAGTCTTAACCCAGTCCCAAGCTAGCATGGCAGTGGTATACCACAGAGCCTCCAAATGGTTACTGCCCTGGGTGGGTGAGGAGGTGAAGGTTTTATATGAGATGTTAACCACAGCTCTGAAACACAACTTGGCTTTTCCAATGATGACATGCCTAGTTCCAGATGGCTCCCTGTGCATTCCCACATTCGTTAGCATGCTAATTTATTCTGACTTTTTCAGAGCCTGCTTAACACCCAGGGGCTGAGGTACCCACCTCACTGTAAGGGCCTACAGAGGCCCAGCTTGGTTTCCAGATGGAAGAGGGATCTGTCCCCAATTGCTGTCATTAGAAGCTGCAAATAACGGTGGAGATTTAGCCAGAACAGGACATGTTTTGAGTGCTTCTTTCTTATAGACTATGATTTCACCTCCAACTGTCCTGGATTGCAGGGAAGACTTAGAGGGTGCCTCTCAAACAAAGAAAAGAACAAGTTTCCAAAATTTTATTTTAAAATTACACAAATAATTACTAAATATATATTTTATACAAAGCTAGAGGGGCAGGATGGGGTAGTAGGTAGGGAGCTAGCCTTGGAACTCATGTAGCTAGCATCCTGCCCCTGAAACCTGTTTGTGAGACCTTGGGTAAGTCACAAAATTGAGAGTCTCATCATCATGAGTGCCCTTTACCTATAAAATCATGGTTCCAAGCCTAATCATTCTAGAAATTAATTTGGAATTATGGTAAGAAAGTGTTTACTCTTTTCTTTTGGGACTCCTTCCAACATTTTCCAGCACTAGAACTTCCAGGAAAGGAACAGGAAGAGGATTTCTTCTACCCCTACCCCACCAAACCATACACTTTAACCCAGGGAACCAGGAAAAATATATACAAAATGTAAATAGAAAGAACGGGAAAAAATCAAAACTGAACATTGCATAATATAATGGCCAAGATTGACCCTGAAGAAGAGATATGAAATGTAACTCTTCTTTGTAGAGGTGTGCATGGAGGGGGAGAGTCTGAATATACTATCAGAATCAGCAGCTAGTTAATTTTGTTGAACTGCTTTTTTCCCCTCCTTTTTCATTCTTTGATAGAAGGGATGATTCTCTAGGTGGGAGTAGTATATTGGAAAATGAAAATAATATAAGAAAAAGGTAGCTATAAAGTTACTTTAAAATAAAATAGTAAAAAAGAAATCACAGTCTCCCCTCCCCAAAGTACAAAGCTATGGGATAACTAGAATCCAAAGGAATATAATCTCTCCAAGGTCAAAAACTATTTCATTTTTTTCTTTGTGTCCCCAAGGCCTGCCACAGAATCTGACACACAGTAAGCATTTAATAAATGCTTTTTGAATGAGTGAATCAATCAAGAGAAGAAACTGCATGTCCCTGGGATCTATTTCCTCTTTTGCGTTTCACCAAATAGTCTGGAAAATCAATATCAATCAACTATTTATGAACATCCATATAGCAGGGGTGATAGGGGAACCCCTGATTTTCTGGACTAGGGCATGTCCCCATGGAGCTAGACATACCCTCTGGGAAGAAAACAGAATGGCCAAAGAAGGCAACCAGGAGCTTCGACTTGCCTAGGCAAGCAGGCTACCCACTATCCTGTGTTCATCCTGCAAGCACCATCACCTCTGGTGGGAACTGAGGGGTGAGGGCTTGGTGGGGTAGGGGTAGAAGAAATCCTCTTCCCATTCCTTTCCTGGAAGTTCTAGTGCTGGAAAATGTTGGAAAGGAGTCCCAAAAGAAAAGAGTAAACCCATCTCCTTAGCTCCTCCTGTAGGTTAAAGATTCAGGAGGTGCCTGCACAATAACTGTCCATCCTCTCTCCTTCCTCTCAGATGCTCAGTCATAGATCACACAGCACACATCTCTAGTAACAGAGGTTCCTTATGCCATACCAGCAAGTTGCACATCCATTAGGAAATCACCAGAGTACATGCCCAGCTCCATGAAAAGTGCCCTAGTCCAGCAAATAAGGGGATTCTCTCTCCACCTTTACTATATAAAAAAGAATCACATGTCCATTGAAGAAATCTCTTTAACAGTTCCCATAGAAAATGCTGACATAAAATGTAAAGAGAAGCATCTCAGTAATATAAAGCTACACAGGAAATGAATGAGAGAACTGGGATTTTTTAAACCTGGTTCTCTGTTCTAGGTGATGTAGTTGTCAGTGCACTAGACTTGAGGTTTTGAGAACCTGAGTTCAAATCCACTCTTGGACATTTACTAGCTGTGTGACCCTGGGCAAGTCATTTAACTTCTCTCAGCCTCAGTTTTTTCATCTCTAAAATTGGGACAGTAATAGCACCTATAAAAACCCAGGTTGTTGTGAGAATTTATCTCAGTTTAATGAGATAATATTTGTAAAATACTTTGCAAACCTTAATCGAACATAGAAATGATAGCTATACTTATTAGTAGTTATTATTTGTTTAGCTATTCATTCATTTGTTTGCTTATTTATTTATTTATTCACTTGCTTGTTTATTCACTTGTTTGCTTGCCTGTTTATTTATTTACTATTGCTTTTCCAAGACCATACAGCTTTCCTCTGGGACAAACAATGCAAATAAACATAAACATAGACAAACAAAAAAGAGAAAACCCAGGAATACTAGATCCACAGAGGTAAATTCTTGCCCAGAGATCTCACCATATTAGCTCCCTAATTATAATGTAGCTAGAACTTGAGCAGCAGCATAGTAGGCTAACCTCAGCAAAGAGTCCTACCTCTCTCTCTGCTCTCCTCTTTCAGCTAAAGTTAGCCTTCGAATGATTGGGGAAGTGGCAAACCACTCCAGGATCATTCCCAAGAAAACCCCAAATGGGGTCACAAAGACTTGGACATGAATGAAATAATTGAACAACCACAACCAAAGCACTGGCACAGAGACCTTTGATATCTGAAGCCATGTAAGACATG
The DNA here is from genome assembly GCF_028583685.1 of Petaurus breviceps papuanus. Lineage (NCBI taxonomy): Eukaryota > Metazoa > Chordata > Mammalia > Diprotodontia > Petauridae > Petaurus > Petaurus breviceps. The sequence continues at coordinate 5,188,299 of NW_027186428.1, forward strand.
GAATAAACAGTAGGCACATCATTAAGGTTTGCAGAATAGAATTGAATTGAATCAGTTTGTCTTTCTCTTGGAAATTGTACAATGAAAAGAAAAAGCACCTTAAAAAAGCTATGTTGGATTATAAGAGAAAAGCCCGGCTATATTAGGAGAAGCCCAATATATTAGCAAAAAGACTGGATTTGGCACTGAGGACCCTAATCTCAAATCCTAGCTTTACTACCTGCTATATGTATAACCTTGGGCAAGTCATTTGACCTCTGAGGATCTCTGTTCTTGCATCTATAAAACAAAAGCTCACTAATCAACATTGACAAAAATATTAAGTATATTAGCAAAGAAGCCATAACAACATGTTCAAAAATTGATTCATTATGACAAGACTGGATTTTTACAGGTAATGAAGGGATGGAGTGGTGTTACGAAAGCTCTAAATATATCATGTTAATAGCAAAAACAATAAATATCACATGATGAGATCAATAGATGTATAAAAAACCTTTGACAAAATACAATACTGTTTTTCAGTCATGCCCAACTCTTTGTGACCCCATTTGGGATTTTCTTGGCAAGGATACTGGAATGGTTTCCATTTCCTTCTCCAGCTCATTTTACAGATGAGGAAACTGAGACAAACAGGTTTAAGTGACTTGCCTAGAGTTGTACCACTAATTGTCTGAGATTTGAACTCACAAAGATCAATTTTCTTGGTTCTAGACCCAGTGCTCTGTCTACTGAGCCATCTAGCTATCCTACACAATGACTACAATAGTGTAAATGGAAAAAATAATCACAAAGCAATTGAAAGTCAATGTTATAAAATGACAAAAAACAAACATGGTCTCTAAAAAAAAATATGAGAAGACATTCCTTTGTTGAAGTGGTACAATTATTTTTTTCTCTACTTATTTTTCTTTTCTTTTTTCCTTAAAAAAATATTATTTGTTATATGGGATAGCTCTCTGGGAACAAAATGAGGAGAGATACTATGAGAAACTTCAGTAACAACCCCCCAAAAAAGATATCAACAAAATTTATTGTAAAAATATTAAGAGAAACTGTCCTAGAGATTTAACTGGTCCATAGGACTAAGACTGGAGCCATTGACAGATTCCCAGTTCAGTAAATACAAAACCCAACACACTTCAGAACAGTGTGTCACCATAGCAAATGCCGAGTAGGGAAGCCCTACCCAACCTAACCAATGCTGTATCCTTCCTAAATATACTTTCCATGCTATGGTTAGGTAAGTTTTCTTTTGTAAATTGCTAGATGGTTCATGAGGGTTTCACTTTCTTTCATTCCTGAGTCTAAGCTGTTCTAGAGCACTCCTCCAGTGAGTAGTAGCATGTATACACCCACATAAACAAGGTTAACCCCCATGTAACCACATGCCACTCTGAGAACCCCAGACTTATCAGAGTAAGGGTCGATTAAATGCACAATCTAGCCCAGAGAATAAGTGTAGGAATGCACATCATGCCCAGGCTACATTAGGTAGGACATTGTCAAGTTAGAGTTAGGTTCAAGTTGTTTCAGAGAAGGATCACTGGCATCAAAACTTATGATGATAGAATGAAAGAAATAGGTATATTTTTCCTGAAGAAAAATAAACTTAGGGGGGATACTAATTTATCTTGGAATATAGGAAGGGCTTTCACATAGGACATTTGCTATTGCAGAGGCTGAGACTGAATCAATATGAGGAAAAACCTCCTGTTTTAAAAGCATTGTGGGAAGCCTCTGAAGCACCCCAGAAGGAGATCTCAGAGTTCATTTAATCCAAATACATCTTTTTACTTGTGAAGAAACCATAGTGGAAAGTGTCGGGCTCCCAGTCAGCACCATTTGGCAAGTCAAGGGTGGATGAGCATTCTGTAGGAAGTGAACTACGGGTTAGACCAGATGACCTCTGAGGTCCCTTCCTGATCTGGGATTCTGTGAAGCACTAGTTTAAAAAAAAATAATAATAATTCTCCACATAGTTTATAATCTTAGGTGGCCAGGACAGCCCCTCCCCTCTGTACTGGGCTGCTATATATCACCCATCAAGGACACAGCCCTGGTTATTTACAGGCTATAATGAGACTGTCCACTGTTTAATGTTACTATAAATAAGCAGCTAAAACTGCTGAGTTTCATGTATTTTGCTCTGATTGCCTGTAAGGCATTATTATTTTAATAAAAAGAAAGTCACGTGAAACCTGTTAGTTTATGCAGCGTTCCCAAAATCAGATTTAATTATGAAGAGACCAGCAAGGAGAGTGTGGGCCTCAAACCCCAGGTGGCTTCAGAATGAGCTTTCTTCCCTCGATCATCTTTCCTTGCCTTTTTGTTTCTGACTGGCACCCCTGTCCTTTTCATAGACAGTTCTAGGAAGAGTACATTTAGAATAGAAGAAACCTTGAAATCTCAGGTACCATGGCCCCCGGATCAGGTGAGACTACCTCTCTATTCTTCTCTAAGATTTTAATCCAGGAGGATGAGGGAACACTCAAACAAGACTTTGGGTCAGATACAAGTTTTAACACTTAACTAGCCTCTTTAAGCCTCAGTCTGCCCATCTTTAAAGTGGGAAGAATTAACATCTATCTCACCAAGCTGCTGGGGGGGAGGGGGCAGGGAGGGGAAGAATCTTTGAAATGTTAAATAAGATTTATTATCATTATGACCCTTAAGGGCAAGTAGATAGAGCACCAGGTCTGGAGTCTGGAAGAGCTGAGTTCAAATCCAGCCTCAGATATTTACAAGGTGTGACCTTGGGCAAGTCACTTAACCCTGACTGTCTCAGTTTCCTCATCTGTAAAATGAGCTGGAGAAATGGCAAACCACTCCAGTATCTTTGCCAAGAAAGGGTCACAAAGAATTGGACATGTCTGAAACAACTGAACAAGAACAAAATCGTCCTTCATACACCGATAAACTGTGCCAGCTTGTGACTGACCCCTCTTTCTCTTCTGGACATCTCTCTAGACTTAGTCTCTCAGCTTTATCAACTCCCATGCTGCCTCTGGAGAAGCCACTCCCTAGCACTCTCCAAACTTCAATCCTTTTTTCCTTTTCATTTCAATACAGTTTAATCCAATTCAAACAAACACTTTAAAATACCAGCTATGCATATGCTCGATGCCAAGGGCTGTGAGAGAAACAAAGTTTTAATAAGATTCAACCTTGCCTTCCCAAAGCTCACAGTAAAGTGATGATACCAGCAGAGGCAACAAAAATATATAATATGTGTGTGTATCAAAGAGGTATAAACAAATGCTTTGTGAAGTCTACAGGGAAAAAGTCATTAATACCAAGAATGCTCAATTAAAATCTTCCTTGAAGAGAAGACACTTGAATTGGGCTTTAAAAGCTTAGTAGGAATTTGGCAGGCAAAGATGGAGAGGGAGGTTATAAGCTTCTCCCCTATTTCTGGTACCTCGAGGGGTATGCTGGAGCCAGCTCATATGGGCTCTTGAAAGCCAATTGTTAAATTTCCAGAGTGAGCATTTATACCTGGGAAATCAGCAGATTCTACAAATAGGTCTTGATTTATTATTTTGTTGATTTCTAGACTTAAGAAAGTGATGAGGGAAATGTTAATAATGTAAAGCAAACTTTAAAATGCGTCATGAATGCTATAAGAAATGAGGAGCAGACAAACTTCATAATAACCTGGAAAGACTTATAGAAACTGATGCTGAGTGAGGAGAGCAGAAGCAGAAGAACTTTGTACACAATTACAGACACATCGTATGTGTGAAGACACTTTAATAGCCTGGGCTCTTCTCAGCAATGCAAGGCTGTAAGACAACTCCAAAAGACTCATGATGGAAAGGGATTTCCACATCCAAGAAAGAACTACAGAGTCTGAAAGCAGACAGAAGCAAACTACCTGCTCTCTCTCTTTTTTGTTTTATTCCTTCTTTCTTGTTGTTCACTCCATTGGTTATAATTCTTCTTTATAACTTGACTAGTGTTTAATGTGAAGGTATTTGTAGAACCTGTATCTGATTGCATGCTGCAATGTGGGGAGAAGGGGGAGGAGAGGAAAGGGGAGGAAATTTGGAACTCAGGGGATTGTGGAACTGAATGTTGTAAACTAAAAGTAATTAAATAAATTTAATCTGTAAAAAAATTTTTTTTTTAATCAAATGTCATGAATATAGTATTTTTTTCTTTTTCAGGGAGCTGGCTGTTAAACATTTACACGCCTCTAACACTGGGTACTTCTCACCATTTTCTGTTTTCATGGTTTTCTGGGCACCGTTAGTTTTCAGCCCACTATTAGAACAGAGAAATATTGACATCTAGACACAGACAGAACTATAGGGCTGTTAGGAATCTTGAAGATTATAGAAAATAATCTCTCATTTTACAGAGAAGACCACTGAGAACCAGAGAAAGGCTTTTGCCAAGGCTACATAGCAAATCAATGGCAGACTTAGGATTAGAACCTATGTGGTCTGCCTCCCTGACCAGGGATTTTTTTTGTTTTGTTTTTCCAGGTTAAATTTACATTCAGGTCCAGTTGCTGGCTCCAGTCCCTTCACTAAGGGCCTCATAATGAGTCAGGATTGTCAAGCAGGCCTCCCCACCACCCAGCAGAGTTCCCTTACTCTAGGCCCCTTGCTATCTAAGACCTGTCTGTCTGAGCTAAGAGCTCACTCTTATCAATCCTGCTGCTACTCAGCACATATCAAGAATAAAAATAGTGACAGTTTATGTTGATAAAGCACTTCAGCGTTTGCATGATCTCATTATTTACACATGTAAGAGACATTCTCGTGACATAAAACTCCAAGGTACACTTTGGGGAAATTACTCTTTATTTAGGATCTGCTCCCAATCAGGCAACCTGAGAACAAATGCTTAGATACTTTACAGTAGGGTGGCCTGAAGACTTAAGTGCTTGTTGCCAGCAAGATGCCGGTAATAAAGACAGGAATGTGTCACAAAGGATTGAGGTAGGGAATGATGTTTCCTCTTTCAGATCTCCCTAGGCATAGTTGCTTCTTACCTCTCCCTCTTTCTTTTATTTGCAAGGGAGACTCAAAGAATCTTGAGCTGAAAGGAAATTAAAGCAGTTCATACCCATGTAACTCTTGTGGGATTTCTTTGGCAGAACCCTTCTACTCCTCAAAGTAGTTATGAGGTACAACTTTCCATAAAAGAATTAAGTGCAAGTGACAAAGTATTTCTAACCTTAGGTTAGATAGATGGAAGGGGCAACAGATAGCAATTTCAGCCTCAGAGTTGGTAGATTCAAAGACAGAGAAATGCCTTTGAGCTCTACTTGGCTTAGATGGCTGTGTGCTTAGATTCTAAAAGATTCTCTTTCAGAAAAGAAAAGGCATCTACATCTTATTTATTTGAGAAATGACTGATCTCCCTCTTCTTAAAGGGAAAAAAGAAAGTGAGGGCTTTTTCCCCTAGACTTGAAACTGAGTTGTGATGGCCTGCCCCACTCAGAAAGCTTAATCCTGTGGGTTCCAAGCTAAAAGGGAGATATTAAAGCCTACTCTATCTTATGGAGAGGGGATAGCTGAGTATTCTGACTGATGTCAAAAGCTGGAAGCAAAGAAACTCCTCAAGAATATGTTTGGATCGGGGTGGCCAGGTAGCACAATGAGTAAGAGCACTGGCTCCAGTGTCAGGATGAACTGAAGATGGAACCCCAGGCTCAGACACTTAGCACCCACCCAGAAATAACTGGCTGTGTAACCTTGAGCAAGTTACTTAACCCCAATTGCTTAAAAAAAAATAAAAATAAAAAAAGAATATGTTTGGATGAGCCACACAGCAATGGCTATACTGCATGTGAGGACACCAAGGACAAGGCCAGTGCTTGACGGCATTACCAGAAAATACTGACAGCCACACAGCATTGGAAGTGAGTTTTCTGTCCACATTTGTGTCCTGACCACATTTATATGTGTTTCCTTCCACGTGTTCCCTAAATGTGTGCCTTCTCCCCACTGTTGGTTAAGTGTATTTGTAGGAGAATGTACCCCATTTATGGAGGAAATGTTCTTTTGTCCCATTTCTTAATATGCCATTTCATTAAACATCTTAACTTTGAACTAAATGTGTCATCTGCCTGACTAGAAAAAGCAAATGCATTGATGGGGACTCAAGCTATGTATTTTTAAGTGGATGCAGACCTACAGAGTACATTGTACCTGGGGTAGCTTTCTTAAGACCACCCATGGTGGGGGAGGTGGAGTACTGTGGGTTCCCAATATGATAAAGGAACTTTTATTAGAAAAAGCAAAACTACTAAAACACTTAAAAATAAATCATGTAATAAGCAACTATTTAGTTCTACAGATGTATGTAAACCCCTGTAGTCACTTACAGCCTCAAATATTTGTGCTTCTCAGGGACCCCTATAGAAGCCCCTTTTCTATTTTTTTTAATCATTCCTCCTAGAAGGCAAAGAGATAGCATCTCTCTGCCTCTCTCTCTATCTGTCTCTCTGCCTGTCTCTGTTTCTCACTTTGTCTCTCACTTTCTGTATCCCCCTCTCTCTTATTCTCTCTCTGTGTCACTGTTTCTCTCTGCTTCTATCTCTCTTACTCTCTGTTTTTCTGTCTCTCTCTGTGTCTGTCTCTTTGTGTCCCTTTCTCACTCTGTAAATCTATCTCTCTTATTGTCTCTGTCTTTTTCTTGTCTCTGTCTCTGTCTCTGTCTGTCTCTCTCTCCCTATTTCTGTCTCCCTGTTGCTGTTTCTTGCTGTATGTCTTTATTTCCCTCTGTGTCCTTCTTGCTTTCTCTGTATCCTTGTCACTTTCATTTTCTCGCTGTCTCTGTTTCTCTGTCTCCCATTCTTTAAGTCTCTACTCTCTCTCACTATCTATCTCTCAGTCTCTATTTCTCTCTGTCTCTGTCTCTCAAACTCTGTGACCCTCTCTATCTCTGTTTGTCCCTTTCTCTGTGTCTCTGCCTCTCTCAAAAACATGTTTTTTATCATGAATTTAAAATTTACCAACAAACCTGAATATTTTAGAATTCCCAGAACAACAAAAAAGAGGATTGCCATGAAACCATTAACTTCTGTCATTCATACCATATGTATGTTTAAGGGACAAGGATTAAACGTGTAATTTCATTACTGTAGGAAATTCCCAAATGAGGAAATTTGCTGCCCCAATGAAAATTGGCATTGCAACTTCAAGTCTTACAGAATTACCTAGAAGACTGAAAAGTTAAGTGACTTGCTCAGGATCATATAGCCAGTATGTGTCAGAGGCAGAACTTGAACCCAGGATTTCCTGATTCCAAGATCAGCTTTCTATTCACTACACCATAATTCCTTTTTTTTAAAACTATATTAAATTCTACATGTTAGTAACAAAATCACCCTATTTGTATTCCCTTCTGAACTTCTTTTATTTGTTGATTTTTTTGACATCTCTATTATTACCCACCGTACCCAGTCACTCCTCCCTCCCCCATACCTCCACCTTTATAACAACTATGTAGAATCAAGCAGAGTAAGTCAGCCCATTAAGCCCATCTGAAAATGTATGTCCTATTCTCTCTCTCTCTCTCTCTCTGTTCATGCCAGCACTTCTGGTTCCATAGCCCAAAGCATAGGCTACCAGGTCTCAAGCAGGAAGAGCAAGATCAGTGCTCCCATCCACCAGTGACATCTCCCTCCTTCAAGCTGACAGTAAAAAGGCCTATCTCAGTCTTTCTCTGCTTTCTTCTCTCTCCTCTTTCAGTGGTCATTGCCATCTCACTGCTGGTGCTTCTCAGCATCTCTCCTCCCACTCCCATATGCACACACATGCACTCAGACACAGTTATTAGTCTCTTGCCTGTTTCTTAGACCTGCCCATCACTATGTACATATATATCCCTTAGGGGTAGACACTTTATTATCTCCATTTACTCAAATGGGAAAGGGAGGGGGGAGAGGCCAATATCCCGGCACTTAATACATATATATGATCTCATTTTCATATAAATGATTTCATTAAAGCTTTTAAACTTTAGCATATTGCTCTGCACATAGTAGGTACTTAATAAATGTTGAATGAATAGGTAAGTTCAGAGACTGCTGTCTTTATTCTATGCTTCAATACTCTGATCCATGATCTAATTCATGTGTATAGTGCCTCTATCCCTATAGAGCACAGTCCCTTTATCTTGCATGATTCTTATCCATTTATTCTTGTGTATCCTTTTCCTCTCACAAGCCGTAAAAGTCTTTCTGGAATTCCTTGAACATTTTCAGATACTATTATGGTACTTAGGCCGTCCATCTGTCCTTCCTACCTTTTATTACACACCTGGCCCACCTCCTTTTCTAGGCTTCATGTCCTTGGTCCTCTAGCCCACTTTCCAAAGGACGAGACTAAGGTTCAAAGAGTTGGAGGAATTTGGCCAGTATCATACAGCTAGTTAGCGATAAAGCCAATACCTGAACCGAGGGCTCTAGATGCCCAATCCAGGGCTCTTTCCATTTATTGTCTCACATTGCCTCTAAAACCTCTGTGACCCCATAAAAGTAAGAGACAAAAATGAAGGTCTGATACACAACAAAATGTGCGTGGCAGTACTTTTGGTGGGAGCAAAGACCTGTATCCTGAGGGAACAGCAGAGAGCCTGGCTCAGAGAAAGCCCTTCAGAAATGCTTATCAATTGATTAGGTGGCTCTTGAATGAGGAACAGCTTTTTTTTTAAAGCTATGGAACTTTAATTAATGAATTATTATTATTACAGTAAGAAATTACAAATATGAAAAATTACTGTGATTATTAATAATAGCCACAATAATAGCTAGCATTTATATGACACTTACTATGTACCAGACACTTACTACAGTACCAGCTAAGTACTTCACAAATATTATCTCATTTGATCCTCACAACAATCCTGGAAAATTAGGTGCTACTATTATCCCCATTTCACAGATGAAGAAATAGCAAACAGAGGCTAAGTGACTTTCCACACAGATAGTAAGTGCCTGAGGCCAGACTTGAACTCAGGTCTTCCTGCCCCTAGGTCCAATGCTCTGTCCACTGCACCACCAGAACCAAGAGAATGACAAGGACAACAAAAATCTAAACGAAAGGATGTTGAATTCTGAGCAACAGAAAAATAAATAGTGAAAAGTGCCAGAGAAGAAATAATGAAATGTGCTCCTCCCTCACAGCAGAAAGATAGGAGGTTCCAAGGACAGAATACTGTATGCACTGTCAGACAGTCTCTGGGTTGAACATTTTTGCATAATTGCTTTTCTTTGTCACAAGGTAGATTTCAGTTGGATAGTGGGGAGGATTGAATGATATAAAGAAAAGACATAAATGAAACATAAATTTTTTTGAATTAAAAATTTGCTACAACCTCCTGTGAGGTTGGGTCTAGGGTTTAAGTGTGAGGGAACATCCCAATCCTACCTGGGCTTGTTCTCTTTAAAAAATGCATTATCATGAACTTTACATTACTGCACATTAATAAGTATATGCATTTGTTTTACAAAGAACAGAAAAAGATGATTATATACAGCTTGATTTTTTAAAAAAAGAACATATTAAATGTAACTTGGTGGTTACGGCACTGCCCTGCTTTTTTATGCTTTCTTCTGAACTTCCTTCTGTTCTCTTTATATTTTTTAAAACATTTCATTGATGCTTTTTTCTTTTAGGTTCACAATCAGTATGGGCCTCCACTACACCCATAACTCCCCCCATAGCCCTCCTTTGTAATAAGGAATTGTAATCAAGCAAACAAATGTATATGTTGCCTGGGTCTGAACATGTACATGTAATTCTGTACCTCTAACCCATCACCGATCTGCCAAGAGGGCATGCACACGCTTCATCACCAGTCTTCAGAAACTACCATTGGTCTTTGAATTGATGAGATTGCTTAAGTGTTTTATGATTGTTGATTTTACATTGTTATAGTCATTGTATAAATTGCTTTCCTGGTTCTGCTCACTACATTCTGTAGCAGTTCACTCAATCTTCCTGGGTTTCTCTGAAATTGTCCCTTTCATCATTCCTTAAGAATGTAATATTGTGTTACGTTCTTAGACCATGAACTGATTAGTCATTATCCGACTGATGGCCACTACTTTGGTTCTGGTTCTTTGCTACATCAAAATGGTACTATAAATATTTTTTTACATATTCCTCTCTCTCTATCTCTGTCTTTCTGTCTCTCTGTCTCTGTTTGTCTCTGTTTCTGTGTGTGTGTGTGTGTGTGACTATATCTCTCTCTTCTCTGTTATTGTCTCTGTATCTCTAGTTCTGTATCTGTCTGTCTTTCTCCCTGTCTCTGGTGGATAATCATCATTCATGGTCCACCTCCCCCACAGGTTTCCTGGCTGGAGTACAAATAAATTTTGCTATTTGGGGGATAAAATTCCAAATTGTCTTCCAGAAAGGTTAAACCAATTCACTACTCCACCAATAGTACATTAGTATCCACATCCCTTCCAACAACTGCCATTCTTTTTTGTCACTTTGCCGATTGAATAAGTGTGAAGTAAAAATGCAAAGCCATTTACTTTTGCATTTCTCTTAATATCAGCAATTTGGATCATTTTTCATATGGTTATTAATAATTTTTCTTCTTTTGAGAATTTCCAATGTAGTTCCATTGACCATTCATTGGGGCATGGCATCTCATCGATTTGTATCAATTCCCTATATTCAAGGATACTTGGATAAAGGATATCTTCTTTATCAGAGAAACTTGCTGCAAAAGTTTTCCTGAATTAACTATTTCTGTTCTAATGTAATTGTGCTGATTTTGTATTGCAGACATTTTTCAATTTTGTGATCAAAATTTTATAAATTTTGTAAAAATTCAATTTTTATTATATAGTCAATTTTTATAATTTTGTAAATCAATTTTTCTATTTTTCAAATTTTGTAATCAGCTAAATTTTATGTTATATAATTGGATTGTTCTTTTTATTTCCTATGATCATCTCTAGTCCTTGTTTAGTCAAAAAATCTTTCCTTATCCATAGTTATAAATGCTGTCTCTTTCTCTGCTCCTCTAATTTATCTATGATGTGACCTTTCACATCTAGGTCATGTAACCATTTGGAGCTTAATGTTGGTTAATGGTAACCAGACTGACTTCCAGTTTTCTTGGTAATTTTTGTTAAATAACAAGTCCTTACCCTAGAAGTTAGAATGTTTGACTTTGTTGAATTTACTGCTGCCATGTTCATTCACTCCTATATGTGGGATACCTATTGTTGTTAAAACAACATCCAATGTCCCACTTTTCTATTTTTTTTAACCAGTACCAAACAGGTTTATTTTATGATTACTGTGTTGCAGTATATCTTAAGGTCAGATATGGCTAGATTCCCACTTCTTTTCATTATTTCCCTTGAGACTCATGGCCTTTTGTTCTTTCAGATGACTTTTGCTATTGTTTTATCTGGTTCTATAAAGTAATTCTTTGGTGGTTTGATTTCTATGGCCCATAACTGCCATTGTTTCTTTTCAAACTTTCCTGGGAATCAAAAAGTAGCATATACTGCCCCTCTAAAGAAAAACCATTTGCAGCTACTGCCTCTCAGTTTTTTAAAAACCATGCTTTTGATTTGTTGAAGAAGAAAGAGATGGTCACCACAGAGAAGACTTAAGACAAATATACTTACTGTCCATAAGTTTTTAAAGAATTGTCATGCGACACGGGGTTAAAATTGTTCTTGGTCCCAGAAGACAAAGCTAGGTGCAACAGAGTGAAAATGCCAGAGAGGAAGATTTCAAAGCAATGTAAGGGAGAACATTCCTACCTACAGAGTTATACAAAAGTAAAATCAGTCACCTTAGGAATAAGGAGTTCTCCATCATAGGAGGTCCTTAAGGGGAGGCCACTTGTCAAGTATGTTGTTCTGGGAATTTCTGGGTTGGTACAATTAAAGTTATGACCCTCTGGAATATCTTCTAACTCTGCATTTCTGTAATTCTAAGTATTCATACCAACAAAAATGAATAAAGTGTTCTAAGATATCAAAGGAGGAAGAAATCACTTTCAATTAAAGTGGAATCATAAGTATTCAAAGGGAAAGTAGCGACTTGGTTGTATGATTTCCAAAGATGGAGATGAGGCCATAGGAACATCATTCTAGGCAGAGAGGATTTTGTGAACAAACTAGAGGCAGGAGGAAAATGACAAATATTCCATTTTACCTGGAGCATAGGTAATGTGAAAAGAAATCATGGGAAAATAGGCCATAAGTAACAGAGTTAACATGGGTTCTTTATCATGGGCTAAATATGGTGGGGGTGGGAAGAGTATGTGTTCTCTCAGAGTAGGAGGTGCCCACAGCAATCTCTGTACCTTGTTCTGAAATCACTCATTGAAAAAATAGGCCAACTTTCATGGTCCCCCCCCCCCCACATACACACACACCCCACCCAGCTTCCCATGACTATAGCATTACTTTCTTAGGGATTTAATCCTTTTAACCTCCTTATAGAGGCAAGGATCAAACTATCTCATCTCTGAGAGAGATAATACCAATGTTCCAACTATGTTCATTCTTCCTCTGGTCTCTCTATACATATGACAGCCTTTCAAATACTCCATAGAACCTTAGAATTGGAAGGAGTCTATGAGCTAATGCACAGTTGACCAAGAATCACTTTATCACTGACAAGGGATAATCCAATATCTAACTTAAGACCTGCCCAAGATCTTCAATCACCTCTGGAGATGGCCCATTCTACCTCTGATGGCTCAAATTGTTAGAAAAGTTTCCCTTGCATCAAGTTTAAATCTCTACAACTACCACACATCTCTGAATTCAGTCACTTCAGGTTAAGTAAAACTATTCACATCTCTCTTCAGCCTGAGAGCCCTTTAGATAATTCATCTAGTTTTCTATTTAGATAATTTAGACAAAGTTTTCTCTTCTCCAAACTAAACACCCACAGTTCTTTCTATCTTTCTTGTATAGCACAGTCACCAATCAATCCCCTTACCATCTTTCTTGGTTTCCTCTGAACTCCGATCTGATCCTAGGGACTGAATATAATACTTGAAGATGAAATCTAACCAGCTCACTACCGTGTTTCCCCGATAATAAGACCTATCCCGAAAATAAGCCCTCCCCTTACTGTGTAAGATTCCTCTAAAATAAGCCCTCTCCCGAAAATAAGCCCTATTGAGATTGCTACTGTAGTGAAGGTGATCCCCTGTGCTACACGCTACATTACGTTCTTTATTGAATTCATTATTGAATAAAGGTACATTTTTTTGTTCACATTTACCTGTTTATTAAAATTGCTGTCAATGTTCATTAAAATAAGCCCTCCCCTGAAAATAAGCCCTCTGGTGTTTTTCTGTCCAAAAAAAATAATAAGACAGTGTCTTATTATCAGGGAAACACGGTAGTCCAGCCACACTCTTCCATATGAGTCCTGAGTTCCAGCCCCAGTTCTATCCTGAATTCTTCCCATACACCATGATTGCCACTCACTCTTCAGATAGGCAAAGTTGCTTATAAATAGGAAACTGACAGACATTTTGACCCCAGCTGCCCTTGGGCACCAGAGCCTGAAAAGTATCCCTGATCACTGACCCCATTCCATTATTAGGGGCCAGGACCAACAATTACAACATCACCTCCCAATATTACTGTCTCGTGACAGTGATGGACGCTCTGGATATCCTGCTGTCCATAACCATCATTTTATCTGTCCATTGGAAATGTGATCTCCATACAATGGTCATGGTCCACTAGGCAGATGCTCTCCCCCAGCAAGACTCCACACCCACCTATCTCTGTGTTCAATGCCTTGGCCCCAGGGCTGTTCCCTTACATCATCGAGCAATTAAGGCGCCTCTACTCTGATAACAAGGAGGGGTTGAAGCAGCTGGAACAGAGCCACCACATGGGACAACTGATGGAATTAGCTTCAGGAAATCTATTTTGTAATAAAACTGTTCATAAAAGTGAAATGTCATTTAAAGGCCCCATTTCCATGGGGAATAAGTTTTTATGTCTGCGTGCATCTTTGAGGGGCGGAAGTCCTCCTTTTTAAAATTCTTCTTTCATTTTCATGTGTTCATAAAGGCCTGGAATATGCAAAGGCATTTCCAGACCCCAGGGAGACACATGTTAGACACTGTGTATTACTTCCCTGGGAAGAGCGAGGTGACGGTGGGACACCAGTGTACAGGAATTATCAAGAATGGAGGGATGTAGATAATTAACAGAAAGCATTAAAAAATTAGCAGATTTCCTTGTAGAGGAGAAAAAAAAAAGGAAGCAATTTAAAATTGATGAGAAAAGCCTGATGGAATCTGCTTCTCCCCCCTTCCTCCACCCCAGCACCAAACAAATAATGTTGGGCGCAATTGACTACCTGTCATGTTGAACACACGCCCACGGACCAATGAATGAACTGTGGCACCACCTTCCCTGCACTGTGCTGATCCAATTCTGTCCACACAGAAACAAAAAGCCCTAGATCTGAAAGGGATCTCTGTGTTCAAGAAGGTCAGCTATCCTGAACCTTTTTAATACATCCTGGAAAAGCAATGATCCAACCTTCACTTAACAGTGATCTCAATGCCTGTCCCACATTCCATGTTTGGACAGCTCGCTTTTTCCTTAAAAAGTGCCAAAATCTGCCTCTTTCAAACTTACACCTATTGGCCTAGCTCTGCTTTCTGAGGCCAATTACAAAGCACACCTCTCTTCCAGAAGGCATAGCTTTACAAATACTTGAAGACAGTTATCAAAATAATGAAAATGAGAATTCACATATCTTTGTATAGTGTCCTAAGGCTTATAAAGAACTTTCCTCACAACTAATTTGTGAAGCAGATAGGGTGAGTATTATTATACCCGCTTTTAAAATGAGGAAACTGAAGTTTGGAGAGGCTGACTTGACCAAAGTCACACAGTTAGTAAATATCAGGGCCAGGATTCAAATCCAGCACTCTTTCAATTTCACTTGGGGTACATCACATTCTCTATAATTCAGTTTGATTCCACATAGTAAACATTTAAGTCCTGAGCAAATACTGAACTGGAGAAAACAAAATAGAAAACCCTGCACTGGAGATATAAAGATGAGGAACAGCATGGATTCAAAGTCTAGGGGAGGGAGGAAAGGAAGGAAACAAACATTTTTAAAGCATCTACTATGTGCTAGCACTTTACAAATATTAACTCATACAAAAATAATAGCAATAACTAACATTTATATGGCACTTACTATGTGCCAGGCACTGTGCTAAGTGCTTTACAATTATTTTATTTCCAATTTTTACAATTATTATGGTTTTTAAATAATTTTTATAATTTACAATATTTACAATTATTATATCAGTTGATTCTTACAACAACCCTGGGAGGTAGAGGCTGTTATTATCCCCATTTTAGGAAGGAAGGAATGAAAGAAATAAGCATTTATATAGTACCTGCTATGTACCAAGTACAGTGCTTTACAAATATTATCTACAATAATAATAATAACATTTATACTGTACCTACTGTGTGCCAGGCACTGTGCTATGAACTTTACAATTATTATCTTATTTGATTCTTACAACAATCCTGCGAGGTGGGCACTATTATTATCCCCATCTTTGGAAGGAAATTAGCATTTATATAGTGCCTACTGTGTATAACTTCTGTGTTAAGCACTTTACAAATATTATCTCATAATAATAATGGCAATAATATGATAATAACAATAACCATTTATATGGCACTTATCATATATCAGACACTGCGCTAGGTGCTTTACAAACATTATCTCATTTGAGCCTCACAACAACCCTGGGAGGTAAGCACTAAACTGACACAGACCAGAACTAAAGTGACCTGGGTCACACACTTAGTTTGGGGCTGGAGCAGAACTCAGGTTCCTGACTCCATATGCAGTGTTGTAGTCACTGAGCAACCTAACCGAGCAATCTGTATGCACAGAAAGAGTGATGCATTAGAATTTAAACTCCTTAAAGTCAGGTTCTATTTAGGTCTTATCTCTGTTTCTTCCATGCATAGCAGATTGTAGGAGCTGAGTAAATATTTGCTAATTTGAGTTGATTTGTGTGATAAGAGAAAGGAGGGATCCAGCCAAAGTAGTTTAAATTTGACTGGGTGGGCATTACATATAATTCCATTGGTGAGGGTCCAAGGGGGTGGGGGTTGCTGGTACTACTGCAGCTGGAAACCAAGAGAGGCCCTGGGTTCACCCTGGCTTTTTGTAAAAAGTTCATGCAAATCACCTGTTCCCTATTTGAGGAAACACTTTGTAAACTTTAAAGTGCCACAGACTGAGGCTTATTAAAAATCATTATTACTAAGATAGTAAGCTCCTCAAGGGCAGAAAATATGACTTTTTTTCATTTTTATTGCTTCTGCTCCCTCTCACTCACCCCAAAGTTGGCTTATACACAGTAGGTACTTAACAACTAACTGTAATTGAATAATCTCGAGTCCCTTTAACTCCAGCAAATTCCCAGGATGTGAAGTGAGCCTTTCTCCTCTATCCAGACTCCCCCACAGGGAGATTGCTGGAGAAGGAGAGGGGCATGACTTGCTTTCTCTGTCAATGACTTGCTGTGTGGCCTTAGAGCAAGTGACTCCCCCTCTCTGAGACTCATTTTAATCCTCCATAAAAACATGAAGGTTGGATTAGAGCTAAGCTCCAAGGTTCCTTCCAGCTTGTGTGATTCTGTGAAGCCATTCAGCCATACGAGACTTTGGGCAAAACCCACCACATTTGTCTGGACCTCAGTTTCCTCATTCTATACAATGCATCATCTACCTTGTCGTTTTGTGATAGGGAAGGCAATCTGTAAACTATACAAAGTTCAGAAGAGGATGAGGTCACATATCCAGGAAGAAAGAGGAAGCAGAGAAGGCTTTCAGGAGGAGGTGTCACCTGAACTGAGTCTTGAAGAATAAAGCAAGACTATTAAATAATAGGATTAAATAAAAGACAAGAAGTGTTAAGTAATAAAGACAAGCTATAACACAATGCCTAATGGTATATCTCAGAAATACAAGATCATGGAGTACTTAATTGCATATCATCTCAGTTTCTGGAGGTGCTGGGAAGAGAGAGCCTAATGAGGCCTAGAAAGTTGTGCTTAGTTACAGGTGGCGCATTTTAAGGCGTCTAAATAATTTGAATGGGATTCCAGAAGAGGGCAGGCAACCAAGATTGTGAAGGGCCTAAAGACGGTGACACACCAGGATGCCACGAGGAAATTGGAAATTGTTTGTTGTTGCTGCTGCGGCTGCTGCTGCCCGGGGGCAAGAAGGAAGTCAGATAAATGGTCCCTGGACAAAGATAGAGATCCTTGGAACAAGGCATCAGCTACAAATGAGAAAGAAGCTGGAAGGTCAGATGGTTGGGTCTCTGAAAGGAAAGAAGAAATCATGATGGAGGACAGGAGAAAATATATGTGTGTATGTATGTATGTATACATATGCACATGTACATTATATAGGTGTGTATGTGTGTGTGAAATAGACAAAGAGATTGTAAGCAATGGCATCGGGATAACTTTTCCTTCCTTTCTCAGCATCTGCTTTGCAGTTTTCAGTCTTAAGCAGCATCCTGGCACAATAAGAACTAACATGCCAAGTGTCAATAATACATGTCCAAGGCAGGGTTCGGCCCCCACACTGAGCCTGACCCCTGCCCCCACCCCGATGTGCCACTCTGCCATAGCAACTACCCCTAGGAAAAGCTCAAGGTTCCTCCAGGGTTGGCCCATGTGTGCCTTGCCCTCAAATGATGGGCATACCCAAGTCTGGGCCACATTTCCTTTTTCAGAGCACACTATAGCCTGACAGTCCCCTTAGGGAATAGCTAAATAGAGTTGCTAGTCTAAGTCCTTCTCACAACTCAAATGGAAATTTAAACCCCTGGATATGAAACCTGCCCACAGAAGTCTACGATTAGATACAATCTTCCTAGGCTAAGGCAATCACTCCTTCGATCAGTCAGCTTTTCAGAACTTCATGAAGGTTTAGTTCATGCATAAGAAACTACACATACACACACACCTCCCTGCCCCTACTGGAGGCTCGGCCAGTCCCCATCCCTGCCCCAAATGTCTGGCCACAGATGAGCTCCAGCATGATAAATTAAAAGCGCTCATCCAATATTTCCATTACAAATGGCTTCCATTACCTCAGGTAGCCTCCTCAGTGGCCTCAGGGGGCCTCTGGCCATGGCTTTAATTTAAAGAGGAATCTCATATCTAATATATGTTCCACAGTCAGAGCTGAACCATCTCATGGGGGAGTCATTTGGAACAGCAATCTCAGGTGCCAGGTACAGATGGAAGGCTCGATACCTGCCTTCTGGGAGAACAACCTCTCCACCCAGATTTGAAGCTCCCCATCCTGACAGTTCCAATACAGAGAAAGAGAAGTATGTGCAGGGATCTTTGCACGCAAACGGGGCTTAGGAAGCCCCACACAAGTGACAGTCTCCCTTCACTTAAGCTTAAGTTGGAGAACTGAGCAGAGAGAGGGGATCGATAGTCTAGGGACTAAGACCTGTGACTTCATTGGTTCGAGGAACTCCGGGATAAGGAAATTCTCTCCACCAATGCATATCGGTGCCCTCTCTATGGCTTACATTCTTAGTCACCTAGGCAGCACTTCTTAAACTGTGTGTCTTGACCCCATGGAAGGGGCATGAAAAATTTGACAATACTAGAAGGTTTCTGAATACTCAATGACCAAAAATTAATCAAAAGTCAAATGAGTAATGAATCTGAGGTGTTTCTGGCAGTGCTTGCCCATGTTGCATTGGGAAACTTCACTGCAGCCTCGCTAGAACCAAACACAAAGCATTCTCCCTTTGCACTGATCGTGTCCTCAGGTCACACAACAATAACAACAACAGCAAACACTGATGAAAAGGGAAAAGAGGTCAGGGATGGAAAAAGTTTAAAAAGCCCTGAAGAGCACTAAGAGATTGAGGGACTTCCTCAGGCCCGCAGAGCCACTGTGAGTCAGTCAGCACTTGAACACAAAACTTCCTGCCTCATATGTAGGCAAATCCTCTGTCTGTTTAAGCTAGGAGGCTTCATAGACAGCTCTTGAGTCAGAGGACCTAGGTTCCAATTCTTCCTCTGAAATCTTCTATGTTGGTGTCCTGGGGAAGAGCATTCAAACTCCCTGGGCCTCAATTTCCTCATCCTTAAAATATTGGGCTAGATGACCTTTGAAATCCTTTTTAGCTCTACTTCTATGATCCTGGAGTCAATCAACTAATATTTCTTAGGGACCTACTATGCACCAGACACTGTGCTAAGTGCTGAGATTGAAAGAAAGACAAAAAACAGTCCCTGTTATCAAGGAACTCACAGGCTAATGGGGGGAGGGGGGGAGAGAAAAGAGACCATATGCAAATAACCATGTATGGACAAGATATATATTAATATATGTATATACATCTATACATATCTATGTATATCTATATATGATAAACTAGGGGCAATCTCAGAGGGAAAGTACTAACATTACTGAGGACTGGGAAAGATTTGGTTTTTTGTTTGTTTGTTTGCTTGTTTTTACAGAGGGTGAGACTTCTGCTGAGGTTTAAAGAAAGCCAGGGAAACCAAGGGTGGAGATGACCAGGAAGAGATTTCCAGGTATAGAGGGAGAGCCAATGAAAATTCACATTTGGGAGATGGAACAAGAAAGCCAGTATCAGGGGATTGCAAACACAGTATGTGGAGGGAGTAAAGTGTAAGAAGAATGGGAAGGTTGGAAGGAGTCAGGTTGAGGAGGACTGAAAAACCCATGCAGAGGATTTTACATTTGATGTTGGAGGAGACAAGAAGCCATTGGAATTTACTGAATTGGGGAAGAGGACAACATGAGCAAAGGCATGGAGATGGGAGAAATCCAGAACAGAATAAAGACAGAGAATTGTCTAATTTGATTGAGTCAACAATCAACAAACATGTTAGACCCCTACTGTGTACCATTTTTTTTAACCTTGAAAACAATGTGTAGTATTTATTACATGGCTTTTCTTTTTTTAAACTTTTTTTCTTTTTTAAAAATTTATTTACTTCTAGTTTACAACATTCAGTTCCACAACCCCTTGAGTTCCACATTTTCTTCCCATTTCTCTCCTCCTCCTTCCCTCCCCCCCACCATGGCAGCATGCAATCCAATATAGGTTCTACAGATACCTTCCCATTAAACATTAGTCAAGTTGTAAAGAAGAATTATAACCCCATTTTTTTAAATCGGGGAATGCCCTTGACTTTCTCCTCCCCCTTTCTAAAACCTGTTCTGGACACAATTCAAGCCCCTCACCTCCTCCCAGAAGCTTGCCATGACCTTTCCAGACTCCTCTGACTTCTGTAGCACTCAGCATCTGACCCATCCACAAATACTTGAGACCCTATATTTAGAATCACAGAATATCAGGGGGACCTCAGAGGCTGCCTGACCAACTCTAGCAAGCTGTGAATCTCAGGACATGACCACCTCATGAGATGACTGGCCCTCAGAGATGTTGCTGTCACCAAGGCTCTCAGATACTTTCCCCAGTCAGAATATGTGCTCTCCCACAACAGGAGCTATGTCTTCTCTTTCAAATGAACAAATATTTATCAAGCTTCTATTATGTGCTAAGCTCCATGCTTAGGTCTGGGGAGATAAAGATAGATCCCACATGAACCAGACACAGTAGGGAGGATGAGCTAAGAAGTAGAAAGAGCCCAGGTTTTGGAATCAGAAGACTGATGTTGATGATTACTAACCGTGAAACCCTGGACAAATGATCTCACTTCTCTGAGACTCAGTTCTCTCAGCTGTAAAATGGGGATAATGAAACTTGCCTTACTCTCAAATGTTTGACATGAGGGCTGTAAAAATTATTTTAAGCACTGTACATTGTGGTGCAGTGGATACAAGACCAGTCTTAGAGTCGGGAAGACACATATTCAAGCCTTCTCTGACTTATACTAGATGTTAGACTCTGCCCAAGTGTCTTAAACTTTCAGTACCCTAGGAAACCATTTAAAACACTAAACTACAGAACAGGAGCTGATCTGATTTCCTAGAGGCTGTTGACTCACTGGGAGTTCCCTTCAGCAGTGAAATCACAGGTCTCTTTCACAAACAGAATTATATAAATATGGCTTTTTCTTTTTATAACTATAATACAGGGGAAAATGTGGTCATATAAAGGAGGATTTCAGGCAAAGTGCTTTGAGAAATTCAAGGAGAGAAAAATCACTCTCAGCTGAAGGGAGGGGGAATTGAAGAAGCTTCCAATGCAATGGGCCTAGAAGGACATTATTTTAATTGGAAGGTTAGGACTAGGGAAGCAGTTCAACAGGCAAAGAAAAAACATGAGCAAAGGTATGGAGATGGGAGAAAGCCAGAACAGAATAAAGACAGAGAATAGTCTAATTTGATTGAGTCAACAATCAACAAACATGTTAGACCCCTACTATGTACCAGGCACTGTGCTAAGTTTTGAGGATACAAATACAAAGAATGAAGCAGTTCCTACCCTCAAGGACCTTACGTTCTGCATTCTAAAGCACATGCAAAGGAAAATAGTAAAGGAAAAGTCAGAGAAGGAAGGGTAGAGATGATCTAAGGGATTTGGATTTTACCATGGAAAAAGGAAGGGAGTCAAAGAAGAGTCTTGAGCAGGAAAATGATGAAATAAGAGCAATGCACTGAAATGAAGATAGCACTTTCATGGTGTTTCCAGGGCATTACAGGACCAAAAGGCTTGCTTAGTAGAGGTGTGCTAAGTGAAAGTCACAACTAGGCCAACTTCACTACCGTGTTTCCCCGATAATAAGACCTATCCCGAAAATAAGCCCTCCCCTTACTGTGTAAGATTTCTCTAAAATAAGCCCTCCCCCAAAAATAAGCCCTATTGAGATTGCTACTGTAGTGAAGGTGATCCCCTGTGCTACACGCCACCTTGCTGTACCGTCTGTTACCGCTTACACCCCCCCCCGGGCGAAACGCACGCCGCGCTCCGAGCTGCATCCAATCAGAGCTGCAGCAGTGAGCGCGTCATCCTGTTCTTCCCCAGTGATTTGCTTATTGAATAAAGGTACATTTTTTGTACACATTTACCTGTTTATTAAAATTGCTGTCAATGTTCATTAAAATAAGCCCTCCCCTGAAAATAAGCCCTCTGGTGTTTTTCTGTCCAAAAAATTTAATAAGACAGTGTCTTATTATCAGGGAAACACGGTAGCTATCTATGAAGTCAAAGGACAGAGAGGGCACAAGGAAGTCAAAAGGAAAATTGACTATCTGGGTGAGTCCTATTTAGCAAAATTCATGCATCTTATCATCACCATCATCAACAAATATCTGTCTCACTCCACAGGGTTTTGACAACCATACAGATATGTTCCCAGTTGCAGATATGCCTCTATTTGTTACCTCTTTCCCTCTCTCATTCACCCACCATCTTTCCCACTCATATATTTGATATCTTTTGCATCACTTTCTGCACATGCATCACCGACGGCAAGATGGTGAAGCCTCTTTATGCCTATCATGAACCCTTTCCTTGTTCTCTGGGTCATTTATAACTCATGTTGTCCTTTTTGCCCAGTGAACTGCTTCCCTAGCCCTGACCTACCAGTTAAAATAATGTCCTTCCAGGTCCAGGGATCCTAAAAGCTCTTCTACAGGTAGAAACTGTAACCCACTCACATCCTGGTGCTCTTGTCCATGTCCTCCCTTCAATCTTCTTGGCACAAATTAAGTGCTTGAAGATATTTGTGGATTTATCTTGATGCCTCAAGGGGTCTACTCATCATCTTGGACAAGGGGTGAGGTATTCTCTTCACATTAAATGGGTACCTGCACTGCACAGATAGCATCTACTTTTTATTTCTTTCCCTCTCTCACTGACCCACCATCTTTCCCACTCATATACTTGATATTTTTTTCATCACTTTTGGCACATGCTTCGCTGATGGCAAGATGGCAAAGCCTCTTTATGCCTACTATGAACCCTTCCCTCATTCTTTGGGGGATCTATGATTTCTTTTATTCTGAGACTGTGGTATTCCATTATTTTCAATCATATAGAATCATAACAAGAAATTTGGTGCTTTAAAAGGTAAGTTTTTATTTTGGTGGAAACTTAGGATCTTTGAAAATGTACAATTTTCCAACTGTAATGTAGCCTACCTTCTTACTCCTATTCAATTGTGGGACCAACTCATTAGTCAGTCCAAAATATGTACACTATGGATTAGCTATCTAATCCAGGCCTGCACAATTTGTAGCCTACTAAGGCAGCCCCAGGAAATATGTTGTGCAGGTCTATTTTACATCCTCTACATTTTTTGCAGGCCACCCAAAGCAGACCATAAGCGGCTGTGGGTTGTATATTATGCAGGCCTGATCTAAGCTCTAGGAATTTATCATCCACTTGGTTTTTCCTGTGGATTATTTGACAACTCTTGACTGATTGTGAATCTCATTGACAGGGAACATGATGTACTAGAATGATCACTGGAGTCAAGAGGCGTGGGTTCAAATCCCACTTCAAATCCTTACTAGTCATCTACAATATGGGGATAATAATATTTGCATTACCTACATGGGGTTGTTTGTAGAAAGTACTTTGCAAATCTTAAAGTGGCATATAAATGTAATTTATGGGAAATGAGAATCTGCAGAGTTTTGCTATTTGAGGCAAACCACTTGGTATCATCTTCAAACAGATACACTAAAAGACCTTTGTGTATATGGAATTCCTCTTGAAGCAATGTAGTACAGTAGAAAGAGTACTGGACTTAGAGTCAAAGGACATGGGTTCAAATTCTTCCTCTACAACTCGCTACCTGTATGAACTTGTACAAGTCAACTAAACTCTCTGGGCCTCAATTTTCCTTGTGTAAAGTGAGGGGGTTGGAGGAGATGGTGTCTAAGGTGCCTCCCAGCTCTAAATCTTGTATCCTGTGATCCATTTGGACATCTTCCACCACTGCAGCAGACACCTTTGATGGGGATGTCCTCCTGTATGATCACCCTGTCCAGAACCACAATGCCCAACTTCAATGAAGATCGAGTCCTTGCTATGGAAAAAGAAACATCAGAAAAACCTAATCAGTGTTTACTTGCTCTCACTGCTGGCCATCCAACTACAGTCATTGGGGGGATAGGTGAGGAGCTCTATCACATTGTCCTGGTGTAATATCTCCATGAGGTAAATGATGGATGCAAACAGTGGCATGTCTGGGATGCTATTTATTCACATTTTAGGTAGGACATCAACAAACTGGAGTGCATTCAGAGAAGGGTAGTCAGTATAGTGGAAGGACTAGAAACTGTACCACTGAAGGATCAGTTCAAATGATTGCAGCATCACAGTTTTGGAGCTGGGAGGGATAGTAGAGGTTATTGAATCTGCCCTGTTGATTTTCCAAATGAGAAACTGAAGTTCAGAGAAGCATAAGGCGTTGCTCAAGGAGCAAATGTCAGAGCTAGGGTTCAAAGAAGATCCTCTGAGTCCAGACCTAACGGTTTTTCCACTGTATCCCACTAAAGGAATCCATGAAGTTAAGCCCAGACAATAGAACATTTCAGGGGGAAATTATATTTGTGGTCAAAGTTTTTAAAGGGCTATCAAGGTAAAGAGTAACTTGGAACACTCTGTGAAAGTTACAGGGGTGGGTTCTACAAACATTAAGTGAAAAGAACGGTAGTGGAGAAAGGCTTGGGTACAGTTAAGAGGGGATTTCTAACCTCAGATATTCAGCCCTAGCCACACACAGACAGGTGATAGAGTCAAGCATGAGGGCTGGGAGGGTCCCTAGACACGATGAGCCCAACCCTCCACTTTACAGCAGGAGAAACCTGGCTATTTATGTAGCAATTTCCATCTCAGTGGGGGAGGAGTTAGGGGTGACGGGTAGAGACACAATCACAAATGCACTGGGGCCAATCCCATTTCAGTGACACTGGGGGACATTACTACAGTTGTGACAGATTGGTTCATCCCTTCAAACAGTACATGCAGAGGAAATTATCACCATCAATTGAGTGAAACTGACACAATAAAAGAAGAAATTGGAGATTTGGTACATTTCTCTCCTCGAAGGAAAGCAAGAACAATTTTCTACTATCTATATGTCTCAAGATCAAATAAGGTGATTCTGCTTTGAGAACCTTAGCATCCAGAGCACAGAAAGTAATAGATCCTCTCCCTTCTGCCCTGGTCAGACAAATCTGGGATATTGTATCCATTTCTGAGACCATGTTTTAGAAAGACTGACAAACCAGGGTCCAAGAAAGTAATGGAGAACAGATGGAGGGAGACCACTGTCTGAAGATGATGCTACATAAGTTGAAAGGACTGGTGATATTAATAAAATGTTTATTGATTGACTGTCTGATGTTCAGCCATATTCAAAGAGAAGGTTTGAGACAGGACAAAGAGAAGGTAATTTCATTTTAGTACCCTGACACTAGACTCCCTCTCCTGTGACTTTGACAGAAGATACAGTTAGCAAGTTAGCAAAGAGAAGGAAAAAGAGACAGAAATGGGTTGAGTGACTTGTCTAAGGTCACCTGGCTAACAGCTCAGTGAAGGCTTTACCTGGGTCCTCTGATTCTAATCCAGTGTTCTTTCCTCTGAAGCACTCTGCTTTCTGAAAAAGCATATAATAGACAGGTGCAGACATAATGGAAGGAACAGTAGGCTTGAAGTCATGAAAATCTGAGTTTTAATTCTGCCTCAGAACAGACTCTGGACAAGTCACAACCTCTCTTAGCCTCAGCTTTCTCATCTGTAAGATGAAGCTTATAATAGCACCTACTGTACAATGTCGTGAGGATTAAATGAGATACATGCAAAGCAGTTTGCAATCCTTTCAGGGCCATATAAGTGCTATAAGAGACTTCTTGACAGATTTGACTTTTGGCAGAGAAATATTCAGAACCAGGTCCTGGCTTTGCATTTCTGAGATTCTTCTCTCCCCTGATTAAATATGCCATAAGAAGCACATTTAAAAGGTTGCACTGCCCAGTAACTTTTTATGAAATGAATACTATCTTCAAACACAGCAGGATGACCTAAAACTTTGTAGCCCTGTTTAACAGACAGACCACTGTACTTCAGGACTTAGGATATGAGTACAGCTATGTAACCTCGAGTAAGTCCCTTTCCTAACCTGGGCCTCATGGTTCCCTATATTGACATAAATAGGTTGTACTAGATCCCTAAGTCTCATAATACTTTGATTTTTGTGACCTATAGATGTCTTACAGATGATTCATATTGCACTAAAGAAGAAAGCAAAATAGACACCTGTGGATCAGTTCCTCAAAAGAACCATCCTGTAGCATGGTTATATAGATCTCTTATCAGAGATCCCAAAGGCTCCTGTCAAAAGTCCCCCCAAAATAAGCCTTCTAAATTTCACTTATGAGGCTGTCACTTATCTTTCTGTTTTGTTGCAACAAAAACAAGGCAGGATTTTTTTAAAGTAACAGAAGACTTATTGTGTTTGAAGTTCTCATCACAGTTGATGGGGCAGAGGTTAAAAAAGATACCTATAGGGGAAGTAAATTCATGACTGTCTCAGAAAGGCTTTTTCACCGCAGGTTCCCCTACTCCTGAAAAGTTACCATCCCATGGTCACTAGAGAAGTACCAAGGATAACCCCAATACACAAGATGCTCAAAGAGAGAAAACCCACAGATGCTATACATACTCCTGGCTGTCTTCCCACTGATCAGAGCACCACAAAAGACATACAGAAATCACCCCATATCAGAGAAGAATCTCAAAAATACAAATCTGGGACCTGGTTCTGAATATTTCTCTGCCAAAAGTCAAATCTGCCAAGAAAGTCTCCATTGCTGTGGCCAATCTAATTACTACTAACAGCTGCCACTGTTCTCTCTCCTTAAATTTTCCCACAACATGCTGCCCGGGATGCCCATAAAAGTGACATAAATACAAATTCCTCTGTTTAGCATTGGAAATCCTTCACAACCTGGCTCTATTCTACCTTTCCAGCCTCATTAAATAATATTCCCTCCCATTCGTTCTATGAACCAACAGATCTGGCTTTCTTGTTGTTTCTCACAAACGCTCCCTTCTCCATACCTCTTTTCTTTGCCCCATAACTGGAATGCTCTCCCTGATCACACCCAGCTTAGAATTCCTAGAATCCCTTAAAATCCTGGTCTCTCAAGAGCCACCTTCTATATGAAGTCTTTACTAATCCCCCAACTGCTAGTGCTACCCCCAAAAAAGTACCTTGTGTTTTTGTACATATATATATATATATATGCACATGAGATTTGATAGAATAGAAGCTTCTTGAAGACAAGGTTGATTAATTTTTGTGTATCTGGCACATACTAGAACCTTAATAAATGTTTGTTGGTTGATTGATTAGTTGTTTGCTATAACCACCAATACTAGCCCCTGTCCATAGTACTGAAGTTAAAGTAGACTGTTACATAACAATGTTAAATACAATTTTATAGGATTTATACATTCCCTGTTTATATCAATTTAGTTCACTTTAGATTACTTCACACAGTGTAAACTATAAATCTGTCCTTTGTATGTGACTAGATGTGGTGTGTTTGGTAGTTTTTATATTAAATTGTCACCAAAGTCTTGATCAAGAATACAATCCCAGTCTTGCTATTGTTTCTAAAAGAAGATTCAATCTATGTAATTTCATTTTATTGCCCTGACACTAGACAGTCACTCTCCTGTGACTTAGTCAGAAGATACAGTTAGCAATTATGTATATAGTGAAATTCCCCCATCCCTGTCCAAAATATTTCCCTAGCAACCTGCCCCAGGGTTTATAATCTCATTCTATACTCTTTGCAGGGATGTGTGGGTTCTCTTGCCAGTTTGAAAAAACAATAACAGCAACAACCCTAGACACTCCTCCATCTTTACACAGTTCAGTTCTCTTCTCACTTTAAATTGTGTGGATCATGTCTCCCCCCAGACTGTGAGTTCCCCAGGGATAGGCTTTGTGTCAAAGGCCTCTCTTGACTTTCTTGCTTTCCCTCCTTTCAAAACATACAGCTTAATTCACATAGTATAACATACCATGCTGACATCATTCTGGAAGTTCTGTCAGGGAAAAGGAACCCACAGTAATAGTATGTTAATCCTGGAATTCCAGGAAGCATGAGAAGTCAATGTGAGATCTACAATAGAAAGAATACTGTACATTGAGTTAGAAAACCTGAGTTTGAAACCTGCCTGTACCACTTACTAGCTATAGGACTATGGTCAAGACATTTACCACTCTGGGTATCAGTTTCCTTGTCTGTACAATAAATGGAATTGGAATCAATGACTTCTAAATTCCCTCCCAGCCCTCTCTCAGAATCATAGATTGCTAAAATTGGAAGAGACCTTAGACCCCATCTAGTCCAACCCAATCACTTTCTAGAGAGTAAAACTAAGACCCAAAGAGGTTAAGTGACTTATCCAAAGTCATACAAGTCAGTGCCAGAGCTAGAACTCAAGTTCATGTGTCCTAACTTCTCATCCAGTGTTCTTTCCATTTCAACCTTGCTAGAAGGCACTGAGGAAGGGAAAGAAGTAGAAGAGTCTTTTCTATCTTTCTTTTTTTTTCTTTTTGGAGAGGGGAAGGTAGGGTAATTGGGGTTAAGTGACTTGCCCAAGGTCACATGGCTAGTTTTGTGTTAAGTGTCTGAGGCCACATTTGAACTCAGGTCCTCCTGACTCCAGGACAGGTGCTCTGTTCACTGCACCACCTAGCCACACCCTAGAAGAGTTTTTTCAATACCCTCTTATCATACCATAATGATGATTCTTCATTCTGCCAGTGTATTAAGTCTTTTTGTCTTTTGTATTGGAGATCCAGAGTTCATACTTAATGAAACCCTGAATAGAACAGTCTCTGTGGACCTTTCCCATCAATTAGTGGTAAGGAGAGTCCACCACCACTCCATCCTATAGTATCTCTGAGCATCATCTGATGGGGATCTGTGTTGAAAATCCCATCAGCATCTACAGTAGTGATGGAAATGAGCAAATCTGCCCTCAGATCAATGTAGTCACTGAAAAGTGAATAGGAGAGGAAGAAGGTCCTATTAGAAAAGATGGCTCCATATCAGTCTTGTTTATCCTGCCCAACCATGGGAATATATTTGAACAAAACTGTCAGGTTCTGGGAGGTTAGTCACACCTGCAACTCATTCCTTGGGGAAGATTAAAGTTGATAAGAAGTAGTTAATGGGGCATAAATCTCCCCAGACTTCTCCAGTAGGGAATAGATTCTCCTCCATTAACTGCCGGTGACCTTCACTTCACTTCAATTTACCAGCCCCCGGCCATGACAACCCTTACAGAGAAACATTTCTTTTTTAAAAAGTGGTCTTATGGCTTGTTCACTGTTCTCTTCTCCTTCCCACAATCACAGACTCCCAAAGCTGGAAGGAGCCTCCAAAGACGTCCATTACAACCCAGATCTGAGTAGAAATCCTTTGTTCTTCAGCGTCTCCTGCAGATGGTCAACCAGCATGGCCTGAGCATTTCCAGTAACAAAGAACTCACTGCTCACCAATGCAGCCCATTCCATTTGGGACGACTTTAGCTGCTAGGACAATTTTCCTTCCCTTATTTGTGGGATCTGCTTCTTTATACCATCCTCATACTACTCCTAGTTCTGTTCTGTGGGACCGAGCAGAATACATCCAAATCCTCTTTTAAAGGGAAGAGATGCTACATCTCTCCTTAGTCTCCTCTTCTCTATCCCCACTTCCTTGATATCCTCATATATCTTGGTGTCTAATACTCTCATCACCTTGATAAATCTCCTCTGAACCCATTCCCAGTTTGTCAATGAGCTTCTTAAAATGTGACTCTCAGAAATGAACCTGACGCTCCAAATGATTTCAGATCAGTGTGGAAGATAGCACAGCTATCACCTTCCTCAATCTGGGTCATACTTCTCCTCTCATAACATAGCCTACAATCATATGCATTTATTTTGGCCATCATAGGAACGTAACTCCAAAGCTAGAAGTAACCTCAAAAACCTTCTACTTCTACCCCCTCATTTTATAGATGCAGGAGTTGGCATCCAGAGAAGTTAAGGGACTTCCCTAAGGAGACACAGAGTACTATTACATAGGCAATAAGCCTCAGAGGTAGGATCTGAAGCCATATTCTCTGCCTCCAAAGTCAGTGGCCTTTCCACTGAACCACTCATGTCATAATGCTTACAATTAATTTGAAGTCCATCAAAAACTCAGATAGATTGTACATGAAGGAACCGTCCCTTCCCTGGGCTGTCACAGAACCATAGAATATGAGAGCTGGAAGGGACCTCAGCAGTCATCTCATCCAACTCCTACCCAACACAATGCCCCACAATGACACATCAGAGAAGCGGCCACCCAGTCTCTGCTCAAAGACCTCCAAGGAGAGACATCCCTTTCCACTTCTGGACAGCTTTTATTGTTAGGCAGTTTTTTCCTAACAAGACTAAACTCCTGAGTCTGTTCTCTGGGTCCAAACAGAACAATTTTAAATCTTCTTCTTCATTAAAGCCTTCAAATACTCGAAGACAATGGTTATATCATTTGATTTGTCTCTTTTCCCCGATTAAATTTCTTGTGTATTTGTTTTGTTTAAAACCTAGACCCATTTATATAAAGGGTTTTTCAAGATTTGAGAGGCTATGAAATGTAAATTGTTACTGTTGTTGTTTTATTTTATGACTCTAAAGGGTACTCTGTCATCACCCAAGATGAAAGTACTTCAATAGGGTAGTTGAGCCTGTCAGGAGAAGGAAGGCTTGGACCACCTGGAGTCAGGATGAAAAGCAGACCTCAATGATGGCCCACATCCTTTCAGCTCAGCAACCTGGAGGGAAATGAATAACCAGCAGACTAGAGGGAATCCTACAGTCAGAACTTGTCATGGGATTCCAAGAGATCAGCCTTCAAGAGGTATAAAGCCAGAGCAGAGCTACATTAGTGAGGGGAAGTCTGGGTCCAGGACAAGTGGAAGTTTCCAAGAAGTGGGAGCAAGACTAGGCAGAGGCCATTCCTTGATACTGATGGTGTCTCTTTGGGTCTAGCTGGGTTTTCAGTCCATTCTTTCCCCTACATACATTTTTCATTCTTAAGGGTGCTTAATTAAACAAGGTTCTGAAATTTATTTCCCATTGTGTTTTCTACTTTTCCCATCTTCATCATGTTTCTCACCCTATAGTCCAGCTTCTGGATGCCTGCCAGCTGTGTGAAGTATGTACTGTCTCTTGGAGCAAGGGTCTTTAACTTGGAGACCACAGACTCCAAGAAGTCTGTGGATAGATTTCAGAAAGTCTATGAACTTGGATGAGAAAAAAAAGTTAAAT
This sequence comes from Petaurus breviceps papuanus, assembly GCF_028583685.1. Taxonomy (NCBI): domain Eukaryota; kingdom Metazoa; phylum Chordata; class Mammalia; order Diprotodontia; family Petauridae; genus Petaurus; species Petaurus breviceps. The sequence continues at coordinate 5,219,634 of NW_027186428.1, forward strand.
CTGTTTTCATTAACTTCTAACTGACATTTTAGCATTTTCTTTCATCATTAATATAGCCAACAAACATTATTCTCAGAAAGGGTCCATAGACTTCCTCAGATTGCCAAAAGGATTGATGACATTCCAAAAAAGATAAGAACCCCTACCTTAGAGAAAGGGAAAACTAAGTTTGCTTGACCTCAGATCCCCATCCTCACCTTAATAAACTGTTGTCCCATCTAACAGAAAGGTAAACTGTGACTTATTCCTGCCTTCTCTTCCCTTCTAAACCCTTCCCTGACCTCTGTTCCATCCCTCCCAATCAACATTACACTTCATGATTTGGCATGGGGGATGGAAGACACCTGGATTCAAAGGGGCCTGGGATGCTCTCTTGGTGTCTTTGATCACCAAGAGAGATTGATGACCTCAATTTATTAGTCAATGTTAGCCTTGCTAATAATTTGATCTATCATACATGGAACTCTGCCTCTCAGAATTTCACTCACAACATAACCCCTCTTGCCAATTACAACCTTCCACCTAAGCCCTCTCTTTATGCTTCTCTAAATCATGCCATATCAAGAATTATATTTGTCCACGTGGGTTGCATCTCCCAATCAGAGGTGCTGGTGGTACTATTAATAGAATGATAGGCCTATAGTCAAGAAGACATGAGTTCAGATTTGGCCTCAGACTCTTACCAGCTGTGTCATCCTGGGAAATTCACTTAAACTCTGTCTGCCTCAGTTTCCTTAACTGACAAATAGCATCTAGTCTAAGATTGTTGTAAGAATCAAATGAGATAGTTGTAAAGCACTTAGCACATAGTAGGTGCTTAATAAGTGCTTATTTCCTTCTTTCCTACTAGACTAGAAACTTCATGAGGGGAGGGACTACATCTTATCTGAACTTTGTAAATTTCCCAGAGCCTAGCACAAAGCTCAATAGACCTGAAGCCCTTGGTAAACCTTTACTAAATTATCAATATTTGTTCATTAAGAGAGGTTAAAGGGAATGAAATAGAGTTTGACTTCACCTGACTGAAAACCTTAGAAAAAAGCTAAACAAAAGACCATGGGTAAACTTGACCATGATAAATTTTATACCATCTTATACTAATTTCACTTCTTCCTTTAATTCTCTAGTAAAGTTTTATTTTTAACCCAACTGTGTCTCAGTAACAAAAAGAAAAGAAAGGGCCCTTCTTTACCTAGACCAGAGTATCTGGAAAGTCAGGGAGTGGCAGTCCACCCCCCCCCCCCCCCACATACACACACACTTGTGCAGGCATGCATGCATGAGCACACAAACATTCATCTCCAATCAGTAGGACTTGGGTTTTATCCCTGTTAGGGAAAAATAGAGTGTAGCATATAGAAATGACTAAGGCTTGTCTTTTCATCCTGGAGCATTGAAAGAGGCAAGTAGCAAGTGGTTTTTAATGTCATCAGAAAACCTAGTTTTGAATCCTAACTGTTACTTAGTCTATGTGTAACCTTGGGCACTCCCCCCTCTCTGTATCTCAGTTTTATCTGTGAAATAGTTTGTTTTTTTAAAGAGACAACTATTTCTGGTGTTGCTTTCAGCTCTTTGTCCTAGTTCTTCAAATAAGGTAGAAGCCAGATATTTTTTTAATGCATGTGTGAGAGATGGGAGGAATTCACAAAATGAGACAGAGTACTCCTTGCAGTCCTGGGAAGTTGCCCTTGAACCAGATGGCTGATCTCAGGTGCCAACTTCTCTGTGAAGCCTTCCTTGATCCCCTGAGATGAAAGAATCATTAGAAATAATTTAGTCCCACCCCCCAAAAAAATCTTATGTTTATAATGCCAATGAAATATTCACAGTGCCCACAGTGGCTATGAATATGCTGGTGTGGTTCTGAATCATGAAATGTAACAGACTTTACACATGGAAGACAGAACCAAAACATTTATTCAAACATCAGAAAGCTGAATCCCAATACCAGAAAGCCAAATCCATCATAGCAATCAAGAAGTTGGTACATATAACCAATGCAGCAAGCACTGACATCCCCAAGCCTTCCCTCTGTCAGATTTTCAAAACAAAACAGCCTCTCTTAGGCAAAAATGCCCCTCTCTCATTCACACTAGCTGCTCCACCTCCACACTGCTTGCTCCCAGCTCTGCTAATACTCTCTCTCTGCTCCTTCCTGTTCTACCCTTCCCCACCCTTTCAGCAAGATCCTCCCACAGTAGACTCAGTGTGATTATATTTGGCCTATTAAGGGGCAGGGAAAATCTTCAAATTACCATTACCATTACATCATACAGAAGGAATAACTGAGATGCCAAAAGGAGAAATGATTTACCCAAGGTCACACAGTGCATAATCAGTCAATTCAAAAATAAGTTCTCTGATTCCTCTCAGGTGATTTTTTCCCTCCTCCAATTTTCCTTAGTGTACTTTGATTGACTTTCTCCTTTGATCTTATCTTCAAGATTTGGCACTGGGCAGAACAGTGGTCCTGGAGCCAGAGCCAAGAAGAGCTGGCCTTTGACTCTTACTAGCTGTGTGACCCTGGAGAAGTCACTGAACCTCTGTTTGCTTCAGTTTTCTCAACTAGAAAATGGGAATAATAATACCATCAATTAAAATAACATTTGTAAAGTGTTGAGCACAGTAACTGGCTGCATAATAAAAATGTTGGCTTTTATTATATCACATCCTACCTGTCAGCCTACCTCACTATGTACATGTCATATCTCATCTCCCCTAGCACCCATTAGACCATAAACTCCTTCAGGACACAGGCTGGTATATATGTATATGTGTATATGCATGCATACATGCATGTATGTATGTATATGTAAATATATACATATATAAAAAATATATTCTCAATGCTTAGCATTAATGCATTGAACTTGTATGTGCTTAGTAAATGTTTTTGTATTAAAATTGAATTGAATCTGAAAGCCAGCACTTTATGCTTCCCCAAAAGCCCCAAGATCAGGAAAAATTGAGACGATACAACTAAAGAAGACTGGGGAAGAAATCAAGCTATATGTCTGACTGTAAATATCACTGATCAAAGAGGACTGACTCTTCCTCCCCTCTGCTCCCCCCCCTCCCCGTACCCCTCTCCCCCTCCTCAACCATACATCTTGTCAGCCTGCATTATCCAACATCAGCAGGACGGTTGGTATTACATGACGTGTCTCTAGAACACATGTAAATCCGCTTGTAGATTTGCTTTAGAAAAACCCAGCCAGCCAGCCAGCCAGCCAAAGAGATTTGTGCTCTGGTGTTCCTAGGGAAGCAGCTGGTAGTTCCTGATACTCTTTTTCTCCTACATCACTGTAATGTCAATCACCGACAGCAGGCCCCCCGAGAGAAAGATAAGGAGCTGTATAATTGAAAAAGGCTAAATTCCAGTCTCTTAATCTGCCGCCTGACATCAGAGCTGGGAGTAAGGAAAAAGAGAATTGCCCCCTAATTTGTTGGTTTGTTTGTTTTTGCCCTGATCAGAATTCCTATTGGGGACATTGGATCTCCATCCTCTTTCTAGGACTAGGAAATTTCATGGGTTTCAGAGCTGGAGATGGCTGTAAAGATTTTCTAATTCAACCACCCTCATTTTACAGAGAAGTATACAGACTCATAGAGGTTAAATAACTGGCCCAAGGCCATATTAATAGTAATAAAAATAACTGACATTTAGATGGCACTTGCTGTGTGCAAGGTACCATGCTGAAGGATTTGTAATATATTATCTCATTTGATCTTCACAACAAAAGGTGCTATTATTATCCCCATTTTACAGATGAGGAAACTGAGGCAAATACCAACTAGGTTACTTGTCCAGGAGCACACAGCTAATAGGCATCCAAGGCCAGATTTGAACTCAGGTCTTCCTGACTCTGGGCCAGGCACTCTATCTACTGCACCACCTAGCTATGACACAGCTGAAATTTGAATCTGTTGTCATCTCTTGTGGCTGCAGACCCAACATACATTCCTTCATCCCAGGGGAAATAGTCCGTCAACACTTGGAAAGGAGAGAGGCAGGACAATAGAAATGTGGAAGGATCAATCACTACCACCCTAAGTAGCCCTTCCTGAGGACAGAACCAAGTACAAAGCCCATAGTGGTGACTCTGTAGTACAATGAACAATAGTTAACATGGAGGCTGGCTACAGCAGAGACGATATAGGATAGGTCAGGGGTCTGCAGCCTTCTCTGTCTCATGGAACCCTTTGGCAGTGCAATGAAACCTATGGACCCCTCCTCAGAATTTATTGTTGTTCAGTTGTATCAGTCATGGCTAACTCTTCATGACTCCAATTGGGGTTTTCTTGGCAAATACATCACAATGATTTGCCATTTCCTTCCCCAGATCATTTTACAGATAAGAAAACTGAGGCAAACAGGATTAAGTGACTTGCCCAGGGTCACACAGTTAGTAAATGTCTGAGTCTAGATTTGAACTCATGAAGAAGAAGAATCTTCCTGACTCCAGGTCCAATGCTCTATCCACTGCACCACATAATTGCCTCCAAATAATGTTTTTAAATGCAGAGAATGAGATTTACATGATTACTAAGGAAACCAATTATATAAAATACAGTTGTCAACATATATATTTCCCACCCCACCTTACCCTCCAAAAAACACCACAGACCCCAGGTTAAAAATGCTGACTGTAGGAGCAAGAGCCTTATATATGGATTCAGACATCTTTGATTAGTATCTTGACTCTGCTGTGTGAATGTTTGTGGCCCCTTCTCATTTTGCTCTACCAGGCTGGGGAAGGAAGGTACAACAAGCATGAGCCTCATGCTTTAGGTCATTCCTGTTCTTAAAGCTTCCAAGGGTGGTCTTGTACTCAGTTTAAAATGAGAAAAGAACCCCTAAGAGGTAGGGATTTGGTAGAAGCCACTGGCCAGGAATTGCAAGTGAACATTATATGGGAATGTGACAAACCAAATTCAGGTTTGAGAAGAAGACTTGAAAGAAGTTTCTGTATCTCAGTCTGTCCTGACTCTACCCCCTCCACTAACAAGGAGTCTACTGCAAGAGTCAAGGCCCTACCCTGCCCAGGGAATGAAGAGGTCATACCTATAAGCGATGGGAGCTCCCAGGGAACAACAGAGCAGCAAGTGAGGAAAGTTCTGGAAAGGAGGAATTAGTCCCGAGGATCCTAAGTCCTTATGGAAGAGAAATGGGGATACTAACTAGTTCCTGATGGTAGCAACTGACAGGGCTGTCTGAGTCTAAACACCACAATGGCGGCTGCAACTATAGGGTTTGGATCCTGCCTGTAGACTGGTTTGGGGTTGCCTGGGTTTAACAGGAACACCTTGCTTTCAGAAAGGCCTTGAATCTAAGGTTTCACACATTTGATTTTATTCATTTTGCTTTTAAGGGCACAGAACTATATAATGTTAAAACATGTTAATATGATTAACTTCATCAAAATATAACACTGAGGGAGAAGGGCAATTTTCCTAGAGGGTGAAGGCTGAGCTAAAAGACTAATTGGATAAATCCACATAGGCCACACCCCTAGACTAATAAGACTAACAAAAACACAGCCATCAACAAATCTGACAGAAATAATGTGCTCTCTGAGACCTATAGAAGAGAGCTTGACATTTTATCCCAAGCATTGTCTGCTTTCTGGTGGAGGGTATCACCATCAAGATGAGCATGAAACAGACAGTGGTTTGTCAAATGGGATCATGCCACCAGCATTCCCAAGTCAAAGATGTAACTTTCAACTTCCATGAACCTCAGTTTTCCTCATCTGGAAATAGAGAAGGCTGGACTAGGTACCAGGCCTAAGATCCATTTCAGTTCTAAATGCTATGAACCTATAACCTTCCCAAACAATAATGCCTTGCCTCTGGATGCCAGCCCCATGTAAGACTGCGGAAGGGGGGGAGGGTGGCAGGGATGTCAGTGTGTCAATACAGAAAAAAGAGAAGTTAATACCCTAGCTGAACTGTTCTATTCCCTCAGGTCAGAGTCTAGGAACCATGAGCAGATAGTGCCAGAAGCTGAGATTTGTCCAGGAAGCAAGAAATTAGGAGCTATTGTATCCTGTCTGTGACTGTAGAAGGTTTGCTTTCCTGTTTAACCAGTCAGTGTTACTTATGGGGCTTATGCCTCAGGGGGAAAGGGATTGAAAGTAACCTCAAAGTGCTAAAGAAAACACATCATTTCGAGGGGTGTAAAACACTCAGGGAAGGATGTGTGATGGTGATTGCCTCTAAAGTAAGGACCATTAAGGAGCCTTGTCTCAGCTCACACCAGACAAATACATCTGTCGTGATGTAAATAGCACATGCCGAGGGAGTCATCGTAATGATAACACCAAGTCCCATTTATAGATCCCTTTAAGGTTTTAGGCTCTTAACAAGGCCTCCCACTTCAGCTCTCTCTCTCTCTCTTTCTCTCTCCCTCCCTCCCTCCTACTCCAATTCATCCTTCATATCACTGCTGAAAGAATAATCTTTTTTTCTTCATAGACTTAGTCATGCAAAACCTACAGCATGAAGTTCCCATTTCTTAACTTGGCATTCAAGGCTCTCCTATCTTTCCAATGCTTTCTCACACTTAGCTCTGAGAACCTTATTCTCTAGTCAAACAGGACTTGTCCTGCTCTCTGATCTCTGAAGATGGCTTTGTTCTCAAAACTCTGAGTATTATTCATGGAATGCTATCCCCTACCAACTCTGGGATCCTTTTGTATTTTTAAAGCAGCCTAGAATTTCACTGGTATAGGAAAATTCTGATGAGAAAGCTCACTTTGCCAGTGAAGAGCTGCACCTTAAAATATTAGAGAACAGCCTGGATATTCAAAAGTGACACAGTTTACCCAGACTTACTCAGTCTCACTGAGTGCCAGAGACTGAACTTGGGCAAAGGTCTTCCTGACACAGAGGCCAGCTTTCTATCCATTGTTGTTGTTCAGTCATTTTCAGTCATGTCTGACTCTCCATGACACCATAGGAAGTTGTCTTGGTAAAGATATTGCCATTTTTCTTTTCCAACTCATTCTACAGAGGAGGAAACTGAGGCAAACAGGGTTAAATGACTTGCCCAGGGTCATACAGTCCGTAAACGTCTGATGCCAGATTAGAAAACATAGAGATGAGTCTTCCTGACTTCAAGTCCAGGCCTCTATCCACTGTTCCACCTAGCTGCCCCTAGTTCCGTTCACTACTCCATCTCAAGTGAATTCCTACCCACCCTTTAAAACCTGATTCAAAACCTAATTCTGCCATGAAAACTTCCTGTGTATAAGTGTGGACCTTCTCACTTGGACCTCACAAGGCACTTATTGCTGGGTAGTGTAATGGACAGAGTGCCAAGTCTGGAACCAGGAGGACCCAAATTCAAATCTGGCCTCAGACACTTACTAGCTGTGTGACCCTGGGCAAGTCACTTAATCATGTTTGCCTTATTTTCCTCACATGTAAACTGCACTGGAGAAGGAAATAGCAAACCACTCCAGTATCTTTGCCAAGAAAACTATGAATGAGGTCACGAAGTGTTGGACACAAAGGGAGAAATCGGGTGGGGTGAGGGAGGAATAAACTATTATTGCTGAATTATTTCTAATATCTGTTCTTTCTAGGCTTCTGATGGTCTTCAAATGCAATTGGCACCCACTAAATTTGGTACCTAGAACCATTTTCAATAGACTTCCCCCCTGCCCCTTAAGTATGGCTGTGAACAACAAGGTGGAAGTGGATGCTCGGCTCTAAACCCAGTGAGACTATGCCCCGTCTTAGACATAAGTTAAATCAAATGCCCTGACTGAAGAAACTCTGGGGGGAAGAAAGGAAGGTAATTTCTCTCTGTGACCCTTGAAACACAGCTGCTTTTAGCAGAGCTATTGGAAAGGCGAAGGATGGAGGGAATCTCAGATGAATGAACGCAGTTTCATTCTTCCGTGACGCTTGCCTGGTTCGTCTCTGATAGTATTGGCTCTCTGCATCTCGAACTCTCCCTTCTGACCCCTCTCAAACCGCTACCTTAGTAACACTCCCCGGGAGGCCGGAACGTTCCTCAGTAAGCCGTTCCTCATCTCAATCCTCGCTCCTTTTGAACAGATGCAGTTGGAGCCTTCTCAAGCTCACGATAATTTACAAGCTAGCCAGTGTGCAATATATATTTTTTAATAAAAATTAGGTACAGGCAGATACAGGGGATTAATAGTTGTATTATGATTTTATAGTTCTCAATATAGCCCGCCACAGCAAATACAATCAAATGTCGGGAACATCTCAGGATGTAAAATGGGGTATTTATTTTTAATGGAAAGAGAATTTCAGGAATTACTGAGCCGTGGAAAGCTGATGAATGCACTCACCAGACAAAACAAAGGCCCTTGAGGAGGTGCAGAGAAGCCACATCAGAGTATGGCCAGGATGCCATGGGAAGGCACTGGTCCTGAATCTGTTGGGGCAGGAGGTGGGCGGTGAGTTAGATTTGAATACAATCTCAGAGATAACTGGGGCTAATGGCCCTTTGGGATCCTAGGATCTTCTAAGACACCTCTATTCAGTATGTAGTAGAGAGATGTACTCGAACCCAAGTCTGAATGCTTCCTGGAACACTTACTAGCTGTGCTACATGGGGTAATTCATTTATTCTCTCCTGGGTCAGTTTCTTCATCTATAAGGGAAGGTGGGAAATAAGCATTTATATAGTACATATTACATCCTAGGTCTTAGGCTAAGCACTTTACATTTACTATCTATTTGATTCTCACAACAACCCTGGGAAGAAAGGTGCAATTATCCTCATCCTACAGATAAGGAAACTGAGCAAATAGAGTGACTTGCCCAGAGTCATCTGGCAAGTAAGTGTCCAAGGCCAGATTTGAACACAGGTCTTCCTGACTCCAGGCCCAGTGAACCACCTCACTGCCCCATCAAATAAGTAGATGGAGCACTAAATTTATGATTTTATGTTCTATGATCCTAGGATTTAGAGTTAGAAAAACTCTTAGAGATCCTCTGATCAAACCTCTGCCGAAGAGAACCCTGAAACTCAGAGAGGGACTTCTGAGTGTCAGAGAATCAATCGCAGAAGAAATCACAGAGAGTGATTTCCCCAAAACCACACAAGTCAGTGGCAAGAACAGTATCAGACCCAGGTCTCCTGAATCCCAATTCAGGGTTCTTCCTGTTATGCTACAGGCGCTAATTTGTAGGATTTTGAGAAAGTCAGTTTGAGATCAGCTGGACCTATTACCATGGGCAGCTAGGTGGCGCCATAGTGCATAGAGTCCTGGGCCTGGAGTCAGAAAAGCTCCTCTGCTTTCAAATCTGGCCTCAGACACTTCCTAGCTGTGACCCTAGGCAAGTCACTTAACCCTATTTACATCAGTTTTCTCATCTGTAAAATGAGCTGGAGAAGGAAATGACAAATTACTCCATTACCTTTGCCCAGAAAACCACAAATGGGGTCCCTGAAAGTCGGACACGACAGCACAACAACAAAGAGTAAAGATGTTTTGACTGTTACCATTCCTTAGAGAAATTTAATGAATTGTAGTATTTACAACAACAAAAAGAGCCCAGAAACTACCACTTTATCTCCTTAGCAGATATGGCAACTAGGAGTACAGGATCACATATAAAATATTATGAAGGAAGATGATTTGTTATTGTTATTCACTAGTTTCTGTCATGTCCAACTCTTCATGACCCTATTTGGGGTTTACTGTTATTTTTTTTTTATTCATTTTGAACTTAAATACAGAAAGACAGAATAAAAAGAACTTTTCTATGTTCACAGCATAACACAAAAAGAGAATTCAATATAAAACCATGAATTTCCATTTCACACCATTTACTGCATTTGGGGTTTTCTTGGTAAGGATATTGAAGTGGTTTGCCATTTCCTTCTCCAGCTTATTTTACAGTTGAGGAAACTGAGGCAAACAGGGTTAAATGACTTGCCCAGGGTCACACAAGGTCTTCCTGTGTCTAAGGTCTTCCTGACTCTGGGCCCAGTGTTCCATCCATTGTACCACCCAGCTGCCCCAAGAAAGATGATAGAAAATTACAAATAGCATCATCTTATTTGAGAAAAGGAAGTTAATTATATTCTCTTGAGAAGGCATAGTGGTCATCGAGCAATCCTCTGAGTCAACAAGACCCAGGTTCAGGTCTTATCTCAGATACAGACTGGCTGGGAAAGTGGTTTAATTTTCAGTGCTCCAAAGAAATTTTCTAAAAATGCAAGTTGTGGAATTGGTGCTAAATCACAATAGTAGAGAGAATTTTCCTCAGCAGGAATCATATCAATGAACATATGATACATCAACTCATCTGATACATATATAGAGATATAGATTTTATATATGCATATATAATGGAACATAAACTTAATGAGTACTGATAGTTAAATTACAGTGCATGAATGCAATGGAATATATATGTATGCATTTGTAACTGAGGAAAAGAGTTTTTATTTTATTTTATTATTTTATTGGGACACATTCATTGTTGATAGAATTATGAACTGGAATTATGCTCAAAGAGTTACTAACCTACCTATACCCTTTGACCCAACAATACCACTACCTGATCTATTTCCAAAGATGATTAGGGAAAAAGGAAAAGAACCTACATGTTCTAAAATATTTATAGCAGGTCCTTTGTGGTGGCAAAGAACTGGAAATTGAAGGGATACCTGTCGATTCAGGAATGACTGAACAAGGCATGGTATGTGATTGTGATGGAATACTACTGTGCTCTAAGAAATGAGGAGCTTGATGATCTTAGAAAAATATGGATAGACTTGCATGCAGTGATAAAGAGCTAAATGAGCAGAACCGAGAGAAGGTTGTATACAGTAACAGCAGTATTGGTTAAAGAACAACTCTGAACAAATAAGGCATTTTGACTACTGTAAATATCCGAACTAACTACAAAGAATATATGAAGGAAGTCACTTTCTGTATTCAGAGAAAAAACTGATAAATAGAAGTATATGTAGAATGATTTTACACCTACACAAACACATATATGTGTGTATATATATGTATACATGCATACATATTTGTGTCTAATGGTAGCTATCTTTAGGGCAGGGGAAGGGAGAAAGAAAGGGGGGGAAAGAGATTTACATTGGGGCAGCTAGGTGGCACAGTGAATAGAGCACGTGTCCTCGAGTCAGGAGTACCTGAGTTCAAATCTGGCCTCAGACACTTAAGACAAAAATTAGCCGTGTGACCTTAGGAAAGTCACTTAACCCCAATTACGCTCCAAAAAGCAAAAATAAAAATAAAAAAGAGATTTACATGATAATTTTACTATATATTTAAAAGAAATAGCAAGTTGTACATAATAGAATTGTAGTTTCATGTGTAATCATTTTTATTATAGTATATAAATGAAATTCTTGTTTTATTCCATAAATTTTAAATAAAGAAAATTTTTAAAAAGAAAATAATAATTTGATAGGAAAGAAGCAAGCCTTGGCAGGTAGGTGGAATAGTGGATTGATCCCCAGGCCTAGAATCAGGAACCTGAGTTCAAATCTAGCCTCAGACACTTATTAGCTGTGTGACCCTAGACAAGTCATTTAACTCTGCTTCAATTTCCTCATCTGTAAAATAAAGATAACAACAGCACCTACTTTCCAAGGTTATTGGGAGGATCAAATGAGAGAATAATTGTAAAGAACTTAGTACAGTACCTAATACATAGTAAAGAGCTATATAAGTATTATTATGAGGATGATGACATAACTTGGTCCCTTTTCCTCCTTAAGGGATAGCAATCATAGAATCAGTTTAAACCTAAAAATCATTTCCCGAGACTAACAATATTTAAAAGGGCACATAGATATAATTGCCCTTTGGTACCCCTCTCTCTGAGAAGGATAGAGCAGGCATCTCCTGCTCCCCTAAAGGCAAGAATCTCAGTGGCTCCTGGAAAGAGTAGACAAGTCACATTGATACCAAGTGGAACTGCTTGGAGTTTGAATTTGGAGTCAAAAAGACCTGAGTTCAAATACTAAGTTAGACACTTAACAGCTGTATGACCGTAGTAACAGAACCTCTCAACCTCAGTTTCCTCATCTGTAAATTATAGATACTAAGAGCACCAGAGAGTTGTTGTACAGATCAATAACATAACATGTGTAAAGCATTTTTCAAGCCTTAACATGCAATATAAACTCTACCTATAATGATTTTACAAATACATGTGAACCATCACAACCTATATGGGCAACATGCATACCTTACACACGCACACACATATATTCACATACACAAACACACACACCACAATTGTTTAGCTTTTCCCCAACTAAAGGGGCATCTACATTTCTTGCAATTCTTTGTAACTACAAAAAGTGCTGCTGTAAATATTTTTTCTCCTTGTCATTCTTTTCATTTACATAACTGTATTCATTGTATATCATTTCCTGTTTCTGTTTATCTCACATTACATTTGTTTCTATATCTTCCTATGTTTTTCTATACTCTTAATATTCATCATTTCCTAAGATGCAGCAATATTACATTGCATTCAGATACCACAAGCTGTTCAGTCATTCCCCAATCAGTGGGCATCAACTTTGTTTCTCATTCTTTTCAATCACACAAAGTGCCACTATAAATGTTGTGATAAATATGGCTCCTTTTTTTTCTATCTTCCATTTCCTCTGGGTATATACCTAGCCATGGCATCTCTGGGTCAAAAGACATGGACATTTTTGTCTCTCTCCAAGCAGAATTCAAAATCACTTTCCAGAACAACTGAACTCGTAGCACTTCTACTGACTGTGTATTAGTACAATATAGCCTTTTCTGGACATGGCTATGTTGGCTCTTGGTGATCACCATTTCCCTTCCTAATGCCCACAAAACTCATTTTAATAATGCATTCTATAATTTTTGCCATGAATTTCAGTCAAGTTCACTAAATGGCAACGAAAGATTTCACTTTCATTTTTTAAAAAAAGTAGAACCATCTTTAGTCTTTTGGCACCTCTCAGTTTCACCATGTTTCAAAGACCATTGAGGGTGACTCAAAAATCATAATCACCAATTCTTTCAGTTTCTTGAGACATAATTTGTTCATTTCTGCTGCCTTGAATTCACTGAGGACAACTCAGGACTCTTTTAATACCTCCTAATTTACATTCAACTTCAATTCCTTATTAACTTTTTATTTTCTATACCTTCATTTCATTTTCCCTCCTATCATTTCTATTTGGATATATTTCTTCCCCCCCCCCCCCAACTATGTTATAAACTTGACAGCTGGCTAAATAGGTGTATTATGTGGACATAAATACATTTATATACATATGTAAATATATATGAATACATGTGTAAAGCTCTTGCTGAGTGTGTTTATATAACAATGATGATGATGATGATGATAATTGTAGCTAACATTTATATAGTGCTTACTATGTGCCAGATGCTATGCTAAGAGCTTTACACAATTAATACCTCATTTGATCCTCACCACAACCATAGGAGTAGGCACTATTATTATCCCCATTTCACAGACAAGGAAAGCAAAGCAAATGGAGGTTAAGTGACTTGCCCAGGGTCACAGAGCTAGTAAGTGTCTGAAGCTAGATTTGAATTCAGGTCTTGTTGACTCTTGGTGCTGTGTGTGTGTGTGTATGTGTGTGAGTGTGAGCACAATGGTGCTTAGTAAACATTCAGTGAATTGAAATAAGCTAAATTTCTGACATCCAGGCAAGGGGTCCATTCTACTATACACAGGACAATACTAGGACAGATAGTCATATCTAAGTTGGTTGATTATTGTCCTTTCTCAAAGAAGACCAAAATGACATCACTACTTTAAGGTAGAATGTGTCTGACTTTGGCTAATCAGACCAATAGAGCTTTAAAGGCTGTACCATAAGGAGGTGTAATGTTAATAGGATATAAGATCTTCCCATAATAGACCTCACATGGAGCCCATTAAGGGAAGCTTGCTTAGGGGAGGCTTGCTAATAGGAAGACTTTCACACTTTTTGTTAATTTCTAATTAGGCACTGAGTCAGGAGGGTTATGATCCTCTCTGGCTCAAAAAAGGGTATGTGGTATGTGTGTATGTGTGCATACACACACATACACACACGCACACACACACTCTAAGGTTAGCGTTTTGTTTTGCTTTGGGGCTCACTCATTGGAAGAGTGTTCTTATGATTTGACCAGATGAGACTCTGGTTAGCCATTAAGGAGCCCTCACCCCAGCTTTGAAAAACGCAGATGTTGGTGCTTCTCTCTCTGGTAACTATGTATGTATTGCCTTGGTCAGACAGTTGGATCTGTCTTTTGATCTGTGCTAATTTCCCAGTTAGAAGCCCTGTCTGTTGGTCTTTATTTCTCTGCTTATAATTGCTCTGTATATATTTTCTCTGAAGTTCAGGGTGCTGACTTTTCCCCTGAACTAATGAATGTAATTTAAAAGATTGTTGATCCCTTGAACAGCTCTCTTTCCTAGTAAAGCAGATCTAAGAACCTGTGCTAGCAGCCATCCTGGGTATGTCTGTGTGGTTGCCTTTACAGGAATGCACAAATAGTCCATATGTTGTGCCTAGTAACCTAACTCAAGCTCACCATTTCCCAATAACCCAAGCATGGCCATACATGTAGTACACAGTGAAAGTGTGCAGAATGTACCAGCATGCCCTACACAGGTTCTGTGATAGAGGCCCCTTGAGAGCTCAGCTGGCTCAATGACAGGGTCACCAAAGTAGCCTGCAAAATCTTCCAATTTCCCCTCCAGGCCCCTGCTCCTAGCAGCTAGATGCCAACTATTCTCCCTGAGATCCTTGCTTGTAGTCAAGAACAGGTTAGCTGATAATGTCTAACAGGCCACTGGAAGGCATAAAGTTTTCAAAATTTAAAAAAAAAGGTAGTTCAGATATTATAATCCTCATTTTGCAGCTAAGGAAACTGAGGCCCATAACAACAATGATGATGAGGAGGATAAAGATGATGATGACGATGAAGATGATGAAGATCACAATAATGGCTACAATTTACATAGCACTTTAAGGTTTACAAAATACCTTATGCTTCATATTTAAAATTTTCTCATGAGTCCTTGCAACAACCCTCAGAGCTAACCTTAGGAGTGATGGCTTGCCCTCAGCTTTACAAGGCTGAGTCTAGGATTCTGGTCTCCTGATTCTTTGTACTCTTGGGTTAAATGATTAAAATGTGCTCATTGTTTCCCTATTAGATTCTTGGAAGACAATCTACCTAAAGAACCCAGGATCTGGAGCCTTGAGTTAAGGGACTTGGCTGTGATTCCCACATCTGCAAGTTACTACCTTGGGCAAGTCATTTCCTTTCACTGAACCTTGGTTTCCTCCCGGTTAAAATTAGTGGGCTTTGGACTAGATGATTTCCAGCTCTAAATCTCATTAGTCTGACCTGGCTTTGCCCCAAGCATCTTGGTGAGTTCTGATTAAGGGCTTTGAAAACTGGCAGCTCTGCCCCCCATGTGGTGGGGAAATGATAAGGCGTTATCCTCAGATGCCTGTTCCCTGGGAATGGAAGGTCCTTCCATGGGGCTCAGCCCAATTAGTCGCTTTTCAGCTGAGTTACTAAATATAGCCCCAGAACCTGACTTTAAAAATCCCCAGCTAATGATACTAATTACCAAAGCAGGCTCCTTCTCCAAAGACCCCAAAGACTTTACAGGACTAACAAGGCTTTGAAGCCAGAGGCTAGTGTTGTGGAAATAGTAGAAAGGGGAGCTGTCAGGGACTTTGACACTTTCAAATGAGAAACCTGACTCTGGTGCTCTTTGGAGGGAGGGATGAATGCCAGCTGAGAAGTAGCCTCTGCTGAGAGCAGTCCTCATCCATTCAAAAGGACTAACTCAACAGCCTGGAATTATCATTAATAGCATGGAACCTTTGATGAGGCCCTCCTTGGAGACAGGAGCCTTTGAAGTGATCCAACAGGCATACAGTCCTTTGGAAAAGGGGACTTTGGAGGAGAGGAAGAAGGGAAACAGTGGATCTGAGGGCAGGCAAAATCACGGATGTTCAGAGCTAGAAGGGACTGCAAATTCAGAGCTAGAACAGACCTTAGGGAACATCTAATTGTACTCTTTCATTTTTTATATGAAGAAACTGAGATACAGAGAAGGGAATTAATATACCCAAGGTTGGCACACTCACAGTTAGGAAGAAACACATAGGGAAGATACAAACCCTGGTCCCCAGCTCTTCCCACTGAAATACAGTGCCTCTAAATTAGAGGACATTTAATCCAACCTTCCCAGAGCAGGAAATTCTTCTGTAATAATGCTAACAATTTAGATTCTATTCGATTCAAATAGCATTTATTAAGAATATACTGAGTACCAGGTACTGTGCTAAATTCTGGGAGAACAAAGGCAGAGAAGGAAGGAAGGAAGGAAGGAAGG
>NW_027186428.1:5236128-5236747 GCF_028583685.1 Petaurus breviceps papuanus
AAGGAAGGAAGGAAGGAAGGAAGGAAGGAAGGAAAGAAGGAAAGGAAAGGAAAAAAGAGAGAGAGAGAAAAAAAAAGAAACCATCCCTGCCCTCAAAGAGCTTACAATCTACTTGAGGAAAACAGCAAATATTTATGTGTGTATGTATGTACATGTGTATGCAAAAATAAAATATGTACAAAATAAATTCCAAGTAATTTCAGAGAAGAGCACAAATGATTAGGGGGATCAGGATGACTTTCCTGTAGACAAGAGGCACTTGCAATGATGAAGAACCTATGCCTCTTCTAAAGCGATCTATTCTACTTTTGAATAGTTCTAGTCAGTTTAAAATTTCCTTAAGATTTTAAATAAATTTAAATTTAAAATTTAAATAAATTCAATTTTAAATAAAAATAAAATTTTTAAATAAATTCAATATGTAACATTCTTTTTTAATGTAAAACTTCTAAATGCTTACTATAAATTGTATGGGTGTATTTTGATTTTTTATATCACCATAACTTCCTCCAGCATGCCTTCTTTTCCCCCTCCCAGAGAGCTATCCCATATAACAAATACCATTTTTAAGAAAAGAAAGAAAGGAAGGAAGGAAGGAAGGAAGGAAGGAAGGAAGGAA
>NW_027186428.1:5236847-5265288 GCF_028583685.1 Petaurus breviceps papuanus
AAGGAAGGAAGGAAGGAAGGAAGGAAGGAAGGAAGGAAAGGAAAAGGTAAAGAAGAAGGAAAAAAATCAAAATACCTTATCAATACATTTGAAAAAGTGTGAAAATATGTGTGGGGTACAATACTGGTTGATATCCCACCTCTACAAAGGGATAGAGAGAGAATATCTTCTCATATCTCTTCTTTCAAGTCATTCTTGTGCTTTATAATTTTGCAATGTTCACTTTTTCTTTTCTTGTGTGGTTATTTTATTACCATTTACATTGTTGTAGTCATTGTGGATGTTGTTTTCTTGATTCTGCTTACTTCACTCTCCATCAATTCGTGTAGTTTTTTCTATCCTTCTCTATATTCATCATGTCTGTGATCTTACAACTCAATAATACTCCATTACCTCCATGTACAATAATTTGTATAGACATTACCCAATCAGATGGACATCTACCTTCTAATTCTTTGTTATAACTGAAAGTGCTACTATAAACATTCCAGTATATATGGACTTTTTTATCAATGACCTTTTGGGGGATATAACTTTGATAATAGAATCTCTAGGTGTATTTTGTATGGGTGCAAAATATTTTAAGTTATCAATATTTTAGTCACTTTATTTGCATAATTCTAAATTGCTTTCCTAAATAGTTGGGCTGATTCACAGATCCACCAATGATGCTTTAGTATGACTATCTTCTCACAGTTCTTCCAACTTTGAGTCTTTCTACTTTTTCTTGTCAATTTTCAGTGTATGAGGTAAAACCTCAGGATTGTTTTGATTTGTGCTCCTATTATTATTTATTATAAATTATAAAATTTATTTATTATTTTTACTATTTATTATTTTTATTATTTATTATTATATATCCTTTTATTATGATTTAGAGCATTGATTCCTATGGTTGCTAATAGTTTGGAATTCTTCTTTTAAGAATTGTTCATTTATATCTTTTAGTTTCTTGTCTATTGGGGAATGGCTTTTGATTGAAATTCTAATATATAATATGCATATATTATATACTTACATATTATATTACAATTATATATAATTATTTTGCAGGGTTAGTTTTAAGTTTGAATAGTTTTAAACTGCACTAAGATTTTTGGGACTCCCTGTATATTTTAGGTACCAAACATTTATTAAAGATATTTGGTAGAAAGATTGTTTTCTCATGCTGCTGCTTCCCTTCTCATCCAAGGTGTATTAATTTTATTTGTGCAGAGACTTTTCAGTTTCCTGCAATTGAAGTCATCTATTTTTATAACAAATATGCATAGTCAAGCAAAGAAAATTCTCTCATTGGCCATGTCCAAAAGTAAGTGTCATTCCATGTTTGAGTCGAGCACCTCTCACAGAAGATGAGCAGCATGCTTCAGCTGCGCTACAATGGAATCATATGTGGTCTTTGTGTTGATCCAAGTTTTCAAGTCTTTCCAAGTTATCTTTATAATGCTGTTACTATTGTATAAACTGTTCTTCTTGTTCTGTTTACTTCACTCTACATCAGTTCATCATAGGTCTCTCCAATTATCTCCGAGACTGTTCATTTTATTATTTCTGGTAGTACAATAATATTCCATTATATTCTCTGCCATAATTTGTTTAGCCATCTCCAATAGGTAGGCAACAATTTGGTTTTCAGTTGTTTTTTTTTCCCACTGCAAAAAGAACTGCTATAAATATATTTGTATAGGTGGGTCAATTTCTTCTTTCTTTGATTCCTTTGGAGTTTAAGCTTATTAGTGGTATTGCTGAGGCAAAAGGTTTGCAAAGTTTAGTAACTGGGGCCATAGTTCCAAATTCCTTTGCAGAATGACTGGCACTGGACCAATTCACAATATCACATGTGTTCCTGTTTTTTTCCTGCAGTCCCTCCAACATTTGGTTTCCTTGTGTGGTTATTTTTATTACCATTTATGTTGTTGTAGTCTTTGTGGATATTGTTTTCTTGGCTCTGCTTACTTCACTCTGCATCAGTTCATGTGGCTTTTTCTATCCTTCTCTAAATTTGTGACCTTACAGCTCAATAATATTCCATTAACTTAATGTACAATAATTTGTCTAGACATTACCCAATCAGATGGACTACCTTCTAATTCTTTGTTATAACTGAAAGTGCTACTATAAATATTTTGGTATATATGGACTTTTTTATCAATGACCTTTTGGGGGGGCATAACCTTGATAATAGAATCTCTAGGTGGAAGGTAATTTCCCTTTTTATTTTCATCTTTGCCATTCTGATTGATGTGAGGTGAAACCTCAGAATTGTTTTAATATGCATTTCTCTAATGATGATGATTTCAATTATTTTTTTCATATGCCCCTAGATAGTTGGACACTTCCCTTAAGAAGTATCTGGTCGATACAAGAAGCAAAAGAAGCATGAGAATGTAAACGGGGAAAAGAAATCATAAGGAAGTTATCAAAGTTGAACTATTAACATTCCTACATGGAAAAACAATAATTGTAACTGATTAAACTTTTCTCAGTATGAAAATAGTTGACGGTAATAGAAATATATATATATATGAGGGTATATGGTCATATGAATACATATGTGAATGTGTATATATATGTTTACAGGTATACATAGATAGAGGGCACAGGACCAATTTAATTTAAAATGACACTTAGAAGGTGAAATTAAGAGGTGAGAAAGGAATATAATGAGAGATGGGGAGAGACAGAATGGGGTAAACTATCTCATATAGAAGAGGCAAGGGAAAATGGTTACAATGGAGGGGAAGAACAGGAAGGCAAAAGGGAATGGGTCAACCTTATTCTCATTGAATTTGGCTTGGGGAGAGAATGAAATACACGCTAAATAGGGTATCTCACCCTCCAGGAGAGTAGGGGGGGAAGGGATGAGAGGGGAGATGATGGAAGGGAGGGCAGGCTGGGGGGAGGAAGTTGGAAGCGCCCACTTTTGAAAAGGGATGGGATCAAAGTAGAGAATAGAACAAGTGGGAGGTGGGATAGGAGGGAGGGAAATATAGTCAGTCTTTTACAATATATCTACTATGTTATTGTTTTGCATTAACTACACATGTACAACCTATATTGAATCACTTATCTTCTCAGTAAGGGTGGGTGACAAGGGAGGAAGGGAATGAATCTGGAATTCAAAGTTTTAAAATCAAGTATATATACTATTTTTAATATTATTTTGCAGGTAATTGGGAAATAAGATATACAGGTACTGGTGCATAGAGATCCACCATGCCCTACTGGAAAAGTAGAAAGGAGTACGGGAGAAAATATGGGAGAGAGCAGATTGGAGGAGGGGATAGATATCCTGTGGGACTGCTATTTTGGGGCAGTGGGTAGGGGAAAAACAGGGAGAAAATTTGTAACTCAAAATCTGGCAGAAACGAGTGCTGTAAATCAGAAGTTAATAAAGCATTTAAAAAAATGGTAAAACTAAATTAATAAATAAATAAAATATATTAAGAAGAAAAAAAAAGAAGTTTCTCTTACTGTCAGTTACCTCCACTTGACTTACATGAAGGACCTCTGGAACTCTTAAACTCCCATGGTCATCTCCAAGGCTGGATATGGTCACCTGAAGACAGGGGTTCAGTTTTCTCAGGAAACACAAGGTGGCACCATGCCTGGCATGCAGTAAGTGCTTAATACATGCTTGTTAATTGATTCCCCTCAAAAGCTAAAGAGTTGGGGGGGGGGTCCCAATATAAACTCACATGCTTGAGCCTGTGATACACATGGGAGCAGCTGTCATGTGGCCAGGGGATCCAACCCCTCACCCTCTCTCACTGCAATTTTCAGTTATATGATGCCACCTAGAGAATCAAAGAAAGACTGAATCAGAAGCTATCTCTCCTTTTAACTGTTGTAGCTGCTACTCCACTGTTATGATCACAGGACAGGAAAAGGACCAAGGTACCAAGTCATATGAAAATACCAAGTCTGGTCATTGCTAGGTTACCATATATCCAAGAGGCACACAGAGAGACCATCATCTTTGAAGCATCCAAATGCTAAAATATCCATGTGATCAGTTGGAAATAGGCAGGGAATATTGGTAGATGCCCTATCCTACCCCCATTACACTTAATATTTACTTTGCATATTTGTATATTGCTATTGGGTACATATGTTTGCTTCCCCAATAATATGTAAACTACTTAAGAGCAAGCAAAACATTATTTCATTTTTCTTTTTGTATCTCTAAATATCAAAAACAATTCCTGGAAAAGAAGTATGTGATTAAAAAAAAGTTTGCTAATTTAAAAAAAAGTATCTGGTCATATCCTTTGACTACTTATCAATTGGGGAGTGGTTCATCATTACAAATTTGAATCAATTCCTTATATATCTTGGAAATGCTTAATATCTTTATAAGAGAAACATGTTGCAAATATTTTGTCCCATTAACTGTTTCCTATTTCTAAATGTATTTTTCTATGTATGCAAGAACTTTTTAGTTGTATGAAATAAAAATTGTCAACTGTACCTTCTATGATTCTTTCCCTTTTTTCTTCTTGAACACTTTCCCTGTCCCTAATTTTGAAAGGCAATTTGTTCCTTGTTCCTCTAATTTATTTATGATGTGACATCTTATATTTAAGTGATTCATCTATTTGAAACTTATCAGTGCATAGTGTGAGATACTGTTCTAAACCTAATTTCTACCAAACTTCTTTCCAGCTCTGCCCGCTATTTTTTGTCAAATAATGAGTCCTTGCCCTAGTAACAAGAGTCTTTCAGTTTATTGATCACTAGGCTACTAGGTTCATTTGCTTCTATTATATATTTAATGTGTTCCACTGAACAACCTTTTATTTCTTAGCCAATACCAAATAGTTTTGATAATTACTGCATGTTAGTAAAGTTTAATGGAGGCAGTTAGGGGGCTTAAGGGACAGAGAGCTGGGCTGGGAGTCAGAAAGACCTGAGTTCAAATCTGACCTCAGACTCTCACTAGCTGTGTGACTGTGGGCAAGTCACTTAACCTCTGTTTGCCTAATCCACTGAAGAATGAAACAGCAAACCATTCTAGTATCTTTGACAAGAAAACCCCACACAGGTTCACAAAGATCCAGATACAACTAAATGACTGAACAATAAATAGTTTAAGAACTGGTACTGCTCAATCCCCTTTATTCCTATATACATATACACATACACATATATACACACACACATACATACATACATACACACATATGTATCACCAACACAATATTCACAGTGCCAATGGCAACTATAAATATGCCGGCATAGTTCTCAATCACAAAATGAAACAATACTCTCCATATAGAACGCAGAAGCAAAATATTTATTCAGACACCAGAAAATCAAATCCCAGCACCATGAAACCAAATCCATCATAGTAGCAAAGAAGTTAAAAGACCACCATGCAGCAGAGAGACACATCATCTTCTAGACTTCCCACAAACCAACACTCACAAGCCTACCTATCTCCCTGGGTGCATCTTCTCTCTCTCTCCTGCTATCTAGCTGCTCTGGCCCCCAGCTTCCTGTGGGCTCTGCTCTACCCTTTAGCAAACTCTTCCTACAACATAATAGGCTGATTAGATTCAGCCTATTAGGGGGCAGGGAAAATCTTCAAATCAGGGAAGGTCTTCAGATTCCCTTAGGCTTATTAAGGGTCAGGGAAGATTTTCAAATTACCATTACCATTACAACATACATATGTATGTACATGTGCATACATGTGTGTACATATGCACATATATACATATGTATACAGATAGAGAGAGAGATAGACAGACAGACAGATTGATAGATAAATAGATATAAAGTCCTTTGCAATTTCACCTTGGAGGAGTTCCCTCCTTTTTCTCAGTCTGTTTCCCCATATATAAAAGAAAGTGGTTGGTCTCCATGGCCTCTAAATCTATGATCTTATGATCCTAAGATTTACTGACAGCGAGACTCATTATCTCATACATACACTGCAATTTCTGGCTTGTGACTAAAAGTTCCATGTCTATGTAGTTACAGCTAAATTTCAAGTATGAAATGACAATAGGGTGACTTCCATCTTGCCTGGTGCTAAGTTGAATGCTTCCTACCAGAAATGATGAGCTATGCAAAGGTGCATGATAAGTCAGGGAAGGGGCAGCTAGGTGGCACAGTGAATAGAGAACTGGCTCTGGAATCAGGAGGACCTGAGTTCAAATCCAACCTCAGACACTTAACACTTACTACCATGTGACCTTGGGCAAGTCACTTAATCCTAATTGCCCTGCTTTCTCTCCTCCAAAAAGCAAATAAATAAATAAAAAGATAAGTCAGGGAAAACAAATGACAATGCAGGTACTTGTCTCATAGGCCAGGCGAGCTATGACTGAACCCATGGAAGGAGTGAAGATACCCTGTGACATGCACAGAGCTGAGCCTTTATCTCATAAAAGTGCAGTTGAGAGTCTCAGATGTCAAGCAAAGAGTATGCCATCAAGGTGGCTGTGATTTTTGTTGCCTTCTACTTTGCCTTAGTTGTCCTCAGATGATGGTAAACAGGACCAACTGCATGATGAAGGGCTGCAAGAAGTGATACAAATCAAGAAGAAATGGAGTGACCCTCAAGGACTCAAGCTTCATTCCCCAAAAGGTACCTTACTGTTGAAACAATGACAGAAATTGGATTTATAAAATGAAGTGCTATACTGAACTGCTATTGATCTTACACATGGTGCCAGGAAGCCGGCAGTCCTGCCCAAGACACTTCAACTTTGTTTTGTGGTCCTAGAAGCATGTTATATTGATGTTGGACACATGGGCCAAGTAAGAACATGATCTGATAAGATATGGGTTTACTGATACAAAATGACAACAGACCATTATTCAAAGTGTGAAAATTTGTGCTAAAGTTTTCTCAGACATCATGCTGTATACTTTGGAACTTGTTATGTATAGGGTTTTTTTATTTGGTTTTTTCCTGGGGCAGGCTTACCTCTGGAAAGGAATAGGAAATACATGAGTAATTGTTTTGTTGCTGTTCTTTCTTCATTATTGAAAAGGATCGATGATATTACAAGTTGATATCTTGACTTGTGTGTGAGTTGGATTTAAGTTACACAAAGTTTTCAGCTTCACTCTCTCTTCCAGAGTCACCTAAGTCCAGTGGCAAAAAAAAGTTAAAGTGACTGGCTACAGCAAGGGATGCAGTGGATGACCTTGGCATCTTCAATGACTGACCAAGCTCTAAGTGCTCTACGATGCCTGATTCCACTGCCTCCATGGACATTGAAACAAATTGTTCTTATCCACCCATTCCACTGGGGAAAGTCTGTACATGTTTGGGTAGACAGTACCATAACTTAGCAATGGATTTGAGGCCTGTCAGCTACCCTGAAACTGTTTGAGACATCTGCCAAGACATTTTTACTGGCATATGGCCACAGCACAAGCTACAGCTTCTTGGAGCCACAGGTGAGACACCAAAGATAGATGAACGGCCCTGAAAAGGCCGTGGCAAGCCCTCACACCAGAGGTGCTAATCCTCCCTGAACACCCCATACACTCCATAAAAGTAATATCATGGTGGTAAAAGACCATTTAATCTGCCACGTGTAAGCACTCCAAATCAGAAACCAAATGTGCCTACAGTTTCTAAGGTGTATTGTTTTTATGTGGCTGAAAAGATTCACTCTGCCCAAGACAGAGGCTTTGCTAGTCAGCTTCTTACGGAGGCATTGGCATTGTCAGGACTCATGCAGTGCAGAAACACACCTTACTACTCTCATGGAAACCCAGTCTGGATGTTTCACCAGCATCCTGTTACACATGGCTGGAGGATATAAAACCTGAGTAAAAGGTTCAATGGAGTCAACGCATAAAATTTCTAACACAAGCCTACAATGCTACCAAGAAACTTTCTTGTGCCTTATTCCATACCT
Organism: Petaurus breviceps papuanus; assembly: GCF_028583685.1. Lineage (NCBI taxonomy): Eukaryota > Metazoa > Chordata > Mammalia > Diprotodontia > Petauridae > Petaurus > Petaurus breviceps. The sequence continues at coordinate 5,244,731 of NW_027186428.1, forward strand.
GGTGATGTGTGGGAGAGAACCACATTTACTTATTGTTTCAGAGTCTTAGAAGGTGGAGAAAATGTGTAGTGTCTGGATTGAAAGAAAAGCTGACCTACGCTCAAAGCCTATTTATGTGGCCTAGGGTCACAAAAATCTCTGATATAAAACAGAGACAAGATGATAATTCCATTGCCAAGATCTTCAACAAGGTTATAGAGTGGTGCTGAGAAATCCTGGTGTGTAGAAAACAGATAAGATATAGGACTGATAGAAAGACATTGCCTACCAAGTATCTGAAAGATTGAGCAATCAGCCAGCCTTCAAAAGAGTCCCCAGACAATGCCTGGAGCCCAACCAAGACAATACATCTAAAACCCCTATTGTCTCTTAAGGAGTTAGCAGTGCTCCCTGGTGAATAAGAGGAGAGATGGAGAATCAGTCAAGTGAACTCCAAGAAGAAAAGGCCTTTCATCAGCAGCAGAGAGACTGTCTAAGCTGTCATATTTTTAGGAAGAAAATAAAATCTTGTACCCACCAAAGAGTCAGTGAATCAACCAAGTCTGTTCTGACCTAGTAGGGACCTGTGTTTGGGAAGGGGGAGGAGAAGGACTGAACACAAAGGCAGGTCTTTCTTCCCTAATACTTCATCTGTGGAGGCTCCTGGGGAGCAGTTAAAACCCATAGAATTGGGAGACAGTGATAGGAGGCCTGGGCTATCCATGGCAAAAGAGCCAGGCATAACTGGCCATTCACCAAATTCCTTTGTGAAGATTCAGGGAAAATGGGAGAAATGGTTACTCATGTAAAAATGATAATAGCTAATTTTGTGTGGCTCTTTAAGGTGTGCAATACCTTTTATCTGTTATTTCTTTGTATCCTCACAACCCTATGTAGCAAATAAGTGTTGAGTGGTCCCCAAATGTGTAGAGAGGTCCGTGTGTTATGTGAGGCACTGTCCCTATGTGGCTTAAAGAGAGGCAGAATAGACATCTTTAGCCTCTTTTCTACCCACTTCTCTCCAAGGAAGTCTTTCATTCAACCAGGAAGGGAAGTGGGAGGTTGGGGTCGGAGGCCATCGCTCTAATTTGCCTCAGAGATGGGAGATACCGGGCTAGAAATATATTTGCTCCCTTAAAGATTTTTAGCCTAGGAGATGTGATCAAGATCTATCTAGCTTCTGATTGTTTTGCCATTTTGGGGGTAAGGAGAACCACAAGTTCTATATCCAAGGTTTGACCCCTTCCCCACCTAATACCAGCACTGCAATGAGCATACATAGCAAATAGCAAAGAAATGCATTTATACAAATCATGGCAAAACAGAAATCCAAGAAGGTATACGTAGGACAATATATACCAGACAGTACAGAATGAGGAAGCTCTTCCATTGGGAACAAGGTAACACTCAGTCAGGGGAGAGAGTACTGGATCTCCCCTAAAGAAAACCCCCCAGGGGCGGCCAGGAGGCACAGTGAGTAAGAGCATGAGCCCCAGGGTTGGGAGACCCAGGATCAGTTCCAGCCTCAGATACTTGGCACCCACACAAAATAACTGGCCGTGTAACCTTGAGCAAGTTACTTAACCCCAATTGCTTTTAAAAAAAAAAAAAAGAAAAGAAAAACAAAACTCCCCAAAGTCTCTAGAGTAACAAGGTGGAAATAAGGGCATGATGGAGACTGACTAGTCTTCTCATTTCTTCCCAGTCTTTTCCTTCAGCAACCTGAAGTGGGTTGGACTCTTTTATCTTCTCTCTCAAAACCAAAAGCCCATTAACAAAGACTCTTTTTTGGAGAATCCCTGAAAGGAGGGACTGCTAAAAACAGGCATATGGGATAAAGTAAAGGTAAGAATCATGAATAACTCCAACCAGGGTGACTGAAGAATGGTGGTGCCATCAATAGAAGTGAGAAAGTTTGGAGAAAGTAGAGATTTAATGGAAAAATGTGATGATTACCATTTTGAACACCTTTCATACCAACATCTTTTGGTCTAATATCTCTCCCCAGTCACATTTAAAAGATAATTTGAAATGAGAAGAACCCTCCTCTATAAAGTGGTGCAATCATTCTGAAAAGCAATTTGAACTATGGCCCCAAATCATGACCTTAAGATACACCACTAGACATATAAAATGAAGAAATAAAAGACCAATTAACACAAAAATCTTTCTAGCAGCTCTCTTTGTTGTACCAAAGGACTACTTGTTAGGAAGTTTTTCTTTATGTACTCAGATACTCTAATGGGAATGTAAATTTGTAAGATCTTCCCTGCCCCTAGGCTAAAGTGCACCTGGAGCCTGGGGAGGGAGGCTTGTTTTTCAGTAGATACTTCTTGATTGGACAGTGAGTCAATAAGGTTGTTACATTCTCTGAGCCAGGAGAAGGCTATATAAGCTCTGATGTGTAGTTTGTTTTGGGGCTCACTTTGAGAAGTGTTCTGTGATTTGATCTGGATTATGGGAAACCGTTGTTGAGAGCCCCCCCTCAGCTTTGAAAAACCCAGATGTTGAAACCTAGATGTTGATTTGGTATGGATGTAAGGGTTGGACAGTTTGGAAATCTGTCTACTTGATCTGTTTCTCTGCCTTGATAATTCTGTCTGTATACTTTGAAGTATACAAAACTTTTTCTCTGAACTAGGTGAACGATACATATATTGGACTGATTAAAATAAGCTTGTTAACCCATTGTGAGTTGCTTTCCTTTATCAAAGCAGATCTAAGAACCTGTGGTGGCAGCAACCCTGGGGACTCCGGAGTGCTTGCTGCTACAACCTCTGATGGAGGTTTTGCCTCCACTAACGTAAATCCCAATTCATCCACTCCTCTGCATCTTTTTCTACTTTCATCCATGTCTTCCCTCCAGTTCACTACCTTTCTCAATTTCTCTTGACATGATAAAGAAACCAGCAGAGTCCATCAGCTGTCCCTCAGTCTGCCCATCTTCTTTATCCCTTATACATTTCTGTGATCACATCTGTTTCTCCTTCCTAATTTCTGTTACCATAAATTGTATCATCTGCTCACATTCACCACATGCCTCTCCAGTCTACTCTGAAGGATCTTCATTCCTTGGAAACTGTCGTGTCCATTGGCTTGCAGCCATACATACACACACTAGCATGATTAGAATATTGGCACTGATCTAATTCACTTATATTAGGCCAAAATCTCTGCAACATCTTCCCATTGCTCCTAAATCTGCCCTTTGGAAACAAGTAAAACAAATTGAATCCTTATTCCACACCAGCTCTCATGTGTTTCCCCCTTCCAACCTCTACCACATTCTTCTCTTGTCTAAGATAAACATCTCCAATTTCTCTAAATGATTCTCATATGCTATGATCTCCTTTCTGCTTCTGGATGCCAAACCCCTATTTATGAAGCCTAAAATTATGTCAATTTTTTTTGTATGCCATGTCATACCCTTGCTTCATTTTGAACTTGTAGCCTACTAACTCCAAGGAAGAAGAGACTGAAACATCAGACAAAGAAGAGGGGGAAAGAATATCAATATTGCCCCCAAATACCCAGTCACACCATTTTTGGCTGAGAAAAGTAGACAGTCCATTGTGACTTAAAACTGACCACCCTCCCTCACTGAAGCCAATAATTCTCAGGATAAGAAAGGGCAAGGCAGAAGCATACATATCATAAGGACCTTGGACAAGGAAGGGCTGATATCTTGAGTGGGGAGCTGAGTCATCAGACCTTCAGAGAGTGACACAAATCAGAGAAGTGTACAATGCCTTCCCCTCCAAATCCAACAAAGCAGATCTCCTACCCAGAACAATCTCCTTTAATCCTGGGAGTAGATGTGTCTGGAATGCACAGACTTTCTAAATCACCCCAAATTAATTTTAAAAGCAATCATTCCCACTGCTCATCTGCAGATTTCTCGACAGCTTCACAAATGAGCAAGTCCCCTTTAAGAAGATAGATGATTCTGAATCAACAGTGCTGATGCCCTGCTTAATTATGCATGCGCTTTTTCTAAGCATCTTTAAATATTAACAAACTGTGGTTTTGCACTTATGACTCTAGTTCCTGGGTCTCAGAGCTGCAACCCTTTGCAGAGTGTAAGGCCTCTATTAGCCTGCTTCTGGGAGAGCACCTACCCTCATGGGATTATGGGTTCTTTGCAGAATGGTCCTACTCTCAAAAACGGCTTGCTTCCTCCAGGTCCAAGCACTGCAGCCTGCAAGTCTCTGACATTATTCCCTGTATTGAATGGCCACCTGTTACACTGGAAAGAACATTGTCAATCAGTCAACAAGCATTTTTAAACACCTACTGTGTACCAGTCACTGAAATAAACACTGGATACAAGGGAAAGCAAAAGGTAGTCCCTGTTCTCAAGAGCTCACAATCCAATGGGGAAGACAGCATACAAACAACTATATACAAACAAGATGTAGACAGGATAAATTGGAAGCAGCGTCAGAGAGAAAGCACTGAGATTAAGGAGGTTTGGGGCAGAAGATGGGACTTTCACTGACATCCGAAGGAAACCAGGGAACCCAGGAGGCAGAGATGAGGAGAGAGAATCTTCTAGGCAGAGGGCATGGCCAGTGAAAATGTTTAGAGTTAGAGGTAGAATGTTGTGACCAAGCAATAGCAAGGAAGTCACTGTCACTGAATCAGTGTGGCAGAGGGGAGTAAGTTGTAAAAATATTGGAAAGGTAAGAAGGAAAGAGGTTATGAAGGACTTTAAAAGACAAACAGATAATTTTATATTTGATCCTGGAGGTAATAGGGACCACTAGACTTTATTGAAAAGGGCAGAGAATTCTTTTAGAATTCATGAACATGAATATGAAAGAATTGTGGGTGATGGTCAGATCAAGGTTATGACCATTTCTGTGTGTAGCCATGGTGTAATGAAAGAATGAATTATAGGAAATGAGTAAATTGAGGAATTGGAATATTGGTGTGTTTGAGGGAGCATTGATATACACGTAGATATTCTCTAGTCATGGTAGGAGTTAGGGAGGAGACAAAGACTGTGAGCCAGACATTGAACTCATTGAGGAGGGAAGCAAAATGTTTTAGAGGTCAGGACACACAAACACCAGAATCTTGATTAATTGAAGATTAAGGATTGAATCACTTTAAAGGAGAAGTTACTGAGGAATGGTGGTAGAGAGAGAGTCTGGAAGTGGTAATGGGGAGGAAGGAGTGTTCCAATTCCCCTAATGTGACCAACAAGTCAGAGTGAAACTGCATGAAACAGTACTGACAAGGGCATCCAGAGAAACTGGGGTCATCAAGAGGGAGCCAGGCTTCAGTGGAAATAAAAAAGGAAAAACTGTTTAAGATGAAAGCTAAATTGTTACCTTTGGAGCAAGCACTGCAAAGTGCAGAGTGGATTTTGAGAAAGAAAATCTGGTTATTCATAGAAACAAAGGATCATATATTTAGGACTGGAAACAACCTTAGACAGTCTCTAGTCCAACCATTATCCCCAATTTATAGATTAAAATATTGAGGCCCAGAGGTTGTATCTTGTCTAAAATCACAAAGCTAAAGAACAAAGGTCAATTTTGAGCCCAGGTCATTGGATCGTAGATTAAAACCCAGAAGGAACATTAGAATCCCCCTAAGACCAACACCGTAGTTTTACAGTTGAAGGAACAGAGGCACAGAGGTTGACTTGCTCAAGGTCACACAACTAGTAATTACCTAAAGAGGAATTTAATCCAAATATTCCTGGCTCTAAAATCAAAACTTTATCCACTATACCACATGACAAACTACAGCTCACTGAACAAATTGGGCCCATAGCCTTTATTTTAAAATGTAAAAACCAGTCTGAATTTATGAAGTGTACAAAAAACAGGTGGTAGATCAGATTTGGCGTTTGGGCTGTAGTTTGCTGACCCCCATACTACCTCATGCCTTCTCCATGATTCCAGAGCCAGAGATCTCTTCTGAAAGAATGAACATGGGGATGGGCAGCAAAAAGATCAGGCCAGAAGTATGGATCCAGAAATACCTCGTGATAACATCCCCAAAGCTGAACTGATTCTATAGGTGGTATCAGACCCTTGGCCTCATCCACTTGGCTCCTTATCAAGCTGAAAAAATGACGCAAGAGAAGCCTCAACCCAAGAACATGGTTTGTTATCAGAGGCTAGGGATATGAACCCTAGCTTGACCAACTTACTGCTGTGTCCTTGGACAAGTCACTTAACTCTTTGTAACAAAGAGGAGAAACTATGTTGCCTCTAAGGTCTTTATCATTGGAATAGTTTCTGTTTCTGCCTTCATAATTTTGTTCTTAAAGGCTACCCATTCCTGACTTCCTCTGATGATTTTTAAGCCAGGGAATGTTACCTGTCAAGTCTCAGGAGCCTTTAAAATCTGTTTTTCTAAACTCTAGAGTGTAGACAATGCAGGAATTTCAGTTTCAGACTATGTGGGATTTTCTTATCTTCAATCATGAATTATGACATAAAGGGGTCCGTCCTCCTTTTTATTATATTTATATATTATATAATAAATATATTTATTTTTATTATCAACTGATTTCTCCCACTTGATCAGAATAAGATCTAAAATAGTATTTCTTCTAATAGTTTTCCTCATTTTTTGAAGGACAAAATTGTCACTAAAGCCAAAACTTTATGTTTTGCTTTTGCCTGAAAGAGAGTTCTAGCAGATAAACAGATACTTAAATTCTTCTATCACTAGTATGTCATACCTTTATCCTAGAACTGAAATCCATTACTTGCATTTCACCCTTCTGTTTAAATGGTAAATTCCCAAGGTAATACTATGTCTGTTTCTCTGTTCATCCTTATTCAGCTTCATTCTCTTACATAGCCTTACATGAATATATCTTCTTAATACACAATGCTACTCTACTTTCTCCTTCTCCTTTATCTAATCTGTTATTTTTGAGTAAGGTAGAACCTTCCAGAATTATATTCTAGTCACTAGTCCCATCCCATCAAGCCTCAGTGATACCTATGAAATCAAATTTGCCTTCTTTCATTAAGATTGCTGGCTGTCCTTTCTTGCTAGCCATACCTTGTGCATTTGTGCATAGACTTAGTCTTTAAAACTTCAAAGAAAAGAAAGGGCGGTGGGGAGAAGGCCTTTTTTTAATGAAAAAAACATATGCTAAAATCTTGTACCTCATCCATTTATAATGAAAAATTTCAATTCTAATCATTGCTTGAGCAAGAACTCCAGGAATGGCTGAATGAGTTGTGGTACATGAATGTTATGGAATACTATTGTGCTATAAAAATTGAAGAAATAGATTATTTCAAAGAGACATGGAAAGATATATGAATGGATGCAGGGTAAAATGAACAACATCAGAAGAATATTTTATACTATAACACCAATATGATTTTTTAAATGACCAATTTTGAGTACATTATAAGTTGATGAAGAATGAAATGAACAGAAACAGAACAATTTTTACAATAAACACAACACTGTACAAACAATTTCAAAAGCTGTGATCATTCATGATTCCAGAGGACCAATGGTAAAACATGCTATCCATTACAGAGAGGTAATAGATGTGGGGGGTGGAATGAGGCACATATGTGTGTGTGTGTGTGTGCAGCCATTAAGGGAATTTATTTTGCTTGACTACATATTTGTTACAAGAATTTTTTTTTTATTTATGGGGTTTTTTTAATAGAGGGGAAGGTACTACAGATATAAAATATCATATACACTTTCAGATGAGGTCAGTTTATTATTAGTTTTACTTAACTGTTTTACCTTATTACAAGAGACACAAAGTGTAATGTATGTAATATAAGACAAAACACACCAACAAAACTGAAAGTGACCAAAAAAGAAAAAAACATGAACTAATCATGATTAAATACCATGTTATGGGGTTCATACTCTAAATTGAAATTGAGCAGATAGAAAAAATAAGTAAATTAGAGATTATAACTGGAAAACAAAACTTTAGAAATCACCTAAAAAGAGGCTAAGCAGTTAGGTGGCGCAGTTAATAAAGCGTTATTTCTGAAGTCAGGAAGACTGATTTTCCTGAATTCGAATCTGATTTCAACATTTACCAGCTGTGTCACCCTGGACAAGTCACTTAACCCTATTTGCCTCAGTTTCCTCATTTGTAAAATGAGCTGGAGAAGGCAATGGCAAACCACTCCAGTGTCTTTGCCAAGAAAACCCCAAAACAGGATCACAAAGAGTTAGACATGACTGACAAAAAGCTAAACAACAATGGAAAACAGGCCACTAAACCTAGTATCGGAAGACCTGGGTTTGCACGCCAGTTTCTAAAGCCAGACTGGGCCAAGGCCAGAGCCATTCACATCTTCCTGACATCCACAAATCTGGCCAGCCCCTTGGAGTTTTATTTTAATCACCAGAGGTTGATCTTTAACCAGTGCTCCCCTGGGTGTCAGACATTGTTCAAGAACTCCAACACACACTCTCAATTCACATTCACAAGCCATATAACTCAGGCTTGAGAGTAATGCACCTGGGAAGAATACACAAATGAAAGCATGATGTTAGATAAGTCACAAAAGAATAAGCCAAGCATCTCAGAATCACAGGATGTCAGAGTTGGAAGTGATCTTAGAACTTTGTATGTCAGAGTGGAAATCAGCTAGTCCAACCCCCTCACTTAAGAGATGGAGAAACTGAGACCCAGAGATGGTTAAGAGACTTGCCAAGGACACAGAAACAGATGGGATTTGAACCCAGGTCTTTCCATTCCAATGTCACTGCAGTTTCCAAAACACCCTATTCAGCTTTTGTGTAGATGTTTTTCTGTTCTTCCAAATGCTTCAAGTGCGTGTAAGGGGTTTTGGGGTTTTTTTGTCTTGTTTTTTTTAATGGTGAAAAGATCAGCTTTCCATTGGGTTTCAAATATGTACCTAATTAAGTTTATATTAAGAGAGATGGGTAAGGACACATGGTTGCTGCCCATCTCTCTGTTTCCTCTCCACTCTACTTCCAGCTTTCCAACCCTGCTCGGGGGTACTCCACATTTTCCCATTAACCTTCCCTCTCACCATCCCCACCCTCCAAATAGCAGTGACTCACTCTCCTCGACATGAACCAATGGGAATTGTGGGCTCTGTGCAGATACAGAATTAGTAAGCCTTCCCTCCCTCCTCTGGGAAAAGGGAGACTCCTGGGAAATGATTGGATTCATTGACAACAGTGCCATCTTGTGTCTCCTACACCAGGGCCTGTTGCAGAAGGAAGAAACCTTAGAAACCTTTTCATGGGATTCTAGGGTCTTGGGATCACAGGATTTAGAGCTACAAGGAATCTGAGAGATCATCTAATCCAAACCCCTCACTTTACAGAGGAAGAAATGGAGAACAAGAGAAAGGAAAAAAGTTGTCCAAGGGCACACACATGAAAGAGCTAGGATTCTGATTCTGATTTCATCCTATCTCAACAAACATGTGTCAGTTTTCAAGGACTTGAGCTGGGGACTAAAGAGAAAAAAGATGAAACACAGCATGATCACTGCCTGCATGGAGCTTATAATCCAACAGGGAGAAGCACATAGATTGCAAATAAGCCTCATGCTGAGGAAATTGTGACAGGGCAAAGAAGAAAGTTCTCTAGGCAAATTTGAGGCAGGAAAGAAGGAAAAGGCTTTCTAAGAATCAGAGCTGTCCAAAAATGGAGTGGGCTGCCTTCCGGAGGAAGGGTTCCCTTCCCTGAAGATCTTCAAACAAAGACTGGGTGACTACCTCTGGAGTAGATGGTCTCTAACCTTCCTCCCAACTCTGATATTCTGTTGAAAGGGGTCAGGGGTGGGGGTGGAGTTAAGGGAAAGCTTTGTGGAGGAAGTAGCTCTTGAAGGAAGAGAAACATTTGACTAGGCAGATTAAACCAGAAAAAATGTAAAAAAAAAATTTTTAATTAGCCTGACTCCTTCATTTTTAGAGGTAAAAAGGTACGCTCCTTAGGTTGGGAGGGGGAGGAACGGCTCATCCAAGGTCACATAGTATCAGCACAGGGCAAAGAGTGGGAACCGGATCACCTGAATCTAAGTCCAAAGATATTTCCCCAAATCACAGAAATGGAGAGCTGGAAGTTACGTCAGCTGTCATTAGCCCAAGCCACGGACAGAAGAAATCCCCACTATAACATAGCCGACAAGAAGTCATTCATCCTCTTATTGAAGACCTCCAAAGGGGGGAAGCCCCAGCTCTCAACACTTTGGGACAATTGGAAAGTTCTTCTTGACTTTAAGTTCACATCAGCTTCTTCATAACTTTCATTTATTGTTCCTGGTTCTGCCCTCTGGATCCAGACATAACAAGCTAACTCTTCCAGGTGACAGACATTCAGATACTTGAAGACAGCTATCACATTCCATCAAGTCTTCTCATCTCCAGGATACACATTCTTCTGGTTCCTTTCACCATCCTAGTTAGCCTCCTATCGACATGCCCCAGCTCATCAATGTCCTGCTTAAACTGTGATGCTCAGAATTAAATCCACTCTCACTGTTGCTTCTACCAAGCTGGCAAACTCAAGGACAAGAGTCCAAAGAGCAACTGATCTGAAAAGGACTTCAGAGAACATCGAGGCGAACTCTGCTATTTTATAGATTAGCAAAGAAGACACAACTTACCCAAGGTCATCCAATGAGTAATCATCAGAGCTGTAATATATGGAGGATTTTCTCAGCAAAGGGAATAAAATGGCCAAGGGAGTAATAATAATTGAGCCTTGATTGTGATTTTCTTGTTGTTGGTGTTTGATGCAAACCAGGTGAGGCAGATAAATGCCTAACTTTATGAGATCTTTCTGTTCTCTCCATCTCTCTACGAAGTGGAACGACTGTGTAGGTTTTCTTGGCAAGGACTTTCCAAAGACACATACAATTGTCAACCATTGGAACCTTTCAGTAGAGGGTGCCCAGGCGAGGAATGGGGGTGGGGGGCAGCCTTTAATCAATAGAGCTTTGCACAGGGTTACTGTAAATAAACCTAGCCTACCCCAGCCCAGAGACCCTCCGCCTTTGTAGTTCACTTTGGAAAAATGTCAGTTCAGCACTATAGCTAACTACCTGCTATAGATATGGCCTTAAAACTGTCAAGGCCAATAAATCAGGCATAGAATTTAAATAAGCAGTGGTGGCAGGTAATTTTTCAGAACTCCCAAATACTTACTGTGGCCAGGACACACGATAAAAGAAGTTACACAGGATTATGGGCAGAATTGAGAGAAAATAAATTGAGGCTGGATTGGGTTCATGGCAGGCTTATCATCTCAATATCAGAGAAGTTATCATAGTTAGAGACTAGGCACAGACAAGGCGGAGGACAGCATTTCTTCTGAGGGGTCAATCATCCTGGTACAGAGATTCTGAGTGACTGGGGAGGTCAAGGAAGGGGGGAGAATTAAAGGAGATGAGAAACAGTCCCAGAATGCCAAGAATAGCCATTCCATTCCCAGTTTAGCATTATATTGCTATCAAATGCTAGGGTTAGGAGGGACCTTAAAACATATATCATCAGTGCTAAAAAAAAAAAAAAAGTCTTTACAGATCATTGAGTCCACCCAGCTTGTCTTACAGATGAGGAAACTGAGGCCCATACTGGGGAAGGGATTTAGCCAAGGTCACACAACAAGCTATTGTCAAAGCTGGGACTATAGCTCTAGCTCTCCACTCCAGAGTCTTTTCTAATGCACTACCTAGCCTCCCCAGCCGCTTTGCATCCTGAGTGAGCCCTCTAAATGGGGGCGGGGGGGGGCGTGGTTAATGAAGTTTTTCTTCTGATCTTTAATCATCTCTTTCTTGTCTCTTTCTACAATATCCCTTTCCTCTGATACCCTTTTCTGCTCTCCTCCTTCCTCTCACCTGATGTCACTTTCCCAAAGATAGAATAAATGATTTTACACTAAAGATGTGACTGACAACTTTCTAAAAACCTCAGCAGTCCAGCAATGAAATGGGGCATTTTTCCAAGTGGTGAGCTCCCTCTCGGTGTGGTGTTCAAAAGAGGCAAGAAGTGATTCATAGATAAGAATGTTCCTGAACTAAGAAGACATTGGATTCTATCACTTACTGTGGTCATTGTGTGACCTTATACAAATAACTTCCCCTCTGCAGGGCTAATTTTTCTTCTTTATAAAATTATAAGGATAGGGAACATTAGATAGTCTCTGAGCTTGTCCCATTTCTAACATTGTATTCTATGTGCCAAGTCCCTTCCATTTCTGAAATCCTATGTTATATGTTCTAAGGCCCTTTTAAGTGCTAACATGATAAAGCTATGATTCTAAAGTCTCTCCCCAACTCTGACATTCTATTTTCTGTGCTCTCTGAAATTCTATTTGTGTTCCAAGTATCCCCTTCCAGCTCTGAAGCCCTTATTGCCTTCACTGCTACAGAGCAAAAGGAACATGTGTATAGATTAGAAGTGAGATGAGGGAAGGACCACAACCCTTATCAGTATTCTCTTCTATGCCTCTTTCCTTTCTGCAAACTCCAACCCCTCCCCATCCCAATATCCAGTCATATGCCAGGTCTTGCTGATCCTGCCTCCAAAACATTTCTCATATGGAGCCTGAACTATTTTAATAAACTCCTAACGAGTCTACGCTATTGGTCTTTCCAGTACTTCCTGAAAATGCTACCACCACCACCTTTTTAACATGCAAGTTTGATCACATAACCCTTTTACTGAAAAACATTCAATGGCTCCCCATTGCCTAACAGTATAAATGACTGACACTGATATTTAAGGTTTTCTAGAGTGTTTTTTCGCACAGAATTTAGAGACTAAAAATGTCAACTGCTCTATCATCTTTCAGACTTTTTTAGACTCACGATGTGTATCCCACTTTTTCCCTCCTATTGCATTATGTAGTATGACACAACACTGATAAAGAACTTCAATTGTTGAGATATTCTTTCTCTGTATCTCTCTTTCTGTCTGTCTGTCTCTCCCTCCCCCTCAAAGAAGAGTAGCTAATAATTTCCTAACTTGCTTCCATGATAATTTCATGCTTTAAAAGGTGAAGAAACCAAAGAGGGGGCAAGTGTATTCTAGTTCCATTCTTACCAATCAGAAGGAACTGATATCTAGTGTGAAAATTAAGAGAAACTTGTAGAAAAAGTAACCACTCCATCTTAGAATTTGTATTAGAAGAGAGAAAAACTGAAGTCTTATTTGACATGTTACCTTTGATTTGGGGAGAACAGATTTGAGTGTGCAGAGAAAATGCAGATAGGACTCTATGGCATAAGATTCTGTGGGAGAAATGAGCCCAGGAGGAAGGGAGAACCAAGTGAAATCATTCTGAAGGGAAGAGTAGCTGTCTAAAGAGTCTAATGCATAGGGAGCACATCAAGCACAAGAGATTTTTTTCAAAGAGGTGGATATACAGAAACTGAAGGCAAGAGCAGATGATGGAGGATGGGCACTAAAACATGGTGTGGTCTCTGCATAGTTTGGGAAGTGATAAAGCTCAGAATAAGTTAGTGCTATCTAGAAAAGCTAAAGACAACCAATGAATTGTTAAGCCCTTTGGGGGAAAATGAGAAATAAAGTTGGATTGTGGCTCAGGGTAGATGAGAAGATGCCAACAGATGATGATGAAAAGACAAAGATGCTTAATTTCTTAATTTGACTTCACTTTCTTTGACAAAGAGAATGTCTTTTGGACTGGCAAGGACAGATTTTAAGAAGGTTAATAGGGAGTTTACCCAAGATAAGTAGAAAGTTAAGAGATTAAGTGAATAACTGGAAAAGGAAGACGTTATCACAAAGGGTTTCATAAAGGACAAATAATTCCTTACACACCTCATTTCTGGATTTGACAAAGATACTAGACAGTGCCCCTGAAGAGAAATAATGTATGCCCAACCTCCTACCACCAAGCCCTAATCCTAAAGTTGGGATAATACTATAGATTTCAAGAAAAGGTTTAACAAGGTCTTTCATACGTTTATTGTTAAAAAAAAAAAAAAAAAGTGGACCGATTGTCTAATCAATAAAGCAGATGGGGATATTTAGAGATGGTTGGATACTTAGATCCTAAGAATAGTCATAGTTGGGTAAATGTCAATTTGGAAGAGGTCCTTGACCCAATTGTTATTTGACATTTTTATCCATGACTTAGGTAAAGGGACAGATCACATACTTATCAGATTTTACAGAAATCACAAAGCTGAGGGGGATAGTTAGCATACTGAATGACAGTGGGAATCCAATAAGGTCTTGACAGGCTAGAACACTGGACAAAATGTAATAAGATGACATTTAATAAAGATAAATGTAAAGTCTTTCACTTTGATTCAAAAAATCAATTAGACAAGTGCAAGGTAGGGAGGGATGAATCAACAATGGGATTTCACAGCTAAAAGAGTTGATGCAGTACAAGTTAATACTATATGTTAATGAGAAGATATAATGCCCAGGACAAAGTAAGTGAGAATCTGGCTATGTTCTGTCCTAGTCAGACCACATCTTGCATATCATATTTATTTCTGGTACCATATTTCACTTGGGACTTTGATTATCTAGAGAGCTTCCAAAGGATGGTAGCTAGAGCTATTAAGATGGTAGAAGCCTCAGGTTTGCGTCATGTGGGAAATCAGTAAATGGAATTTACCCTGGAGAAGAAAAAGAGTGTTTGAGGTGGGGTGTGGGATAAGGAAGGAGAGATGGAATACTCTAATGGACATGTCTATGTGTCTGTGTGTCTGTGTGTATACACATATATAGGTGTATGTATATGGGTGTATATGTATGTATATATAGGTATATATACGTGTGTATGTGTATATATGTGTGTCTACACAGACACACACACAATCAATTCTCTCACAAGGGTAAAGTTCCTAGAAAATGGCACAAAAGTAAAAAATGTGAGTGTTGATTCATTGAACCTCTGGGTAATAATGGATTAGGTTCCTGCGACCACCAAAAGCTGCAATCTTTCACTAGAGATTGCTGGAAACTTTTCTGCATACAATTTTTATGACAAAACATTAATTCTGACAATATGCACTTTTCCTAACACAGTAACCATGAAATAACTTATAAAATACAGCACACAAAATAAAATTGGTAACACATGAACATTTTTTCTCACTAGTATTTCCCTAGAATTCTGTGACCTTTTGTACTAACATCTCAATTAAAAAAAATACATTGATTTCAGACAATATTTCACTTTTCATAACACTTGAAATCTACAGTACTATAAATGTTTTATAAATATTTTTATATAATTTTTTAAAATAAATATTTTACAGGAAATAAAAATCTTGAAACTAAAATATTTTTTTAACCTGACTCTTACTATATCACTGTGTCAGATGGCTATATGAGGGCATTGTACTGTATACTATACTTCCCTACCTTGACCACCCTCTAAAAGCCAAAGGAGAGATTTCTGGGACTTTAGTTGCTGCAATCAGAAGACATCAAGGCTGGTAAGGTTTGGACATCACCTCCAACACTGTCCTTTGTGGCTGGAGGATGGCACTGGAGATAGCAAAGGATGTACCAATTCGAAATAATCCCTTGGGGATGTCTGCTTTATGGGTTGTTTGAGATCCCAAAGGGTCTTGGAGTATGGGAGTGTGGCAGAGGCAAATTGATGTTTAACCTTTAGGTTACAGTAGATGATGGGATTGACAAACCATGACAATGTGCAATGAATGCAAGGGGAACTCTTTACCCTGTAATAGGGAGGGTGAAGAAGACCAGCAAAGCCCCTGGTAGGGCACCAGCCACTCCACAGATTCGTGCTCTCATCTTCTCCACTGCATAGAGCCATGAATGGCCAATGTTGCCAACAGAAAAGTGAAAATGAGGTTACTAAAAAAATTACAGGAATGCTTTAACTTTCAAATGTTAAATGTAAGAATGTTGAAGATATGCATAGGCTATGGTTACTTTTCATTCAGGGCCTAAGAACAATTTACTTATCTATTCTAGTCTAATACAGCTTGAGCCCCTCTCTCTGACATGGCAGCTAATCTAGGCCCCTGCACCTTCTCCATTATGGGACTAATGGAAATGATGGTGAATTGCCTAAAGCTTGAACTTGACCCAGAAACTCATTTCAACTTCCCAACAACAATAATGCAACCAGATAGCCAGATAAGAATTGAGCAGAATGAATTAGTTAATGAATCAAAAAGCATTTATTAAATGCTTACTATATGCTAAGTACTGTGTCCAGAACTGGGGATATAAATAGAAAAAGCAAAACTTTCCTGCTTTTAAGGAGTTCCTATTCTAATTGAGGGAGACAATACATAAAAGAAAGTTTAACTATAGGGCAGACAGAAAGCCTGAGAAGTCATAAGGGTCTGATGGCAGGGCAGGTGGCAAGACCAAAGGTTTGCATGAGTAGATCGGATGACAAAGCCTAGGTGGGTCTCTGGAGGGAATCTGCAGGGCAGATGATAAGCCTAGTGGTCATCTATCTCACTGGAAAGAATAGAGTTGGTGATTACCATCTCATCCAAATCATGTGAGCAGTCATTTGACTGTATTAAGGCAGCCAGGTGGTACAGTGAATAGAGCACTGAACTTGGAGTCAGGAAGATTTGAGTTCAAATTTTTCAGACACTTATGAACTAGACAAGTCACTTAACCTTCATTAGCCTCAGTTTCCTCCACTGCAAAATGGGGATAATATCAGCACCTACCTTGAAGGCTTGTTGTGATGATCAAAGGAGATATTTGTAAAACACCTAGCACAGTTCTCAGTACATAGTAGGTGCTAAATAAATTCTCATTCTCTTCCCTTCCTGTAGACCTAAAGCAGAAGAGATTTCAAAGATCACTAAATAAGGTTTGGGTAGCCTGGAGTGGTGGGAAAGGGGGAGGAAGAAAAAAGGAAAAAAGAAATACAAAGAAGTCTACCCCTAGGAAGTCACTGCAGAGTGTGGGTCTCATGGGGAGAGAGTGCCTGCAAAACCTGGAACTGTGGAGTTCCAAATCCAGCAAACTCACTCTCCAGCTAATCCAACATCCATACCATGGCAGGACTGCCAAGGAGGTCAGGAGGGGAGGAAAGAAAGAAAGGTCTAAACAGCAGGCTGTATCAATAGCATATGTGTGAAATGAATTTGATAATAAAACAGATGTGGGGAATTACATTTAATAATGTTTGACAATTCCCTAAGCAACTAATGGTGTGCTAGAAATGTGTCCAGGACATTCAAGGGCTATCAGATTGTTTTAAGTGCATGGGAGGTGATTTCCAGGTCCTGTTTCCCCTTTTAGCTAATCAACATTCCTTTCCTCAGTCTGAGAGTCCAACTCCCTTCACAGATTACAGAATCTCAGAGCTGGAAAAGACCTCAGAACCCATGTAGTCCAACTTTTACTAAAGGACAAATACTTTCTAATATCTCAACAAATGGTTCCATTTGAAGACTTCTGGAAATGGGTCTTATTTTGATGAGGCAATAAAGGATAGTAGAAAATGCCATGAATATGAGGTGGAAAGACGTGTTTGAATCCCAACTCTGTCTTATTTTGTGACTATAAACAAATCACTTAACATCTCAGAGCCTCAGTTTCCTCATCTGTAGAATGGGGCTAACACTATTTGTACTACCTACCACACAAGGCTATTGTGAGGGAAGTGGTCTGTAAACCTTAAAGGCCTATAGAAATGTAAGTTGTTATCCTTAAAATCATGGTGCCTCCTCCATACTCTAGAATGGATGCTGTCTGATTCAGCTAGAGTACAGATGTGTCCCTCTTTCACCTGCATTCCACTCTCCCGTCTTCTTCTTCCCTTTACTCATATTTTATTCATTTTTCAAGGTCTAGCTTGATTCTCACCTCCTCTATCTCCCAATATCAATGATTGCTTACTACATAATGGCTTATTTTATCATTTTTCTTTTTGTTTAATAACTTTTTGTTGTATCGAGTAGACTCCGGGTAAATGTGTGTTTTCTCTCCTCTAACATAAGGTAGTGGAAAAGGAAACTGGATCAATAGTCAGAAGATCCAGTATCTTTTCCATGCTACATCCCTCTGTCTGTGACCCCACACAAGTTCCTTCCTTCCTCTGGGGACTTAGTTTTTCCTCATCTGTAAATGCAAGGGGTCAGATTAGAAAGTCATTAAGATTCCTTTCAGCTTTCTGCTCTTTGAATCTGTGACCTCTACTAGACTGTAAAGACCTTGAGGGTAAGAATCATGTCTTATTCATTGCTCTTGGGCTCTGCCTCAGTGAAACTGAGACCTGTTAAAGACCTTAGCTTGAAAAGACCAAAGTCCCCCAGTACATCCTGGGTCATCTCCAGTCATCCTGATCTATATCTGACCACAGGATCCAAATGGCTCCAGAGAATAAAGTGATGCTGGTGACTTTGCTCAGCCCTCCCTCACTTCAGTTCAATACACTTGCATACCATGGCATCACCTCCCTGATATCATTGTTCTCTTCAAGAATGAAGCACAAACAACAACAATATTGCTCTATGGGAACCTCCACAGCAGGACCAAGGACAGCATTTGATGACAGGCTAATTGGATCAAAGAGCTTCTGACTGTTAGCAATAGAGTGGGATGTCAGGACAACTCATTTGGAGCCTCCCTTCTCGGCTACATATCTTAACTCATGGAATCCTCATTGGCCCTGGAATCCACAGTCATAGCATTGTTGTTTGGGAAAGTCATAAGATCAAAAGATTTAATGCTAGAAGTGATCTCCTAGTCCAATCCACTCCTTTCTGCAATGAAAAAACAAATCAGGAGTCCTTGTCCTGTCACTTAACTTAACCATATGAAAGAATGCTCCAAATGACTCACAATAAGAAAAATGCAAATGGTTCCACCTAGTAGCAGTTTCCTCAACTATAAAATGGGGATAAGAACAGTACCTATTTCCCAGGCTTGTTGTGAGGATCAAATGAAGTAATATTTGTAAAGCTCTTAGTACAGTGTCTGGTCCAGAGGAGATGCTATATAAACACATTAGAAGGACAAATACTAAAGCTGAAGCTTATATACTTTGGTCACATAATGAGGAAACAGGACTCATCAGAAAAGACCCTTATGTTGGGAAAGAGTGAAGACCAAAGGAAAAGGGACCCCAGAGGATGAGATGGATACATAGCGTCATGGAAACAACAAACATGAGCTTAGACAGACTTCAGGAGATAGTGGAGCATAGAAGCTCCTAATGTGCCGTGGCCCGTGGGATTATGGAGAGTCAGACACAACTGAAGAACTAAACAACAAGGCACTATATAAATGCTAGCTATTATTTCTATCGTCATCATTATACACACATACACACACACATATATTATATAATACATAATTATGAATATTATAATAAAACTATTGTAGTCATCATATTAGCAAAGATAACAAAAAATGAAAATGGTGATAGTAACGGTCCAGCCCACCAGAAAAAACTTGAAACTATACTAGAAAAGTCGCTACACTATACTTAACCTTTGACCTAGCAATACTACTACTGAGCATATAATTGAAGGAGGAGTTATAACAATACCATGGTTACAAAAAAACAGGAGCAAAATGGATGTCCCTGAATTGACTAATGGCTAAACAAATTTAGGTATATGAATTGTGCCATAAGAAATGATAACTACAAAGATTTAAGAGGAACTTAGAAAGGCTTTTATGACCTGGTGTAAAGTGAGCAAAATCAAGAAAACTATTTATACAATGACCAGGATAATGTAAAAGAAAGCAATATTGAAAAATAGCAGAATTCTAATCAAGGCAGTGACCTATTTTGCTCTCAAAGAACCAGTGATGAATCATGGCTCCCTCTTTCCAACAGAAAAGTAGTGGGTTGCACATCCAGAATGTGGCAAATATTATCAGATAGGACCAATGCATTGATTTCTTTTCTCAACTCTATTCCTTTCTTTTAAAGGAGGGAGGAGGTGATGGTGACATAAAAAGCATCAATCAAAAAGGTTGTTCGTTTGGATTTTGTTTTAGTGAAAGTACAAATCCAATGTAAGTCAGAACCTGCCAAGCATGTAGACTCTGAAGGGAAATTTGTAGATCAGTAAAACACAATGCTATCAAAGGCAACTCCAATGGAGTTAGACTCAGATTAAATATGACATCCAATTTTGGTTCTGGGGAATATATGATAAAAATATACCCCATGTCTCTCAACAGAAAGGTAAATAACTATTGTTGTTCACTCGTTTCTTACTCTTCATGACTCTATTTGGGGTTTTCTTGGCAAAGACACTGGAGTGGTTTGCCATTTCCTTCTCCAGTTCATTTTACACATGAGAAACTGAGACAAACAATGTCAAGTGACTTACTCAGGGTCACACAGCTAGTAAGTGTCTGAGGCCAGATTTGAACTCAGGAAGATGAGTCATCTTAATTCCAAGCCAAGTGCTCTAACCATGTGCCACCTACCTGCCCACTGGATACCAAATGTTGCATCCCAATATCAGATGCTATCATTTTGTTAGCCAGTTTGGCTTAATTATTTTTGTCACAAACGAAGGTTCAATGTTCTTTTGTTCTCTGGGAGAGAATGTGAAAACAAAAACTCCCTTGCACTCCACTTGATGTTACTTTAATAACTTCTGCATGACAGCCCTTCAAATGAAAACT